>NC_134483.1:440722956-441072956 GCF_040206685.1 Ascaphus truei
GTGTCCTGAATGAATGGTGATATCGTTGGTGCACTTGTAGTTTACCTGCCGGGCACTCCAGTACCCGGTCCTGCAACAGTCTTCACAAAGGATCGGTGTGGGCCTAGATGACGTCGCCCGTAGGTGTTGGGGGCGATCCCACCCAGACGCGCAGCAGTACGGCAGCGGAGTCTGAGCCCAGACCTTCCGCTGTCTTGGAAATGTCCTGATAGCAAGAACACACACAATAAGGGCACCGGAATCTATCTATGGCCAGTCCCTAGCTCAGCTTCACACTACTGGGGCTCAGGGTCTAACTGGGCCTGGGGTATGAGGCCTAGGTAGGGGGCGGAATGCCTCCCTACACTGGAGCTCCTTCTCCTTCCTCGCACCGCTAGCTCTGACTCACGTGCGCGCCCCTCGACCCCTTTACCTCCCTTCCTCGCATCTCATTGGTCCTCCCGCGTCACGAAGGTCCGCGGGGCTGCTGGGACCCGTACTCCCATGGCCTCCCTCCTATCAGAGCTCTCCCCTTTCGCAGGCTTTTGTCACTATGCCTGCGCATGCGCAACCTCCTGCCGGGCCAATCCTGCGCCTGCGCCACCCTTCAACATGACGCTCCCTCTACGCGGAACCTCAGATATCGGAGCGTTCCCTACTGCAGCACTCTCCCACCCCGCAACAACAACTGGTGACAAAGGGGTCCCGGCTACATATGCATGTAATGAAAATACGCAGTGTCAGTCCTTAGGTAAGTAAAGAAGATACTTAGCCAGTGCCAAGCATGTCAATCCGACATCTGAGCTAAACTGAGAGGAAGCCCGGACGAAGCAGGTGGCGAAACGTGCGAGTCGGGGCTCATGTCTTTTTGTACTCTGCTCTGTCCCTGAGCTTGCTATTACCTCCCCCTCACTGTGGAACCATTTGAAGCACCGCTGTGAAGTTATAACGGAGCATCAGCGGCTGTGGGGCCTCATTTTCAGCTGTTTCCCTCTCAGTTTACCTCTGATGTCGGACCCCTATTAGTATGAGGTTTTAGAATCCTGTCCATCATTCTCTGGTATGTGACAGGGGCACCATGTAGCCCGAATAGTAATACTGCATATTGCAACAGGCCTTTGGGTGTTGAGAAAGCAGTTTTCTATTTTGCCTGTTCAGTGAGTGGGACCTGCAAATAACCTTTTGTTAGGTCTAGAGTTGTCAGGTAACGTGCTTTGCTCAACCTTTCTATTAACTCATCAACCCTAGGCATTGGGTATGAGTCAAATTTAGAAATACCATTTAACTTGCGATAATCATTGCAGAATCTTAAAATGCCATCAGGTTTTGGAACCAGCACAATAGGACTGTTCCACCCACTATGTGACACTTCGATTACCCCAAGTTTTAACATCTTTTCCACCTCCACGTTTATAGCCTCCCTTCGGGCTTCACGAATCCTATAGGGTTTAAGATTAACCTTTTTACCTGGTTCTGTTATTATGTCATGTTTAATGACATTAGTCTTCCCTGGGTTCACAGAGAAAACATCCCTATTTCTCCTGACAAAATCCCTGACTTCTTGTTTCTGATGTATAGGCAGAGTGTCTGGTATGTTCACTGCAGTATCGGTGGTGGGAAGTTCTAAGGGCTTTAAAGCAACCAGGACTTCCCTATCCTTCCAAGGGTTTAACAAGTTTATATGATACAATTGCTCAGGTTTTCTTCCTGGCTGACTTACTTCCTACTTTCTCAATTACGTCATATGGACCATGCCACCAGGTTGAAACAACGAGTGTAGCAGTGTTTCCCCCTGACCACAGACGCTACTAATGCTGTCTTACACCTGTGTGGTTTGCAGGAGCCCAAGTCTCCGCATTGGGAGCCTGGGGTCTTACTTACAATACTACTGGTGCAACGCGTCCACCCAAGAAGGATCCCGACAGAGCGGGAGGAGCCCCTTACAGGACACGACCCAATAACACACACTTGGTATGATAAAACAATAATAACTCTTTACTTAAGCATATGATCTTATCACAGTAATATGTATAAATACATAAGATACCCTTTCTCACTAAGAGTACAACTAGCCAAAGCGCCACGCAGGGCGCAACCCTCCACCGTGTCCCCACACCGTGCCCAATGTCCCACACCCAAACCCAAAGTGTGTGGTGACCGCGCAGCCCACTAGTATGAGAGTGATATAATTGGTGCACTTGTTGTAAGGTTACCTGCCGGGTACTCCAGCACCCGGTCACTCCAACTGCAACCAGAATGGATCCGCAATCCAGCAACCTTTGCTACCGCGTCGTGACCTCCATGTGGAAGGCTGTCCTCTGAGGTGATCCCACCTTGGGGCAGTCTCTCTGGATTGAGGGGGCTGGTCCCAGACCCCTCTTCTGGATATACAGCGTCCGCTGGATCCCTCACTTTCTATGTAGCGCTAATGGGGCAGGTTCCCTATCCTAGGGCGTGTCCCTACAGCAGCCACAAACTAAAAGGTGTCTCAGGGCCTATCTGGGGCCTAGGGAGAATTTCTGGCCTAGTGCAGAGGCTACTTGCCCTTTGTACCTGTACCTCCTTCCCCTATCCTCTCCTGGCGCCGACTGACTAAACGTGCTCACCTGCCAGCCTCTTCTTCCCTTCCTTGAAGAATCCTCACACCCTAATTGGCTCCCTGGCATCAGGTGGTGCACTCCTCAGGCTCATGGGACTTGAAATCCCCTCCACGAGCCTTCCCTGATTGGCCGCATCTCGCGCGCTTGTTACTGCGCATGCGCAATCTCACTGAGGGCCTCCCACCGCGCATCTCCACTGCACATGCGTGAAGAACAAACATGGCGGCACCCTGAGCGTGCGGGCCGCCGTGGAGCCTCCGGAGCGCTCCCTGCTCTGCCCCCACCTTCCTAAAGCATCGGCGGGTCTGCCGCTTGACTCCGACGGCACCCGAGACCACCCCCAACAGCGGAGGTAATGAGGGGGGCCCAGGGGAACCCTACTACACTAGCATTATGGTTATAGCTGTTTTTCTGCGCTTCCTGGTCTTTTTGCATATGTTCCCTGACTATAAGCATAGCTGCCATTCGATCCTGCATCTGGGATATATGTTAATCACACTACGATGGGGTGTCGTCTCCTGCTCCCAGGTCTTTTTAGCTATATCTAGTAATCCTCGAGGATGTCGACCATACACTAATTCAATAGGGGAAAAACCTGTAGAGACTTGGGGTACATCTCTAACGGAGAACATTAGGCAGGGTAACAAAAAGTCCCAATTTTTTCCATCTGTGTCAATTACCTTCCGTAGCATACTTTTAAGGGTTTTATTAAATCTTTCCACTATGCCATCAGTCTGGGGATGATATACGGAGGTCCTAATTTGTTTCACTTGAAGACACTTGCACATTTCTTTTTTTGCATTCACAGATATATTGTATGAATAAAAACATGGTTGTTCATGGTTTGTAATGTGGAATTGTGATGTTAACTTCATTCTAAGAGAAGAGGTTCAGTGGTACATATCGTACATGTAACCATGCTGTAAAATGGCTGCAGTCATCTCTCCTGCTGACAGTAAGGCCTGGTAAGTTATGGGCATGCCAGCAGTAATTATGGAGGTTTGCCCTCACACCCTGGTGAGGTGCCCTATGTATGGATGGGAGTGGTCACATGCTCTGAATCCATGGTTAGTGATGTCAGAGATGTGCCAGCCCCCAGAGGATACATAAGGCACAGCACTGTTCAAAAAGTTAGTTGTTGCTGAGTTGATAGAGGAGGAGTTGAGAAGCTGTTGAAAGGACAGTTTATGGAACTGTGACCAGGGACCTGGTCACAGGGAAGATATCCCTACGGGGATAGGGAATCCACCAATTAAGGGAAGAGATACATTTTAAAGGGAAGTACGGTGAACAATGGAAGGCTAAGAGAATCCATTGTGACGGGCAGCTGGCCCACCGTACATCAATAAAGATGACTCTGTTCAAATATACCCTCGTGTGTAAGTGTGGAGTGATTACACAGAGGAGTGCACCACAGAGGAGTTCCTCACCAGGACCATCCACAAGCAGACGCTGGGATCCTGATGAGGTGGAGGCGCTGCACTGGATATAGGTAGGACTCAAGCACACTACCTCAGCTGCCTGTCTGGGTTGGCAATCCCCACACAACATCATGCGGGAGACTCAGGAGTCCTGTTGCCAACAGGTGCACCACCAGACACTACACTGTAATGGGGACTGGTTAGACCACAGGGGCCAATGTGAGATAGGGTGGGTCAGGCTAGACCAGAAAACCCGTTACATACACAACAAGCATGGTGTTATGAGCCTGACTTAGATTAGTTGTGGTAATTATAGATTTAAAAAAAAATAAAAATGATATCCCTATATTAAATTTACAATCCAAATAACTCCCAATTACTTAACTACTGGACAAAATCAAACAAATAAACCAAATCTTGCTACATCAATGGAGATGTATGTTTTTAAACAGTTTAAATGTCTGTTAAACTCAAGTACAACTAGCAAGATGTAGGTTTTATTTTTTATTTTTAGAAGTGACTGTAAAAGGCAGAATGCAGAGAATAGGGAAAATTCAAATGTTATCAAATGTACTAAAACCTTCACAAGAGATCTCTATTAAAGCTGTGGTTAAAAGTACGTAGAAGACATTATGGTAAATATAAACTTTAGTCCAATGCAACCTATTGATTTTGACTTTTCAACCCACATCTTTTCCATCTTCTTATATTCAGCAAAAAAAACAAGTTAACTTACAATGCATGGAAAATTAGCTGTGGTAAGTAATTTTTTTTTTTTGTTTAACCAGTGACATAATCCAGTCCTGATACTTCTTTTCAGGATGTCAGTGTAACATTGCTCTTCTCTGAAAAGCAAGCGGACCCGCAAGGCTGAGATAGGGGTATAAGATCACCGACCAGAACCAGGGGACAGAGTTCTGTTAGAGTAGTCGATATCCAGGCAGAGGACAAGGCAGGCGGCAAAGGTGCAAGTCCGGGTACAGGCTGGGGTCAAGGCAGGCGGCACAGGAACGGTGGTCGGGGTAACAGGCTGAGGTTGGCAACAGGGAATCCAAAAGAACAGGGAGGGCTTAGGAACAGGGCAGGGTCAGGAATCAGAACACAAGGGGGGCAGGAACACAAGGAAATGCGTACAATGCTCAGGCATGGGCTGGGAGTCACTGACCGCTATTTAAGCCCTGGAACAGGTGCAGCCAATTCAGGAAGTTCAAGAAGAGACTTGCCTGGATCCAAGACGGCCACAACAGCCATGTAAGGGCAAAACCCTGGACTGGAACCCTTACAGTTAATTGGTTAATAAATTACTAATAAAGGTAATTTACCGTTTACAAATAAAAAAAAGTGAAAATAACAAAAGTTCCATTCACAAGGTCAAAAGTTAGTAAATGCAAATGTATGAAGTCATTAAGCTAAATAACTTCCAACCATTTTCAAATAACATGATCATTAACCTTATCCATTGACAGCAATGTATTTCAGGCCCATTTGACAACCAAGTGGATAAGTTTTGATTATTATTTTTTTGTAGAACTGAAAAATCAGAAAGTCAGCGGTGGTCTCAACCTTATGAGCATGAGCTAAAATAGATATTCCATCATTGTTCCTTGGGAGGCTTCTCACATAGCAACAACTGGTGGATGGGTAGCAAAAGTACTGGAGAATATCAAGGTCAGGCAGGAGCTGTGATCTGCGGAGTGCACAAGTAGCTTGCATGCTCCCAAGGGTCAGATTTCTCCTCAGCACTTACATGGGAGACACAAGTACTGTAACGGATTTTCTGGCCTGACTGACCCACCCAATTTCATATTGGCCCCTGTGGTCTAACCAGTCCCCATTACATGGTAGTGTCTGGTGGTGCACCTGTTGGCAACAGGACTCCTGAGTCTCCCGCATGATGTTGTGTGGGGATGTCAACCCAGACAGGCAGCTGAGGTAGCGTGTATGAGTCCTACCCACATACAGTGCAGCGCCTCCACCTCATCAGGATCTCTGCATCCACAGGGAGATGGTTCTGATGAGGAACTCCTTCTCGGTGGTGCATTCCGCTGGAGAGTAACTTCAGTCTCACACAGTGGAGTTGATTTAAAACTGGACATCTTTATTGATTGGTGGTATGGGCCAGCTGCCCTTCACAGCCAGCAACTCAGCCGCTCATCTTGGCTGGTACTTCCCTTTGAAAGGTATGCTCTGTTAAGGAAGTGGAATCACCTCCTGTGCCAGGTCCCTGGACACAGTGTAGGCCCAGCCAGCCGGGCTGCTGCTGGGCCCTCAATTACAGCAGTGTCCCTAGTTGCTTCACTAGTACACTCTGGCCTTCTGCTCTGCTCAACCTTGTAGAACCACCTCACTTTGGACAGTGCTGTGCCTTATATACCTCAGGAACCTGGGACAGCTCTGATGTCACTAACGGTGGACTCAGAGCATGTTACCACTCCCCTTGGATACATATGACACCTCACCAGGGTGTGAGGGCAAACCTCCATGATTGATGCTGGCAACCCTGTAACTTACCAGGCTTACTGCCAGCATGAGAGAAAACTGTAGGCCATTCAACAACATGGCTACACAGCAAATAAAGCGCTCAAACTTCTACTGCTGTCTAAACTTAGTCAATTTTTAATCTTTGGTGCTGCTTGAAAAGAGAACTGTTCCCAGTTCTTAGCGATGATGTAGTTTCAGGAAAGATCAGCGTACCTCATCAACAAGAGAAAAGAAGAGAAAGAAAAGCTTCCTCATGGGGATACTTACCCCTGAGGAAGAAGGAACACCTTCAAAATGTATAAGGTTGCCGGAGGACCAGTATTACGAGAGCAGAGGAGACCGGAAGTGACACAGAACGCCGGTTGGAACGGCGTGTGAATCACGGGAACCGGAGCAGAATCCCGAGTGCTTGAGCTGGTCTTTTAGAGTTATTCACACTGTCAATGTAGCCTGAATCTTTTATATAAAGTTGGACTTTTTAACCAATATGGTTTTATCCTTCTATACTACCACGGGAGCGGAGGAACCAAAGATACCTTTAACTGCCTGAACGTAGGCACTCACATGTAAGTGCATCTCTCACAATCTGCATTGCACATATTATATTGTGAACGTGCTTCACTATTGTGCTTTTTGAAGTGAAACTTCTTTAGTGGCACCTATTCTGATGGAGTAAAACGGGAGAGTTGGGGGTGAAATGTGAAACGGAAGTGACGTGACGTCACGGCTCCCCCCATCCCCCGCGTCTACTGTGACATGCGGCGGCGGCGATAGCCGCTGGCGCCGCTCCTAATAGCCGCCGCTCCCCCCCCCCACACCCGCTGTGACATGCGGCTATCGCCGCCGGCGCCGCTCCTAACGGCCGCCGTTACCCCCACACGTCAGCTGCCATGGGTATAGCAAGATGGCTGCTGCAGAGCTCCCGGTGCTAGAGTGAAAGGTGTAGCAAGAAGGCAGGCGCGTGGATTTAAAATCAGACTCAGTGAGCCGCTGCTCAGCCTCTCTGCTCCCTCCGCTTCCCTGTGTCCTGCTGACTGAGCGCCGCCGGGGCCGTTGGAGGAGGAGAGGAGCCCAGGGATCATGGAGGGTAACCGGGAGGAAGCAGAGCAGTGTGTCGCTGACATGCCGAATTGCCGATAGACAGGAAGGGAGGAGGGAGGGAGGGAGGAGGGAGGGAGGGGGGAGGAGGAGGGAGGGAAGGGGAAGGAGGGAGGGAGTGATGAGATCGGACCTGGCAACGATGTCCACATTAAAGGATATCAAAGGAAGAATAGGCTGGGGAGAGGGACATCACATTGAAAAAATCACAGTCCTAGTGATTCTGTGTGTGTGCAGTGAGTAGCAGGACAGGGCAGAAGTGGATGTGCATTCCCTGCCCTTGCAGCCAGCCGTTCAGTGCCTGTGTGTGTGTATGAATAAGGTACAGTCAGTGTCAAATGCTGCTTCTGATGGTGAGATATAGCTGCATGCAGCTCCTGGTGTCCTGTGCTCTCTGCTAATATGCACTGAAGGAACCATCCAGACTGGCATGAGCCTTCAGCAGAACAATTAAAGACTGTCAAAACAGGACACACTAAACACTGGAAATCTCAGTGCTAGTAAATACTCAGGGTTAAGGAAATAGCAAGGTATCTGTATGACAAATCTCAACTGTCAACCCAAATGAAATATAACATTCTTCTGTGTACTGGAAATATCTGATCTATACAAAGTCAGCAATATATCAGATTGTAAAATGCAGTGATCACAGTACTAATACAACCTCAGTGGTGCTGTGCTTGACTGCAGAAGAGAGCACAGTTATTTGAGCAAAGGACACTATAATAATGGTACTAATTTTACAAACATGGTGTATTCATGCAGAATATAAAGGGTGAGACTAA
This sequence comes from Ascaphus truei, assembly GCF_040206685.1. Classification (NCBI taxonomy): domain Eukaryota; kingdom Metazoa; phylum Chordata; class Amphibia; order Anura; family Ascaphidae; genus Ascaphus; species Ascaphus truei. The sequence continues at coordinate 440,731,321 of NC_134483.1, forward strand.
AAACACATCTCAGTCACATGCACACTCACAGTCACACGCACACTCAGTCACACGCACAGTCACACGCACACTCACAGTCACACTCACTGTCACCCGCACACTCACAGTCACCCGCACACTCACAGTCACATTCACAGTCACCCGAACACTCACACTCAGTCACACGCACACTCACAGTCACATGCACACTCAGTCACACGCTCACGCAGTCACACGCACACTCACAGTCACCCGCACACTCACAGTCACCCGCACACTCACAGTCACCCGCACACTCACAGTCACCCGCACACTCACAGTCACACTCACAGTCACCCGCACACTCACAGTCACATGCACACTCACAGTCACATACACACGCAGTCACACGCACACGCAGTCACACGCACAGTCACACGCACACTCACAGTCACCTGCATACTCATAGTCACCCGCACACTCTCAGTCACACGCACAGTCACACGCACACTCAGTCACATGCACACTCACAGTCACAGTCAGTCACCCGCACACTCAGTCACCCGCACACTCAGTCACCCGCACACTCAGTCACCCGCACACACGAGGAATTCACACTTAGTGCAAATAGCTAATACAGGGGATGTGTGCCGAGCACGCGCATTCTAAGTCAAATTTATTTGCGTTTTGTCAATGAAATTGTATTTTCATTTTTAATTAAAACATCACCAACACAAATACAATTTCTGTGATAAAAGTCAAAGAAGTTTCACTTACTGTACTATGCGCGTGCAAAGCACACACAGTTTTTTTTCTCTTCTTTTCTTTTCCCTTTTTGATGAGGTGCGCTGATCTTTCCTGAAACTACATGGAAGACACAAGGTAAACGTTTCCAGAGAGGCTCGTTTGAGCATTTTTTCTTGGCTCCTTAAATCTTCTGTGGAGACACTATCTTCAGATTAGGAGCCCATAGCTGGCCCTTCCGAATCATACTCTTAAATCAGCGGTGCGCAAACTGGGGGGCGCGATCCCCAGGGGGGGGATCGAGACTGCCGGCGGGGGGGGGGGGGGCACAGTGTTTACAGAGGCCCCGCGCGCTTCCCGAAGGCACTTAAATTAAGTACCGGGGGAGCTGCAGGGCCTCTGTAAACCTTTACTTACCTAGGCTCCAGCGGCTTCCTTCCTGCGTCGCCATGGCAACGCGGCATCAAAATGACGCCGTGAGGTCATGTGACGCCGGAGCGCAGGTAAGTGGGGGTTAGGGGGGGGCGCGGGAGTGAGGGGACTGCGGCAGGGGGGTGCAGGGAAAAAAGTTTGCGCCCTCCTGCCTTAAATGGTTGACAGGGAGTCAGAAAAATCCTCTTCCACCAGTAAAAGGAGCAAGATATGTGAATTACAAATGGCAAGAGTTAGCCTGGAAAAAAAACCTCCCTCAAAATTGTCATTAAACTAGTCTTTTGCTCTACCTCAAAAGAGGTTGAACTCGTTTTAGGAAACACTGCTGGCATAAAGTACCTTATGTTCAATGTCATGGAACAAGAATCACATCTCTGTTTCACCCCCCTCTTTCCCTGCAGCTTCTGCCTGTCAGTTTCTTATTTTCAGCTGCATGGAGCTTGCATACTGTACACACACTGTGCCTGTGTGATATGTTGCATTTCTTGCCTCTGGGCATGTAATCAGTGAGTTGCTACTGCAGCTTCTGAGATCCTTCTTAGGCCTCGGCCATATTTACTGCTTGCTGGCGGAAGCGTGCTGACGTGCGCTCCCGCTCAGCACTGAGCCCCTACAGCCGCAATTAGAGCGGCTTTAGTAGGGGCTCACCTGCGCTTCCGCCCGGTTGCGGAAGCGCAGGTCTTAGGGGAATTTAAAATTCCCCCGCTTGCCTGCGCGACAGGCCGGTCACGTGAGCGGTTCGCCCAATGAGGGCGAACCAGCTCCGTGACATCACTGCCCGCCCCCGGCCCGCCCCTTGACGGCCCGCTGACGGCGCATGCGGTAAGTAACCGCAAGGCATGGGAAAGCACCCGCTTTCCCTGAGCCTCAGCGCGCCTCAGCGAGCAAGCAGGGAGCATGGACTCAGCCTTAGGCTGGGGCCATAGAGGGGTTGTCAGTGCTGGACCGCGCTGACGCTGAGGCTCGCCTGCTGAAATCTGCGCGATTTTATGCCCATGCCCAGCGGGCGCGATCGGAGGCGGGGGGAGACCGAGGGAGGCGGGGCAGTGACGTCGCTGGGCCAATCGCCCGCGACGCACCGACGTGAACGTCACGGCCCGACGTCACGGCGCCGTGACGTTGACGCTGCTCCACGCTGATTGGATGTTTTCAGCCGACCGCTCTGAAAAACAGCTTGGCTGTCGGCTGAAAAATCCAGCGCCTCAGCACGCCTGCGGACGCTCGCGTGAGCCCCCTCTCAAGGCATCCTCATTGAGGATGCAGGGGCTCAGCGCGAATCGTCCGCACGGCTCAGCGCGGCCTGTCCTTCTATGGACTCGGCCTTAGAATGGGCTAGTCTGCTCTCTCCCCCTCTGCCTTCTTCACAGATGGTCTGTCTCCAGACTATCTTGTTACCCAGAATACACTGGCACTTCCTTTTCACTTTCAACACCGGCTGAGTGAGTACCTCTCTGTTACTCTCCTATGGCAAGGCCATCTCTTTCTACCTGCTTCTAACTACAAATCACTACAACACACCATCCACAAGAGCCTGTATTTACTGCTGCTTTTCCAATAAAGTGAAGGAAATATTATAGGACTTGAAGTGATTTGGAAAGGGGGCTGAGTTAATGCTATCGGGGGCTACTCACACATCACACGTGACTCTGGCCTCAGAATAGTAGAAAGAGGACCGTGTGCTTTGGGGACACACACAGAGGAGCTACTACCCACAGCCTTTATGCTAAAGAAACTAGCAAGCAGCTTACACAGCAAATAAACAGCAGTCTCTCACCACCACAGTACAAGCATACTGCTCCACATTGCTACACAGAGCTACCAGCCTCTATACAGCAAACAACTACTACTTTATGCAAAGACAAGCGAGCAGCTTTACATTGCTAATAAGAGCACAGACCTTCTACAGCAAAAGCCTGCACACAACCAGCAAACAACGTTGCACACAAGACAGCAGCTTTGCAGACAGACAGTGCATTTTACACAAAACTTGATTGTCTTTCTCTGTCTGAGTTCACCCTCTGCACAGCTCCATAGTGAGGGATTATCATTTCACCTTACCCTGCGCACGTCCCCATGGCCAGCGCCACCAAGGGCCACGCCACCGGACACCCGCCAGGACACGGGTCAGAGCCACCGGACACCTGTGAGTACAGCTACCCCTACGCTGAACGCTGCAGGACACCGCTCGGCATCATCTGAGACAGTTGCCCATCGCTGACACAGGTAACAGACCGCACGCCACACGCACTGGCTAAAGGCCTACACACACCTACAGCATGGCAGAACTCAGAGCCTCACCAGATATCACGCAGGAGAGTGACCACTCAGACACAGAGACCGCTGCGCAAATGCAAAAGGCGCAGGCAGATGCAAGGCCTAAACGGACAGTCACACTGACACAAAAGGCCTGCGAAAAATATGAGACTGACATTGAAGCGCACCGCGCTAAACTAGAGTTGGCCTGGGAAACAACCACGCTTGGCATACGCAATGTTGCCGGCGCTGGCAATTCTGTACAACAGCTCGAGCAGGCAATAACTCAATTAAAGATAGATCACGCACGCTACCAAGAGCTGTCAGAATCATACGTCACTTACTTGGCCAGGGCTAACACCGGTGAAAGCCTGCAAGAAAGGGACTTACAGCATAACATTAACTTGACACGTGACAGCCGCGTGCGAACCTCTATCACGGAAGCCGAGAGTAAGAGGAAAGACCTTTTGCTGGAAACCGCATCACAGCACTCAAGCACATCCAGGCATTCAGCAAGATCAGCGCAATCTAACGTGTCCAGCGCAGAGGCCGCACGTGCCAGGGCCGAATATGGTCGGAGAAGAGGCAGCCGTAAGGGCAGAAAGAGCGCGCATAGAAGAGGAGGAGCAGAACGCCGCCGCTGCTACCGCCGCCGCTGCCAATGCCGCCGCCGCTATGCGCAGAAAGGACGAATTGGGCGCAGATCTAGAAGCACTAAGCAAAGAGAGGACGCCGCTGCTGCCATAGCACAAGCCGAAGTCTTAGAAGCAGCCGCGAGACAGGACGGCAGGGAGCAACCGTACAGACGGATAGCCTCAGAGGATCCAATCCAACGCACCGAGGACTACGCAAGGAGCCTCTTCAGTGTAAACACTAGCTCAATAAGAAGGGAGTGACACCACAGACACCGAAGACTTGCTGGGTCCACGAGGAGAAGACGCTGCTCCTTTAATGGTACATGCTGCCTGGGATAGCCACAGCCGCAACAGTGATCCACACGCCAGCGCGCACACGTATGCACCACAACAGGCTCGCAATCCAAGTGCACCCACATGGGAGAACACAGCCCCTCACACTGTCCAGCAGTCATCACGCGTCCACACCAAGGAAGAGGCGACCGCACGGACCCTCCCAGCAACTACCTCAGAACGTGACCAACACGCCGATGCCTCAGGCCTGACAGACATAGCCAAGTACATGACCCGGCGTGACTTGGTGCAAACAGGACTCACCAACTTTGACGACCGTCCTGAGAACTACCGGACGTGGAAGTTCACATTCAAGGACGCAATCAACAGCCTGGGCTTCTCAGCAAGGGAAGAGCTCAACCTGCTATCTAAATGGCTGGGAAACTAATCCAGGGAGCACGCGAAGAGACTTCGGACAGCAAACGCGAAACACCCCCAAGTAGGTCTTGACCTAGTGTGGGAAAGGCTAGAAGAGTGCTACGGTAGCCCCGAAGCAGTCGAAGATTCGCTCTTCAAAAGAGTCGACAGCTTTCCCAAGATCACAGCTAAAGACTACTCGAAGTTACGAGAGCTCGGGAACCTGCTGCAAGAGCTGGAGTTTGCAAGAAAAGACCATTCCTTAACAGGTCTCAACGTCTTGGACTCAGCTCGTGGAGTGAGACCCATCTTGGAGAAGCTACCCTACAAACTCCAAGAAAGATGGATTTCACAAGGCTCTAAATACAAAAAGGAGAAGCAAGTCGCCTTCCCCCCATTCTCATTCTTCTTGAGCTTCATCCGTGAAGTGGCAAGGACAAGGAACGATCCCAGTTTCATCTTGGGTGCGCAAACCACACACAGTGCAAGCAGTCTGAGGAATGAGAGACCAGTGGCGAGATACGGTAACACTCAAACACCCATCTCGGTCCACAGGACGGACGTGCCTCCCATGACCCAAACTACTCTCGATCAGTCGGTCGCCAGAGACGAGGAACCAAGAGACCCAAACAGGGAATGTCCCATACACAAGAAGCCACACCCACTTAACAGCTGCTTTGGGTTCAGGATGAAGTCCCTAGAGGAACGCAAGAGGTTACTCGGAGAATTCAGAGTTTGCTTCAGGTGCTGCGGTTCCACGACTCACCTAGCCAGAGACTGTAAAGAAGAAATCAAATGTACAGTGTGCAAAAGTGACAAGCACGTAACATCTTTACATCCAGAGGCGCTGACACTCCTCCAACTCAACAACCCATCCTCCGTAGCGAGCATGGCAGGGAGGAAGGAGAAGGAGAGCCAACATCTGTCACGTCTCAGCGCACCGAGGTTTGCGGAAAAGAAAGTGACAAAATGTCCTGCTCCAAAATATGCCTTGTCGCAGTGCACCCCCAGGGACAACCTGAGAAGGCTATTCGGATGTATGCAATCTTCGACGACCAAAGCAACAGATCATTGGCAAAGACAGAGTTCTTCAACTTATTCAACTTACAAGACAATGCCTCACCCTACACCCTCAGAACCTGTGCAGGGTCAACTGAGACAATAGGGAGAAGAGCAAGCAGTTACGTCATACGTTCAGTGGATAACAGCTCTCCCCACACTCATCGAGTGCAACCACATGGCCACAAACAGGGACGAGATTCCCACACCAGACGTGGCAAGCCAGCACCCGCACCTCAGAGGAATAGCCAACTACATCCCGCCGGTAGAACAAGGCGCCAAGATCTTGCTGCTGCTCGGTAGGGACATCTTGAGGGTACATAAAGTCCGTAAACAGCGTAATGGACCTCACAACGCACCATACGCCCAAAGACTTGACCTAGGATGGGTGATAGTGGGCAACGCGTGCACTGACAAAGGGTACGGACAAGACTATGTTGACGCCCGCAGAACGGTAATAACAGAATGTGGACACACATCCCTCTCTGAACCATGTCTTGGCCATCTCCAAGTGACAGGAGGGCCAAGTGAAGAGAAGAGACAAGGTCATACCCCTGAGACCAACAAGAACATCCTCACATCAGGGGGATGTGGCAATGGCCTAGGATGCTTAGTGGTTAAGACAACCAAGGATAACGAGTCGACTCCACCGAAGGAAGAAAGTAACCTCCCGAAGGTGACTGACAAAAAGATCTCCCAAAGGAAAAGAAACAATCAGACAGTTCCCCTGAGAGCAATGACACAGCTGAGACGTATAGCCATTCCTCTCCACAGAGTATCAAGCGACAAGGCAGCCAGCTGTCACGGCTGGCATAGCCGCAAAAGATTGCGCCCTGCAGGTGAAGCCACAGTGGCAAAAAGACTGTCCTCTCGCATGTCAAAAAAGAGACAGTCGCAGAGACATTTCACAAAGGGATTTACAAGAACAAAAGAGACGGTTCTTCGTCCTGTTCTAGGAGAAAACAACCTCCTGACGGCAGTCAACAAAAAGACACAAAGGCGTATCACCAAAATACGTGGAGACGTTCTCGTGCAAGAGGAACGCACCAATGACTTAGGGTGCACAGCATTCCAGACCACAAGGGACGACGACAAGCAAACACCATCGATGGGAGATAGAGAATTCCTGATGTTAACGGTCAAGGAGCTCGTCAAAAACGGACCTGGCAGTTGGGTGAACCCGCTACCATTCCGTTCACCAAGAAGGCGCCTCCCAAACAATGGAGAACATGCCATCTCTAGGTTCACTTCGCACCTCTGCGACCTACATAGGGAACCAGAGACCAAAAACAACTTTGTGGCCTTCATCCAGAAGATATTCCTTACCGGCCACGCAAAGCCAGCACCTCTAATAAAGAAAGGTGAAGAATGCTGGTACCTCCAATCATCTCGGGTCGACCACCTTCAGGAACCCGATCAAATCCGTGTAGTGTTCAGCCCCAGTGCTCAGCTCCAGGGAGTCTCCCCGAGCGACGCTCTCTTTACTGGACTAGATTCGACAACTGATCTTCCAGGAGTGTCGATCCGCTTCTGCAAGGAGCCAAAAGCTCTGCCAAACACCAGGTGTTAGAGTGACCGGCTGCCACAGCTGGCATACCTACAAGGGGATGCACTCTGTAGGTAAAACCACAGAGACAAAAGGACTGTTCTTTCATAAGTTTAAAAAGAAACAGTGCCAGAGACTTTCACAGAGAGACATTGCGGTGAACCCAGCTAATCTGGACCGGTGCATCCACCCAACATCCTTTGCTAAAAGACTTTGCCAAAGGATTTCAACGCCAGTGGTACCGGCCGGTATCGTCTCGTTGTGTGGACATGGACTTTGCATTATTATGTTATGTTTGTTTGCATTGCACATATGTTCCACATATTCAAGTTATATAGTGGTATCTCCAGATACCAGACGGGGAGTGTCATGGAACAAGAATCATATCTCTATTTCACCCCCCTTTTTCCCTGCAGCTTCTGCCTGTCAGTTTCTTATTTTCAGCTGCATGGAGCTTGCATACACACACTGTGCCTGTGTGATATGTTATAATGTTGCATTTCTTGCCTCTGGGCATGTAATCAGTTAGTTGCTACTGCAGCTTCTGAGATCCTTCTTAGAATTGGCTAATCTGCTCTCTCCCCTCTGCCTTGCTCACAGATGGTCTGTCCCCAGACTATCTTGTTACCCAGAATACACTGGCACTTCCTTTTCACATTCAACACTGGCTGAGTTAGTACCTCTCTGTTACTCTCCTATGGCAAGGCCATCTCTTTCTACCTGCTTCTAACTACAAATCACTACAACACACCATCCACAAGAGCCTGTATTTACTGCTGCTTTTCCAATAAAGTGAAGGAAATATTATAGGACTTGGAGTGATTTGAAAAGGGGGTTGAGTTAATGCTATCGGGGGCTACTCACACATCACACGTGACTCTGGCCTCAGAATATTCAAGTTCTATTATCCCCTGAGATAAATCTGTCTCTCTTTATATCTTTAACAGTCTGCTACATAATCTCTAGATCAAATTACTGTGCAATATATTGTATATAGCCCTTGTCCCCTTACCAGCGCGGGTCCCCGGCTATGGTAAGCTTCCCCGCAAGCCTCCATTCCTCCCTTTAGGTGCCGCCTGGTCAGCGAAGGCGGTGCGACGAGATAGCTGGCAGCAAGAGGGGCAGGGAAGCTCCAGTGGTTCTCCACTGGTTGGCGCTGCTTTGCGGGCGGGCGCCGCCATGTTTGAATTGACCGCACGTGCGCGATCGCATGCGCATGTGCGGACGATTGCGGCGGCCATCTTGTGTGTGGTGAAATGGCCGCGCATGCGCAGCAGAGTGCCGGGAGTTGCGGCGGCCATCTTAGACGTGGCAGGTAAAGCGCAGGGCAATATAGAAAGTCAGGAAGGCCTCCTAGAGGTTGCGCATGCGCAAGAAAGTGGCGCGGCGGCCATTAGGACAGCGCAGGCGCAGACAGGAAAAGGTAGGCGGCCATTAGAGAGGCGCCCATGCGGTCTCCACAGGCAAGAGCCTCCTTGGGAACTACAGTTCCCAGGAGGCATAGCTGCAGGCAGTCAGGTGCTTTTACTTAGCCAATAGGGCTGAGGAATCCTCCTGTAAAGGGGAGGATCTAGTTAGGGATATTAGCAGACTTGCAGGAAGGAAGAGACTCAGGGATTAGAGGCAGACAGGGGAGGAGGTAGGTGTGCAGGGTCAGTGACCGATACACTAGGCCAGAGTACCCTCCCCAGGCCCCAGATAGCCCTGAGTCACCAGTGAGTTGCTGCAGCTAGGGACAGACCCAAGGTAGAACTGCTGCCACCTTAGCTAAGCAGGACAGTTAAGTTGTGACAGTGTTGCTTTGCAGTGCAGCACAGCAGTTAGCTTTGGCTGCTTCAAGAGAGGCCCGTTCAGTGCGAGGGGGGGTTGCTTTCTATAGTACACAGTGTTATGTGATATCACCGGTGACAGTTGAATGCGGTGATCGCGGCCTGCGTCTGGGCTCAGACAGGCTCTACCGTGAGAGACATTCTGTGGGTGAGACACTCCACGAGGGAGACACCTCACAAAGAGGTGGGACACAGCGGAGGTGGATTCCTGTTCCTGCGTCAGACCCTTTTTGAAGATCTTTACACCCGGGCATGGACGTGTGCCCGGGCATTTATCTATAAGTGCACCAACTATACACACGTGAGCAGCGCTGCCACACATCTGGGTGGGGGCCAGGACACTGGGACACTAGTGCCGAGCACCCAATTATTGTGGGCACTGTATGGTTGGGTTACTATTGGCGGCGGAGAGGCCAAGGGCCTACGAAGGGATATAGGTGCCCCTTGCACCCAATGCAATGTTATGTAATGATGCATTGATGATATGCCATGGTTATTAAGATGCTTAGTAAATACTGTTTTATTCAAGGGTGTGTATTTACTGTATGATTGTTCTGGTGAGGGCACACTCCCACCCCGCTGGGATCCCTCATTGGTGGAGGCACTGCACCGAGTGTAAATATACCCCAGACTCCCAGTGGCGGAGGCTCAGCCCTCCTGGTTGCCAAACAGGTACATCACCACACTGATACGTAGTCAGAAACACCTACCCACCCCAATCTCACTTAGGGTGGGGGTAAGAGGGCTACATGTACAATATAAAATTGCTGATGCAAACAAATAATTCAGCGCCTACATACAAATACATACAGTGCAAATAATTTGTCTGACCATATATAAAGTCCAAACTTGGAAACCTGCAGTCCAATTGTATAGGAAATCCAATAGTGGGAACTTGTAGTCTTAGCAGACGTATCTCGCAGATGATATCATTATATGGAAAAAAAAAGAGAGAAAAACAAACATAGCGTAAACCTGATTAACTGTAAATAGGACAAACTTACATATAACAATAAACTTACAAGGACATACAAAATACACTTAAAACAATCAAATACCACCTATGAACTGGACAAGATTAATTTAATAATTGCATAAATAAAAAACATACACTATAAAATAAAGTATGTGCAGGAAGTATGGACAATGTATGGTGCTCCGGAGGGGAAAAATTGTAACCCTACTCACACCGAAAAGAAGAAATACAGACTCAATCAAGCAAGTCTTTATCCACAGCTACCGACCAGGAAACCGGGTTGTGGGGGCTTTCCTCAAGCGAAACAGCAACAAGAGGTACCAGCAAGAGACAAGTTAGGGAGAACCTTGCACAGGCAATGAGAGAGGGGAATGGAAGCCTTATAAGGAGAGGTGAACGGTGTGAGCAATCCCAACTCAAACAGAGCCTGACTTCCTACCTCGGCGGCCATGTTGGTACAGGCAGTGAGGTCAGGAAGCATCAATGTTGGAAATCCTCAAAGTAACAAAGGAATTGGTTCTTTACAGTTTGTATTTATGTATGTATGAGAACAAAAAAGAAAAAATCAGCACTCTTCTCTATACAATGAATATAATGTTTAAAGTATCAGCCACAGAGCTACTCATATGCTTCATTAAGGAGGTGGATTTTAAGATGTGTCTTAAAGGTGGATAGAGAGTGTGCTGATCTGATATTGAGGGGAAGGGCATTCCAGAGGTGTGGGGCAATCAGTGAGAAAGTTTTAAGGTGGGAGAAGGCATTAGACACAAAAGGGGTAGAGAGAAGACATCCTTGAGCAGAACACAAGAGTCGGGATGGTGCATAGCAAGAAATTAGGGCTGAGATGTAAGGAGGGGCAGAAGAGTGCAAAACCTTAAAAGTGAGGAGGAGAATTGAGTGTGTGATACGGGATTTGATAGGAAGCAAGGAGAGGGAATTCAGCAGGGGAGACGCAGAGTCAGATTTAGGAAAGAGTAAAGTGATTCTAGTAGCAACGTTTAGGATAGATTGTAAGGAAGAGAGGTGAGAGGCAGAAAGGCCGGACAGCAGGAGGTTACAGTAGTCGATACGGGAGAGAATGAGGGCCTGTGTCAGAGTTTTAGCAGTAGAGCAAAAGAGGAAAGGGCGTATCTTTGTAATATCGTGTAGGAAATATGCATGTTTGACATGTTAAGTTTAAGACGGCAGAGGGCCATCCAGGATGATACAGCGGAGAGACATTGAGAAAATTTGCTCTTTACAGCAGATGTAAGGTCAGGGCTTGAAAAGTAAATGTGTGTCATCAGCATAGAGGTGATATTTGAACCCAAGATATTTGATTATGTCCGCAGTGCGGAAGCCAGATTGTAGAAAGTCTAGGAGAGAATAGATGGTGAGAAAATGGAGCAAGTGAGAGAATACAAGACGTTCAAGGAGTTTAGAGGCAAAACGCAGGAGGGAGACAGGACGATAGTTAGAAAGACAGGTAGGAATATCCCTAGAAGAATTGATAGATGCATTCGCCCAATTAAAACCTGGCAAAACGCCAGGCCCAGATGGGTTCTCCAATCAGTACTACAAAAAATTTAAGTCGGTTCTGGCCCCGTATCTACTTGATGTGTTTAATGCGTTTCTGGAAGGAACAGTCATCCCACCATCCATGTCTAAAGCTAATTTAGCAATCATACCAAAGGAAGGGAGAGACCCACTACAGTGTGGTAACTATCGCCCCATAGCCCTCCTTAATTCGGATTTAAAACTGTTCAGCAAAATTCTTGCAAATAGACTGACCCCCATACTCCCAAGCCTAATACACATAGATCAAGTCGGGTTTATTTCCGGCAGACAGGCCTCAGACAATAGGAAAATTATAGACATAATCGACCATGTACATCTCTCATCCATGAAGGCCATCCTGTTGAGCTTGGATGTGGAAAAAGCATTCGACAGGATTAGGTGGGACTTCCTAGACCAAACGCTAATTAAATATGGATTTTAGGGCCCTTATTTAGAAGGGGTCAGAGCCCTATACAGATCTCCCACGGCTGTAGTGAAACTCCCAAGAGGAGACTCAAACCCTATAAACATAAAGAATGGTACTCGACAGGGATGCCCCTTGTCTCCGCTTCTGTTTGCTCTCTCTATTGAACCCTTGGCAGCAACAATTAGAGACGAAAAAAATATAAACGGAATTGTAAAAGGAGAGACAAACTACAAAATATCCCTATTTGCCGACGACATTATCTTAACTCTCGCCAACCCCTTGATTTCACTCCCGAACTTACACTCACAACTAGATAAATTTAGCAAAATCTCGGGATATAAAATCAATATGGATAAGTCGGAAGCATTCAACCTAACGCTATCAGATCCTGAAGTTAAATTACTACAAGCAAATTTTAAATATAAGTGGAACTCTACAAAGATCAAATACTTAGGAATCCAAATAACAAGGGAGTATAATTCGCTATACAAACATAACTACCCACCCTTATTTGAGAGGCTAAAAAAGGACCTCCAGAGCTGGAACGAATACCAGATATCTTGGTTAGGAAGAATAGCCACGATCAAAATGAATATCCTACCAAGGCTCCTGTATTATTTCCAGACTCTCCCTATATATATTCCAATGCCGGAGCTTAAAAATATACAAAACAGAATTTTCCAATTTATCTGGCAAAATAAAAGACCCAGGGTAGCTAGATCTATTATGCTAGCCCCAAAAGATTGCGGAGGCTTGGCAGTCCCGGATATCATCAAATACTATTTGGTGGCCCAACTCAAACAAGCAATAATGTGGAACAACGATCCAACCACCAGTTGTTGGGTGGGACTTGAGTCTACCTATACAAGACCTCTCTCTCTCCCGGCCGCTATGTGGACCTTGAGGGGAGGAGAGACCCTCTTAGAAACATTAAAACTGGGAGCAATGAAATGTACATGGCGGATATGGTCTAGAAATAAAGATAAATATGGTCTGACAGCCAGTCCAACACTACTAACCCCTATATTCCACAACCCTGAATTCCCACCAGGCTGGTTCCCACAGAGACTCAATAAATTCAAGACGTTAAAGTTGATGGTAGCTGACGACTTTGTAGATAACGGTATAATTTTACCACTCCAGGCGCTGGAGAAGAAACACCAAATCATAAATATACCAGTGTTTGGTTTCCTCCAAATCAGGCACTACCTGCAACCAGTCTCTAAAGATTCAGCATTCCAACCTCTAACAAATTTTGAAAGACTATGCAGGAAAGGATACTACTGTAAAGGGCTGATTTCAGAGATATATCTGGGCCTGGCGCGATCAGCGGGTTGTTCCCAACATAGCTATATGATCAAATGGGCAGAAGATCTGAATACAGAGATTTATAGGGAAGACTGGGAGGACATTTGGGAGGTAGCTGCAAAAACGTCAATCTGCACCACGATCAAAGAGAATATTTATAAAATTCTATTTCATTGGTACCTAACCCCGAGCAGGCTGGCCCAGATCTTCCCCGGGTCCCCGGATTTGTGCTGGAGGGGATGCGGGCAAAAAGGAGATATGGTTCATATTTGGTGGAGTTGCCCAAAAATTCAGGTATTCTGGGTCATGATACAAACATTGATCAGAGAGTACCTAGGGGTGGAGGTTGAGGTGGAACCGCTGACCAAACCAATAGATGAATTAGGAACGGCAGAAAGTAAGATGATCACTCATGTAATGACGGCTGCCCGCTGTGTTATTGCGGCTGCCTGGAAAAAGGTGAACGCGCCTTCTAGGCAGACAGTCCTACGGAGACTAAGGGAAATAAAGATGATGGAGCTCCTCACAGCACAGTTGAGCCAAAAAACTGACAAATTTCATAAAATTTGGGAAATATGGCCAGGAAACTAGGGACCCCATAGAAATAAATACAGAAAGACCAGACAAATGGTCTCTCCCCCCCCCCCCTCCACCCCCTCTCCCCCCCCCAACTTTTTCTTCTTCTTTCCTCTGCTCTTCTCTTTCCTTTGTTAAGTTCACGAGAGATGCTTACGGAAGCGGCTGCTTCCCTAACACAACCGGAAATAAGAAGACAGTCCACACTTGTTCAAAAACGGTGTTATAGCAAATATTTTATTTAAGTAGTGCTGACGAACTGTTAATGCTTTTTGTTGTATGGACAAGTGACACTGTTAAAACATCACATGTATTCCAAGATCATATATTTGTTATGTCTCTCCAAAATAATTTAAAGAAAATTGAAAAAAAAAAAAAAACAAGACAGGTAGGGTCAATCTTGCTGTTTTTGAGTAATGGTATGTTTGAAGGAGGAGGGAAAGATACCAGTGTAGAGGGAGACGTTTAAAAAGTAAAAAGTATGTGAGTGTAGGGATTAGAGGAGCAGCAAGAGGTTTTAGGAGATTGCAGGGAATAGGGTTAACAGAGCAAGTGGTAGAGGGAGAAGAGGATGTCAGCAATGATACATCCTACTCAGCGACAGTGGAAAAATAGTCAAGGAATGTAGGAGGAGAGTTAGGAAGAGGTGTAGGATGGGAGGAGGATACAGAAGGGATGTGCTTACATATGGATTCCCCCATCAGCCTCAGTCAGCCCTGAGCCCCAGAGCAGAAGTAGAGAATCCGTGAGAAATCCAATACCCTCGGACCACAATTATAGCACAGAGAGATGAGGTGTAAAAATATTTATAAGACAAAAAAAGATAAAAACAAATCCCCACTTACATCGAAGGTAGTGCATGGCAGCTCACAACAAAGTAAGTATTCGGTGTGGTCAACGCTATGCCTTCTCGGCATCTGCAGCTGTACAGAATCCCCGCTACTGGATCCAGCTTTCAGATCTCGGCGTCAGTTGATGGAAAATCCCATGAGAAGTTGTCCTGCATCTTACTGCCTCTGGAAATGCAACACGGCTATATGCATTCCGCAAAATCACTTCTTCAAGTAACCATGTCCAAGTGACAGCAGAGGGTGAGTTGGAAACAGGATTAAAGTTGTCCTACCTGAGAAGAGAAAGATGAAATATGTTAGGATAAGAGATGAGTCCAATAATCTTCCCTGTTAAACTCCACACTACTTGCCACTTAAAAAAGGGCCAGTAAGGGCAGTAAACATTTGGAAGTCATTACCCATGGAAACTGTGGTGTCAGATACAATAGATATCTTCAAAAAAAGTTAGACGTCTTTTTTTAGGAAGGAAAAATATACAGGGATAGATTAAATAAATATACATGAGAAAGATGTTGATCCAGGGAGAAATCGGATTGCCAATATTTTTCAGGGAGGAATTTAATTTTCCGTTATGAGTAGGGTGACTATATTTGTCCCAGCAAAAACCAAGACAAATGTTATGCATGCGCAGTCAAAGCTCCTTAGTTTGGAAGGGTGAAAATAATCTTTTTCGTCATAATATTGTCTTTTACAAGAGATATATTGACGATCTTATCTTAGTTTGGAAGGGTGAAAAAATAATCTTTTTCGTCATAATATTGTCTTTAACAAGAGATATATTGACGATCTTATCTTAGTTTGGAAGGGTGATGAACACACACTTCTTTCTTTCATTGACTATTTAAACACTAATGATATAAATATTAAACTTACTTTTGAGCACAATCTTAATCACATTCACTATTTAGATTTGCTTCTGTATATTGACAATGATATGCATATTCAGACAGATATCTATCGAAAAGAGAACTCCAGGAATACACTCCCTAGTGCACAAAGTTGTCATCCGCGTTCATTGATTAGGAGTATTCCTGGGGCTCAATTTATGAGATTAAAGTGACTGTGCTCTGACAATGAGGTCTTTTTGTCTCGATCAAGGGAAATGTCCAATAGGTTCCTAGCCAGGGGTTATTCTGGCAAAGATGTATCAACAGCTTTCGATAAAGCAAATGTTATGGATAGAGATGCCCTTATTTGTAAACGAAAAAATCCCCTGTCCAGCAGAGGGAGAGCCAATATATTGTACTCTAATAAAACAAAGAGTCCATATTTTATTACGATTTACAACCAACAATCACAACAGATTTGTAATATTATTTCTAAACATTGGCATACCCTTCTACTCTACAACGATATTCGTTCTATTGTTCAAGGTGGACCTAGATTCACCTACCGTAAAGCCAAAACATTGGCTTTTCATCTGTCACCAAGTATTTTTGATACTAGATCTAGCTTTCCCAATGTCAGAGGCATTCCTAAAGGTTTTTTCAAGTGTGGCAAATGTTCAATGTGCCAATATGCGCTTCCTACTAAATTTATTATGTACAATAAAAATCTAAGAAAACATTACATTAAAAATTTTCTTAACTGCAATATTAGTTTTGTTATATATGTTCTTTATTGCAATTGTGGATTAAGATATGTAGGCCATACTACGAAACCTCTGAAGGTCAGAATAGCGGAACACGTACGTCTCATCAGGAAGGGTGACTTACTTCATCCGGTGGCCAGACACTTTTCCCCAATGTCCGAATGGAGGCATTGATAATTTTTCATTTTTCGCTATTGAACATATACCTAGTCACCCAAGGGGGGGCAATAGAGAGAACACACTTAACAAACAAAAGATGTATTGGATATACACTCTCAACACTCTCCACCCACATGGCATCAATCTTGACTGGGAGTTGAAGCACTTCCTCTAAGCCGGTGGGAATTGGGAGAGTTTTGGGAGTGTATTCCAATGCATCATGTCTCTCTCATATCTATATTATATATTGTTCTTTTTCTTTCACTAGTTATTATTTCGAGAGATATATATTTTTTTTATGGTTTATTATTTAGGTTATATAATATGTATATGTTATAATAATTTTTTTCATATATATTATTTTAGTTATTATTATGTTCTAATAATAATTAATTTTTTCTTTATTATTATGCACATCCTCTCTCATATTCCAGTTCCATATGTGTTTATTTAAATTATCTTATTTCTTTCATGCTTCATATCACTCATTTTCATGTTTTTAATATGTTTGTGTTTTTGTATTTATATGTGTTTTTTATTTTTAACCCCATGTAATTTTGTTTCACACAGACTCTCCTAGTGTGACTCTTCTAGTGGTTATCAGTTCATTAGTCTGATTGCCAACAGCAGGTTTCTGCTTTAGAATGTTCAATGGGATTGAGCTACCACCTACTTAAGGGAGTCTGTGTGATAAGGGTCTTTTACTCTTTGATAAAGTCCCATCCCGGGACGAAACGCGTCAGAGTGTTTTTTCTGTGATGTGCAGCATGTAAACCATTAAAGCTGATTTTATTTTATTCCCCTTTGGCTGAACTCCAATTGCTGTGACCGCCATCACCCTATTACATCGAAGGTAGTGCATGGCAGCTCACAACAAAGTAAGTATTCGTGTGGTCAACGCTATGCCTTCTCGGCATCTGCAGCTGTTCAGAATCCCCGCTACTGGATCCAGCTTTCAGATCTCGGCGTCAGTTGATGGAAAATCCCATGAGAAGTTGTCCTGCATCTTACTGCCTCTGGAAATGCAACACGGCTATATGCGTTCCGCAAAATCACTTCTTCAAGTAACCATGTCCAAGTTACAGCAGAGGGTGAGTTGGAAACAGGATTAAAGTTGTCCTACCTGAGAAGAGAAAGATGAAGTATGTTAGGATAAGAGATGAGTCCAATAATCTTCCCTGTTAAACTCCACACTACTTGCCACTTAAAAAAGGGCCAGTAAGGGCAGTAAACATTTGGAAGTCATTACCCATGGAGACTGTGGTGTCAGATACAATAGATATTTTCAAAAAAAGTTAGACAATTTTTTTAGGAAGGAAAAATATACAGGGATAGATTAAATAAATATACATGAGAAAGATGTTGATCCAGGGAGAAATCGGATTGCCAATATTTGTCAGGGAGGAATTTAATTTTCCGTTATGAGTAGGGTGACTATATTTGTCCCAGCAAAAACCAAGACAAATGTTATGCATGCGCAGTCAGAGCTCGCCGACTGTGCATGTTCGAATGGCAAGCACCAACTGCGCATGTGTAAAGAGCATGTGCTGGCCGCCCAATGCGTGATTTGCGTTTGCTAGTTGCTCATGCACGATCAGAACTTGACGGTTACGCATGCGGATGAGCGACCGGCAAACGTCGATCGGACATGCGCACCAGCGGCCATTAAGTGCCGATCGCACATGCGCTTCCAGCAGGATAGAAGACCAGGACAGCACCCCAAAAAGTTGGGATAGAGGCCTATAAACTGGGACTTTCCCGGCTAAACCGGGACATCTTGTCACCCTACTTATGAGACATCATTGGATAATGTTTCACTGGGTTTTTTTGTTTGCCTTCCTCTGGATGTAAGTACAAATATAGATTAAGTAACTGTCATCTAAATTAAGTATAGGTTGAACTTGATGGACATATGTCTTTTTTCAACCTCATCTACTATGTAATTATGTAACATCAAAACATTGACTGAAATAAGATCCTAAATAAAGTAATCTAGGAAAATGCAATATGTTATACCAAGTTGTGAGATGAGTGAGTAAACCGAATAGAACAAAGATTCATAACACGGAATAAAACTAAATTTGAAATGCCATAAATTTGTAGATTTTGCCATCAAATTGTCCTAGTATTCTCAAATTTATTTACAAAACAATAATCTGTGCTTTATTTAATTCTCATACCATTGGGTGGTATTATATATTCCAATAAATAAGCCTAGTTTCCACTGACGGTCGAGGCACTGGCTACAAAGTTGTCCAGAAAGGTGGCTATCAAACACTGTCTTGAAGTCAAGCAAAAACGTAAATACTGAATACCACTTCAACTCTCACATTATTGTGACTTGAAGGGAAATATGTTTAATATAATATCACAAACTGCACAACACATACATGAAATAATCTGATTCACAACAACCTGTCCGAATGCTGAAAGACAAAAAACAACACAAAAAACTCATTATTCTCAGGAAGGCCGTGATGTATGAACAGTTATAGTGACATCGTGAATATTGCGGAAAACCTGCTGCACAGTGATTGCAGATGTAGCAATACTCACGGTTTTCAGTGCTGCGGTCAACGAAGCAAAAGTCTGCGGCGCCAGAGACAATGTCGGCCGTGATCGCACCCTGGGGGGGCCATCCTTGCAAATGGGACCACTCACAGTGTTAAACCTCTAGTGCCGTGACCACTGCGATCACGTGGCAGCGGCACAGAAGAGCGTTATCTCAGCTACATCTGTAATTATCACTGCCACCCAGATGTCACAGTAAATCTACAGGTTGTTGTTGTACAGTGTTGTTTGTTACCATGGTTACCAATTTATTGTCCTTTTGTATGTAATTTCTCTGAAATAGTTCAAGCAAATTGTCTGAAAATGTAGTACACGGTGCAAAATAATATATTTAATAATTTCTTTAGCACTTAAAAAAAAAAATGAATTCCACGATGGGACCTGCACAGATTGGGGTGAAACTTCTGGCAGATGTAAGTTAAGATGGCAGAAAGGTACCCACAAAATTTCATCACACTCTGTCAAGGCGCTTGGCCTGTGGAGAGAGAACACACAAACAAAAAGAACAGAAGAAAAATATAAAGTGTCTAGTTGAAGTCTTCGCTCACTCGCTCGCTCATCCAACTAACCAGATTTACATATAAAAATGAAAAAAATCGACAAGCCCAGCTTGTATAAGAAAACTGTATTGCAAATATATAAAAAGATAATATCGCTCACTCACATGTGAGAAAATACTGGCGGGTATGGGGTAACTCGAGCACCACAGCCATGGAGAAAGCTGGTCCCAGCCGAAGTCTATGCGGGGGCTCCTCCAGTATCAGTGTACAGCTAAGGGTCCCGGAAGTGACATCACACACTCTCGCGAGTATTTGCCTCCGTCTTCACGTCTGGCATCAAAGCTTCAAGCAGTGGAGGATACTGCTCTTTCTCCTTCCCCATTTGTTTCAGTTTGTTGTCCGCCAAACCTGGGGAACGATGGTTTACTATGTGGCTCCGAGCTACCACCAATGGACCTCTCTCAATAGCCCTACGTGTTTTGCACACTCGGCTTTGTCAGGGGATGATGGCCCTGTCTCTCACTCCTATCTAAATACCTGAAAAATCATGTGATTCCAATTGTGCAATAAACCTACTGGTATACATTTACTATAGAAACCACCTCAATAAGCTTGTACCAGCTAAGAGATACCAACCCATAATAGTGGGTTGCATGTAAGGACATTAATTAGATGTCCGTCCATAGCATATTCTATTGGACACAAAATTTAGCAGTGCATAAACCACTGGAGGAGTTCATCTGTAATATAATACATATTCAATTTTATACATACTTCAAAAAATACATACATAAAGAACATATTAACCAAATAAATAATAATAAACTTTTATATACAGTATATATATTTAAAAAAATACATTCATAAAAATGGGACAAGATCTATTTGTTCGTTTAACCCTTTAGGTACTTTAGTGTCTAACTCATAAATCCAATACTGCTCTCTTTGTTTGAGGATTTTATCTCTATCTCCCCCTCTTTTGTTCATTATTACTTGTTCCAGAACCATACATTTGAGATAGTCTATTTCACAGTAATGAAATAATAAAAAGTGTTTGGGCAGATTGTGCAATTTTTTGTGATTTTGTAAATGAGCTTTATATTATTAACATGCTCCTTGATTCTCATGTGAGTTGCCTTTTGGCCCTGCCAATATATTTAAGACCACAAGGGCATGTAATACATTAAACTATGAACTGGGTTTTGCAATTAATAAATTGGTTAACTAAATTAATTTTTCCAGACAGAGAAACAAATTCAGATTTTACATATGTAATTGAAAGTGATTATTAGAGACGTGCTAAAGTGTCCCACGTGTGTTCGTGACATTTTTTGTCCAAGCTTCACAAGATTAACAAAAATTGTGACTCTCAAAGTATAGATTTCTAGACCCCTATAGACAATTTCTTGTTGATTGCTAATCAAGTGAGTTCCCTCACAAAAAAAAGCCCATGTGTGCCAACTAAAAAAGGTTTGAAGGCAGTTAAAAGGAGTGGCACTGCACTAAATGTAGCCTGTCACGTGCAGTGTTTTGATCGCCAAACTTGATCTACTGTGAAAAAATATACAGGTATATATAATAATAATTGAGAAATCTCGCTAACCCATTCATAAAAAGGACACCGTTTAATGTTCTAAGTGTGCATTTCATGTAAAACTGCAACAGACCACAACTGTTATTTAACCACCTAGTGGGGAAGCCCCCACATCTACGTTTGTGTCATTCATACTTGATTATGAAGTAGTTAACCACAAGAAAGTCATCTTACATTGGTTTTGACTTACTCTGTGGAGAACACAGCAGAGGGCAAATTTCCTGTACTGTACTTTATAGATATGCTATAAAAAGGAGTTTATCGTCTTTTGTGTATTTACTATCCTGCTCCCAACCTGACAAAACAGGATTGTTAGTCATGACATCATTATTTCGCTGTCAGAGGGGCAAAGGAATGTATGCCAATTTGGCAGCAAAGAGTTTAAGTGGCAATGATCCAAATATATTTAGTACGGATCTTAGAAAAGAAAAACAAAGCTTCCGTTTCAGCTCCTGACATCATGATTAAGAAAGGGTGAAGCATCGGTACTAAGCAACTAGTAACCGAAAATCTTGTGCATCTTATTCTTAGATCCACATGTAGGTAGAGATACCACTATCACAACAACTAGAAATCTGAATTTAATCAAAGTCACTAAGTGGTAACGTAGCATAGATCTCTGGAAAGAGTGGATGTAGATAGATTTTTGGGGTTCAAAGGTCAGCTTCATTGAAGAAGCCATTTAAGAGGTTAATTTTGCATACTCTGGGGAAATTCTGACAGGCATTATGCACACAGTGGGAAATTAAACAATTTTTTTTGGTGCTAGTGGGAGTACACTGGAGTTAGATAGTCAGGGTCTGGAACATAGACATCAGATACATGCCCTTTAATAATGAATATATGCTTTGTTTCTTCATAAAAACAAGCCTAAAACGAAAAGGTTAATTTGTAGTTAGAAAAGCCATGCTTGAGAAAAATCACCTCAAAGCGGCTGAGAGACAGCAAATCAGAAAGACTGCTCTGCGTCTATAATCTGTAATATCCTATTTCTGCTAAGGACTGAGGCTTGACATTGTAAAATGTCTCAAGAATAAATATCTTGGAAGTGTAAGAAAGCTGTGTCGGGATCCGTATTTTCATACAAGGATCTAATGGTATTTCAATAAACGTACATTCGTAGAAAAAGAACAATCTTATCTTTTCATTGGCGAGCCAGAGTCAACATAATATTCGTGTCCATTTCATCTGTCATTGTCCTTAAAGAAGAGACATTGTCTGTCCAGTATCGGAAGGTCTGATTCCCGTGATACCAGTTGGTATCGTAGTCTAAATTTTCTCTGATACCGACTCACAGAGTGTCCTTTCATCTTTAGAAGAAGTTTTTTCTGGGGGGACTTCCGGTGACGTCACAGCCGATGGTCTGCTAGTGGAAGAGCTCCCGGCGCCCTCACCAATACAAACATTAGAACAAGCTTATTTTCCACCTCAAACTCCCCGAAAATCGACCCCACACCGAGAACAAACACCGGAGAGATGGCAGGGAAGCCGCAGAGGAAGAGCCAATGCCCCATCACCAAATTCTTCCCTCCGGCGCAACGCCTAGCTGAGATCAGCCCCGAGGAGCAAGATGGCGCCGGAGAAGAACCGGAGCACGAGGTGCGCAGCGGCCGACAGAGCCCGATTGACTCGGACCCCCCCGTCTTAAATAAAGATTTTTTTGATGCCCTAATCATTAAAATGAGGAGGGGAGTTCAGGAGGACACGGAAAAGGCCCTCCAAACCATCCGAGCAGAAGTGGAAGCACTGACGGAGCGGACGGAAGACCTGGAGGTGAAAATGGAGGGAATCTCAAACGAGCAGGCTGAGACCCACGAAGAAGTACTGCGATGCGGAGAGGCGATCCGACACATACAGGACAAACTAGAGGATATGGAGAACAGGGAGCGGAGGCAGAACATCCGCCTCAAAAATATCCCCGAAACTATTACCATATCTTCGCAGACTCTTCCTGCAGCTCGTCCCTGATCTATCAGATCACGACCTGCACACGGACCGTGCCCACAGAGCCCTGGCCCCGAAATCATCGGACCCAAACCGACACAGAGATGTGGTGCTGCGAATGCACGCATACTCTGCTAAAGACCGCATCATGACGGCGGCCAGGGAACTGAGGACTGTGACCATGGATGGGATACAAATCCAACTCTACAACGACCTTTCCCAAATAACAATAAACAAAAGAAATGCGCTGCGCCCACTTACCACCTATCTCAGGGAACAGGGGGTTAAATATCGATGGGGGTTCCCCTTTAAACTAGTGGTGCTCCGTAATGGCCGCCACCACACAGTAACAACCCCTGAAGGCGCTAAGAACTTCCTGAAAGCGCTAGGAGTCCCTCTCCCACCGCAGAAGAGCAGCCGCCCCAGCACTGAGGAGACGTCGGAGATGACCCCCCAAGAAGCCCCCCGAACATCGGAGAGGTTGGCGAGCCAGCGTCTCTGCTGAACCCTGATGATCCAGCCAACTGAGAGGCCCAAGAAAACCACAAGAGGCCCCCACAGTCATCCCACGCAAACCCAGAGGCCCTAAAGACAACAGCAGACATCCAATGCAAGAACCCTCAGCGCACAAAACACCCCTCTGGCCCCGAGGTCCCCTAGATTACATCCCACGAAACTATCTCCCCCTCCCCGCCCCCCCCCCCAGTACCCCCCCTTCCACTCCTCGCCACCCCCCCCTCTTCCTTCCCCTCTCCCCCCTCCCCCCCCCCCTCCGCCATTATCTACCTATAACCCACCCCTTCCCCCTCCCCAGCCTCCCCCTCCCCGTTCCCCCATACGTAAAATGTCCACTTACCTTCTCTGCCCCCTCCTGAGACCGAGGGGAACCGAGGCTCCACCCGTGGTGTCTCGGACAGCAGCGGGAGGAAACAGCATCCGCGCTGCTCCTCACCGGGCGCGGCCCCCTCGTGTCACTCACATGCTCCGGAGCTGCATCAGCGGAGATCCAGGCACCAGAGACGCAGACCAGCTGCAGCACACCTCCACAAGCACTCCCAGACGGCGCTCCCGACGGGCAAGAGGCGCACCAGACCCCCAACCCAAAGTGACCGCACACCAAGACAGCAGAACCAGAGACTCCCTCTATGGACACTGCATCCCGTGATCCGTTCCCGGAGGCACCCCCCCCCCTCCCCTTCCACAAGTGGCAGGTTGTATGAACAGAAATTCCCCCCCCCCCTCTTTTCCTCCCCCTATGACAAAAAGTGATGTACCCCGATATCCCCCAAAAGAAGCCCCACCTCTCCAGTCCACCGCGACCCCCCCGAGCTACCCCCCCCCCCCTACCCCCCCCTCCCCTCTTACCGTCAAAACGAGGAAATATATGTACAAGGTCTAAACTCAATTGAGCACCCCTACTGAAGCTTTCCCCCAGAATTATATGGCTCCTAACCGAACCCGCAATTGTATGGTCCCCCCTTGAACCACCATGTCCCCCCTTCCCCCCCCCCTCTCCACCCCATATACACCCCCCCCCCACCCCTCCCCCCCCCTGAACTGGCCCGGAGTAGCACTAGACACTACACTTCACCTCACAGCAGCTGACATACCATATAAGCTTCAGCAAGATACAAATATACACCCCCAAACAACGCCCCGGCTCAAAACTAAGCCCCCCTCAGGGGCAAACCCCAAACACTAGAAACGGTTATACATAACATCTCCCCCTCCCCCCCATCCCCTTCTACTCCCCCCCCCCCTCACTAATCAGACTAAATACCATGTTAGATAACCCCCCAAGTGATCCTCCCTCCCCCCCTCCCCACCGCGAACAATTCTCCCCCCCCCCTCACCTGCCCCCCCCCCCAAGCGGAGACCTGTACTATGTTTAACCAGCCTCTTTAGATATATGCCAATGTATGTACAACTACTGATTGACTAGATGAAAACGACATTAGGTAAGGGATTCCTCGGCCTAGGAATGAGATCCCCCCCGAGACCAATGTTTAAATTACCTGTTAAGGACGCGGATATTGTATGTTCCCCACACCTACCCCCCCCCCCCCAGAGGAGAAATGTTTTATGCCGTACCAACCTGTATTGTTATATACCAATGTTTGAACGCATATCCAATGAACAGTTGATAACAGCAATGCATAAGAGAAACCTCGGCCTGGGAATGGGACTCCTCCCCCCGAGAGCAATGTTTAAACTACCTGCTAACTATGTATATACTACATGCTCCCACTCCCTCCTCCCCAACTCTCCCCCACTCCCTCCCCCCCACCCCGTGTACCCCTGCCCTCTACCCCTCCCCCCCACACCCCCCCTCTACCCCCCTTCCCCTCCCCATCCCCCCGCCCCCTCCTCCCATCCCCCCCTCCTCCCTCCCCCCCTTCTTACTACACCCCCCCTACCCACCACCCCTCCCCCCCCCACCCTACCCCAAGATGCCCCCCCCCTCTCCCCCCTTCCCCTCAAACCCGAAATATTTCAAGTATAACCACTTTTGCTTACTGCATGTCAATGTACAAGTATAATGTTAAGGTGGAAATCAACCTAAGAACGTACCCCCACTAAAGAGTAATGCCGACCTACCAGCGCAAGATATAAACACCAGATGCCCCCCCCCCTCTCCCCCCCCCTCCCCCCTTCCCCTCCCCCCCCTCCCCGGAATTCACAAAGAGCACCTAAATAGGAACTTAACACAAGGGAGGAAAACAATGTTTGTTAAGGATGTTAAAGATTAGTTATGGAACAAATCGAAGGAGAGTAAGGCCTTCATAGGCCCGAGTTGTCCCTCCTTACTTAGGACCCCCCCCCCCACTAGCAATATGGTGGGGGCGCTGGACCCTTCTTACTGGCTGCGGTCCGTGAGTGACGCCCCGAAAGTTCTCCCAGGGGTCTTTTTGCACCCCATCCCCTTGACACCAGAATGTCAAGAGGAACCTTTTTCGGGCTCCAGGACAGCCCACTCTCTTTCTTATCCTCTTGTGTCCTCCCCCCCCCTCCCTCCCCCCCACCCCACCCTCCCCTCGTCGGCCCTCCCCCAGCACCCCCCGCGGGAAAACCAGGAACTACCCCCCGCATATACACCCCGACGCTCAAATCAACCCTGACATGGGAATAACTCAGGGACAGGGGCTTATCCCCGAGACCCCCCCCCCTCTACTAATGGCGTCGATCAAAATTATCTCCCTGAATGTCAAAGGCCTTAACTCGGTCCGCAAACGCAAACTAGCCCTCCAAGAATTCAAAAAAACTAAAGGGGATATAATTTGTATCCAAGAAACCCATTATAACAACACAGACCCGCCAAACACATTTAAACACACGTACCCCCAAGCGTTTTTTGCTTCCTCCCCCAGCAAGAAAAGAGGGGTGGCCATCCTGATTAAAAACAACATACCATTTGCCCCGACGCTGATAACCAAAGACCCTGAGGGACGGTATATACTACTCCAAGGCACGCTCTCAGGCTCCCCCATAGCCATCCTTAATATCTATGCCCCAAACGCCAACCAACCCCAATTCCTTCAGAACCTTCTAAGCACTCTCGACCAACCGACACTCTCCTCCCTTCTCCTTGTCGGAGACGTAAATATGGTACTTAGACCAGACCAGGACAAATCAGGCCAAACTACTGCCCCATACTCCATCCAATTACAGACAAAAGCCCAAAAATTCCAAGATATCCTCAGAGAGTACTCTCTGACAGACATCTGGCGGGCCCAGCACGCGGGTCAGCGAGACTACTCCTTCTACTCAACCCCCCATCAGTCTTACTCGAGGATCGACTATTTTCTAGGCACCAATAATGTACTCCAGGCATCCTCCCACTCCGAAATAGGCCCAATAACGTGGTCCGACCATGCCCCTATCGCACTCACCCTCTCTCTGCCTTTCGTCAAGTCATTAACATATAATTGGAAACTTAACGACTCGCTTCTCAACGACCCACAAGTAGTCAAAACAATTAAACAAAAACTGCTCACCTTTTTCCAAATAAACAAAGGCTCAGTACCTTCAGCAGCAACTCTATGGGAGGCCCACAAAGCCACCATTAGAGGGGAACTTATATCAATAGCCTCCTACAAGAAAAAACTTAAACAGAAAGCCCAGAAAGAACTTACTGATAAAATTCTAGCGCTAGAGCGCTCACACAAGCTATCCTTATCGAAAAAGGTGTTCAGAGCACTCGAGAAAGCGAGATCCGACCTAAAATTGCTTCAACTTGACGAAGTAGAGAGAGCCCTGAAATGGACCAAACAGCGGTTTTACGATAGGGGCAACAAAGCGGACAAACTTCTGGCCTCCAAATTAAGAGGCATGAAGGCAAAGACCCAGATCACAAAGATCAGGACTAAAAGCGGTCTAATCTCTTATAACGAGAAAGATATCGCAAGTGAGTTTGCAGAGTTCTACACGGATCTCTACAACCTTCCCTCCACTAGCCACCCAAAGGATAACGCCAAAAATACCTCCGACTACCTAAACAAATGCAACCTCCCATCCCTCACACAAGAAGAACTCGAGTTCTTAAATAAGAAAATAACTCAAGAGGAACTAAAAAAAGCAATATCCTCACTTAAAATAGCTAAAACACCTGGACCGGATGGATTTACCAACGGTTATTATAAAAAATTTGTAGGCCCCCTGTCCCCTCATCTCCTAGAAATGTACAACTCCTTCATGCAGGATCAACAGATCCCAGACACTATGTCAGCAGCCAATCTGGCTATTATACACAAAGAGGGCAGAGACCCACTTCAATGCGGCAGCTACCGCCCAATATCCCTGCTAAACTCCGACCTCAAGCTTTTCAGCAAAATCCTCGCAAACAGGCTGAATCCTATTCTCCCAAGGCTAATTCATATAGACCAGGTGGGATTTGTGTCAGGAAGACAGGCCTCTGACAACACCCGCAAAATTATTGATATTATAGACCACGTGCACCTTAAACAATCCCAGGCCCTGATACTAAGCCTCGACGCGGAGAAGGCCTTTGACCGCATCAGATGGTCCTACCTCGACCAAACGATTAGCCAATTCGGCTTCTCCGGACCATTTCTTGCTGGCGTCCGGGCCCTCTATACTAACCCAACAGCCCTACTAAAACTCCCGGGAGGCCACTCCAACCCAATAAAAATACAAAACGGCACCAGACAAGGCTGCCCCCTCTCCCCTTTACTCTTCGCCCTATCCATAGAGCCCCTGGCCGCCCGAATTAGAACTGAACCCACTATTAAAGGTATCCCAATCGGAGACAGGGAATACAAAATATCCCTGTTCGCCGATGACATAATCCTCACCATGTCAGACCCCCTCACCTCCCTCCCTAACCTAGAAAAACTCCTCAACGAATTTGGCCAACTGTCAGACTATAAAGTCAATACTGACAAGTCGGAGGCGCTTAGCATCTCCCTACCGAACCCCGTATGGTTAGTCCTACAAAAGAAATTTAAGTACAAATGGAATAGTTCCCATATCAAATACCTTGGAATTAAAATAGCGAGCTCATATAACTCATTATACCAAATTAACTACCCCCCCATCTTCCGCCAAATCTTAAAAGATCTACAGACCTGGCTAACCCACCAGATCTCCTGGTTCGGAAGAATAGTATCCACCAAAATGAATATCCTACCCCGTTTGCTCTATTTCTTTCAGACCCTCCCCGTCCCTGTCCCAATAGCAGAACTGAGGAATATCCAGGCCCATATCCTAAGGTTTATTTGGCAACAACGGAGAGCCAGGGTCCCACGGTCAGTACTCTTGGCCTCGAGGACGAGAGGGGGCCTGGGGACACCGGACATACTCCGATACTACCAATCAGCCCAATTGAGGCAGGCGGTAGTATGGAACAGCCCCCCCACCTCCAATTGTTGGCTGGAGATAGAGACACACCACACGTCCCCGAACACCCTCCCAACCCTATTGTGGTCCCCAACCCACAGAAACAAGAAATCATTGAGACTTAGCCTCGGGGCTATGAGATGCACGTGGTCGACATGGTTAAAAACCAAAGGGAAATATGGCCTAGCTTCAAACCCCTGTCAATTGACCCCCTTATTCGGGAACCCGGACTTCCCACCCGGTTGCGCCCGAACCCAATTCAGCCAATTTCAAGGCTTAAACATCAGAGTGGTTGCGGATTTGCTGGAAAAAGACGAGGCCATGCCCCTCCCGGATCTAAGAGCTAAATTTTCGTCCCCCGACTTACCCATATTCCAATACTTACAGTTTCGACACTTCCTTAGAACCCAGTCCCCTACCCTAAGGTTCCCGCCGCGCTCCAGATTCGAGACCCTCTGCCTCAAAGGCGAATACCAAAAGGGACTCATATCGGAGATATATAAAACGCTCGAGGCATCCCAGCCCCCCCCCAATCACCTGTATATGCAGAAATGGAACGAAGACCTAAACACCAACTTGGACCTTGAGGACTGGGAGGATATCTGGGAGGCAGCCACCAAAACATCAATTTGTTCCGTCACAAAAGAAAACATCTATAAAATATTATTCCACTGGTACCTGACCCCGAGTAGACTGAGCCAAATATACCCAGGCACTTCAGACGAATGCTGGAGGGGTTGTGGTCAAAGGGGGGACATGTCCCATATTTGGTGGACATGCCCGGAGATCCAAAGATTCTGGTCCCGGATCCAGGGCCTCCTGACCGAGACCCTGGATATAGAAATACCCCTAGACCCGCTGACCTACGTGCTGGGAAAACCAATCGACGACCTCCCTGCCCCTGCTGCCAGACTCACAGCGGCAATATTGACGGCTGCGAGATGCTGTGTTGCGGCGGCGTGGAAGAAAATTAAAGCCCCCTCCAGAAGGACAGTGATCTCTAGGATAGACGGAATTATGAATATGGAAAAACTGACGGCAATGCTGAAACAAAAAACCCCACAATTTTATTCAGTCTGGGAACCTTGGCCAGGACTACCATCCCCCACATAAACCTTACTGTAGCACCCCCCCCCAACCGCCCCCCCCCCCCTTCCCCTCTCTCTTCCCAAAGTCGTTCCCAACTATCCACCCTTCCTTCGTCTCCCCCTCTCCTTTTCATTTCTGAAAAAAGGAAAAGGGATTATTGTGTGTCGCTTACCTCCCCCATGCTATGTACATGTACTGCGCCGTATATACAAGTTGGCCCGTTAGCCAGTTTCTGTAACATGTACCAACCCGCTGTATGACACCAATAAAGGAAAAATATTAAAAAAAAAAAAAAAAAGAAGAAGTTTTTTCTTCATCTGATGGTCTTTCTGTAGCTGCTTTTGGATATGGGACATCTCTTCCTCCCAAACGAGTCGCAGATACCATGAACATGTAAAGCTTATACACACTGGGTGGGGGTGGGGAGAAAATTCTGGGGGTTCCAAATAGGAGTCTCTTCCAGTCATCTGAATCCATAATTCACCTGGGGAGATAACGATGAAAGCACAATATATATATATAACGGAAATAGCCGTGTTAGTCCAGTTGTGATAGTGCAGAATAAATGAGTTCTTCAGTATTAGGTGATACCTTTTTTATTTGGACTAACAATTTATGTCATAGGACAAGCTTTCAAGAGTTATCCTCTCTTCCTCAATGTAATGTAATTATCCTGCCTGCGCCTCTTCTTATCCACACCTTCTCCCCCCCTCCCAGCATCCCCCTCCCCTTCCATGCTGTTCCTTGTCACCCTTCCATGGCTTCAAATACTTTATCACCCTACTTTATCTACGGTACATCTTTTTTTTTTTCTCCTGCTCTCCCTTACACTGTTTTAGCTATATTCCATTGTTAATCAGTAATGTCGACCTGAGGAAGAGAGGAAAACTTTCAAAAGCTTGTCCTATGGCATAAATTGTTAGTCCAAAGAAATAAAAATGAAAAAAGGTATCGCCTAATACTGAAGAACTCATTAATTCTGCACTATATATATACACACACACACACACACACACACACACACACACACACACACACACACACTGTATATATTACTGTGACTATTTCTAGTTAAAATTTTGGATTCTGTGTTACAAACGTTTTACAGTAACAATAGTATTGCTAAATGTCTGCAGCCATTTTGGCAAAGGCATGCAACAACCTGTCGCTCCTCAGCCAATAACATTTGTTGATAAGTTAAGTATGTGTCTGAAAATAGAAATGTTAAATATTGCTAAGTTTATTGACACACTAACTATGCAATAAAAGATATGATGGTCCAAATTTACTCAGCTGTGTTATGCCATACAGCACCTCACAGATATAGCAAGTCCCATTGCCTCCGGAGACCACAACTACCGCAACATCGCAATGTTAATCCCTCGACACCAGGGCTATCGTGTTCCCACATCTTTCCCCAGTGCAATCTGTACATTCAAGTGATTGGGTGTCTTCCAGCTCCAGGCGATACCTTATTGCAAAGCACTGCTTGGTAAATATTACGGATGTGCACGTTCAGTGGTGTCTTAGTTTTAGTATTGGTCCTAAAAAAATATTGTATTATGATTTTGATTAAAACATTTTTTTGGTGTTTTCAATTTGAATTTGGTTTTGCTCAAATTTGATGTGTTTGGTTTGTGGTGTTTAATTTGGGGTTTTACCCAATTATGGCAAATATTTTTTAAAAACTATGAATAATCATATAGCCATGAGATGAAATGAGAAATGATTAAAATAATTACAAAATCATAAAAACAATTAGAAAACTTAAATAAAACTGAAAAAATGTAAGTAATTGAAAACATTTAATTATTTGCTGGTATACTAGCAAAGAGTAGTGGTGCTATCTATATACCAAACGTGGGTATAATGTAATAGTGTTACACCTTTGGCAATTATTGCCTAGTATACTAAGCTAAGGGTCTTAATTCTATTTATTTTATTACTGTCACGTTTTTGTCACATATATATATATCACCGTTTTTTAATCATTTGATTAGTAAGTTTATTCACTGCACATTTTAGTGATTATTATTAGTGTTAGCGCCGTTTCTTTTCACTTGAACACAAAACAATTTACCTTACCAGGTTTTCCTCAGCATTGGATATCAAAATCTGTAAATTAAGTTCTACCTGAGACGTCCTTCATAATGTCCCATCTTAACAACTGTAATATCTTCCTGACCTATTTTCTTCTCTCCCATCTGTCCCTTCTCCATTACTTTCAAAATGTTGCTGCCGGACTCATTTATCTTACACACAATTCTCCCTAAGTCCCAACCCTGGCTACCGATATCACCCAGAACCAAATTAAAGATCATACAAATCATTCAATCTCCACAATGCTGCCCCTCCACATAGCATTCATCCCCAAATATTCCCCTGAATGCCCCAATTAGCTCCATCCGTGCTCATGTATGGATGTGGAATTTGAACTCTAAATGTGACGACAATTCAGAAGCTTCAGACAACTCAAAGGTAGATTTATACTGGGTGTGACCCGAAGATAAATAAAATGAATGGGTTTAAAACTAAACAAAAGTTGCTGGCATCATCATAAGGACGAAGGGGGGATATAAAACGGACATATTGCACAAGAAATTACCATCATTGTACAAAGATGGTACAAAACTGGATTACAAGGGAAATTAAAAGACCAAGACGACAACCAAAAGCTAAATGGGTGGAGGAAATCAGAAAATGTGTTGGAGCAATATGGAGAAGAGAGGCTTGCCACCGTAGTATCGGGAAGATTCTTGGGGATGCCTTCATCCAGCAGTGGATCGACAAGGGCTTACGATGATGAAATATACACACAAAACACCAGCTTCATTTTCTTACAAGTGGTACCACACATGGCCACGTACTACTAAGCGATGTCAGGTTGCTATAACGCAAGGCTATAGCAAACAGATGTCAACTTTCTTAAAGGTACCAGAACATTGCCAGAGAGTGCTGACATGAACAGAAACTGTTCAAGTAACAATCCCCTCCAGAAGATCAAATGAGCTTAATTCATATAATGTTGGTATCTTTCCCCCTGAGCATGTCCAGAGTGGGAAAAGAAGAAGCAGAAGAGAGCAGGCAGGGATAGTGAGAGGGAAAAGAGAGAAAGTTCGCGCTAGAAAATTAAGCCTACTATTTGATGTGTGGCTTCAGTCCTTTCCACAGAGTGGTTCCGCTGCCTGAGTCTTTCAGAGGTGATTCACCAACCTCTGTATGAATATGGGTAGAAAAAAGGGTGTCCTCGGGCGCGTCACTCTGCTTTTAATAGACAGACTACCCTGGGGCTTCAGGAGCAGTGCTGGTGAAGATACTGGGAACACTTACAGTGCTGCCTTTAATGCAACTCTGCTGTTAAGCCTATAAGTCTGAGATGAGATGCTTTGCAATGAGTTACACATCTGCCAGGAAAAGGAGTAACTTGTAATGATAAAATTTGCTTGATACCAGAGGGCATTTCCCCACCTACAACCCACCCAATCTTATATAGAGGAGGAGACATCAGATCAAGATACTAGAGATTTGATGTGAGTGTGTCTCCACCTAAAAAGTTTGCTTCAACATTTCTCTTCCCTTGTCTTCTCCTCCCACCCCTCCCTCCCCCTCTCCCTATCCTAATGAAGAAGTGTGCATAAGTTGGTGCTGTTTCTTACTGTGGCCCCCCCCCCTTTTTCTCCACTACTTTGCACGTATCTACGTCGTGGAGCCGCAAGCAGAGTGACGCGCCCGAGGACACCCTTTTTTCTAGGGATAGTGAGAGGGGGAAGAAAGGGAAATAGAAGCAGAGGAAGTCAGTAAAAGCTTTAATAAGAATAATATGTGAAATGAGGAACAACTAAGCAGGTGAACTTGGCAAGCAGGGGTGCGTGAGTTCAGTGCCAGGAGGCAGCCAGGCTGTGGGACGTATACTATAAGATGCGAAAGATTTTCCAGCCTCAGAAATGTATATCTTTTGCGGAACATTACTAAGTTTTAAAAAGGTCACATGAGTGAAAACAACATGAAAATGAAGGCCGGCCTACCATGCCCAGAGTGTCCCAGAGAATGAATAAATCAATCTGTTCCCCAGCACTCAATACAGACTGAAACTGTGTTATATCAGAAAAATCACACTCATAAGATCACTTAGAAAAAACATTAATATGGAAAAACAGTCCCGCAAATATAGGTCAATATTTACAACACATCATGAGGCATATGCCACTGTTCTGCGCAATACAGTAAGTAATCATGCTGTATGTATACATGCAAGAGAGCACCATATATATGTAAGGGGAAAACAAGTACTCACCGTGACTTGCAAAGCAAACACAATAGCAACAGTGAACAAAATAGGACAAACCTTAAACTATCAAATAGTATGATGCCTGTTCATAATGCTCTCATTTCTATACCTTAATATAAAGAAACAGTGTGAAACTTGTTTTCAGTGGCGTCCTCTGCCATCTTTGTGGCTACAGATATCGTGTGTAGGCAAAAGCGTTACCTTGGAGATCAAGGAGAAAATAATTTATTTATTTTTATTTTATTTATAAAAAGGTTTTACCAGGAAGTAATACAATGAGAGTGACCTCTCGTTTTCAAGAATGTCCTGGGCACAGAGTTATGATAAGAGATACATGGTTACATTTAATGAACATTAAATGAACAGAGGTTATACAGTCAATTCACAGACATTTTATAAGGGATCTGTTCGATACTTAAGATGGCGGCCATGAAATGACATCATCCTCACTGAAGCAATTGGGACCATCTCGCTTCCTGGCAAATCCTGCCCTCAGTTCCCAACAGGAAGTGACTTCAATCCCACTGAAGCAAACGTGGCCATCTTACTTCCTGGAAAATCCTGCATTTACGTCCCTGACAGGAAGTAAGCTTCACTCTGGCTCTCATTGCCAGCAGCTGGCCTTTAAATAGCAGGCAGTTGCTACCTGACTTTGCTTGTGCAAAGTACTCTATGCCTTTGATCCTGTTTGTCTTGACCCTGCCTGGACCAGATTACCTCCAGTCTTGTTCCTGCCTTGTTCCAGTCCAGTACCTCCTGCCTTGTTCCAGTCCAGTACCCCCTGCCTTGTTCCAGTCTAGTTCCTCCCTCCTTGTTTGTTCCTGAGTCCAGTTAGTCCAGAGTCCTGAGTCCTTAGCCTTCCCCTTGCCTGCATCTTCCCCGGAATCGGACCTGTCTTCCCCTGTATCCCAGGCTTCAGATCCCAGGCCAAGGTCGGTGTACCCACTCCCTACCTCTGCCCTGCAGGTCCGTATCCTGACCTGCAGTCAGCAGCATTAAACATTCACAGACATTTCATGGACAGTTAGAGATATGACTATTGGCGTATGTTACTGTAGCCAGGTTCCCCTTTTACCTCTGGCCGGGGAGGTGGATAGCTACAGAGGTGCACCGGCTCCCGCCGGAGCAGAGGCGGACAAGGCTGGCGGTGGGGAGACGCAACGGTGTGCTGGAGCTCTGCGGCGTACCCGACAAGCGGGGCCCGCCATCTTAGGAGTCACGCATGCACAATAGGAACATCGCACATGCGCAGTACAGCCGTGAGCAGTTGCCATTTTAGAAATAAGGCTCCATGAGGGATTACAAGTCCTAGCATTACAAGTCCTAGCAGCCCCAGGGGCTGTAGACCAAGTGGGGCAGCACAGCCAATAAGGCTGCCGGATTCTCGAAGGAGCAGAAAGGATACAGTAGGCGCACTACACAGCCCACGCCAGTCGGGAGCAAGACGGGGAGGAGGAAGGCAGTGTCCAGGGAGCAGTGCTCTGCTGGACTAGGCCAGAGTTACCCCCCCCCCCCCCCAGGTCCAAGCTAGGCCCTGACTCACTATAGGTTGTGGTTGCTGCAGGGAAGGCCCATAGGTAGAGACTCTTCTCCAGTAACTATATAGCATCATTGCACCGGTGAAAGACGCCACGCGGTGTGCACGGCCTGCGGTCTGGGACCAGACCCCAGGTACTTCTAAGAGACACTTGAAAAGGGACACACTCCAATGGGAGCTCCCTCAGCAGCATGGAACCACATTGCGACCCAGCAAACCATCAGCCAATGCGACCTGGTCTGGCCTAAGACCAGGAAGATATCACATCCACAAGTGCATCAATGGACACACACAGTGGGTAGCGCAACTCCACACACACTCTTTGGGTGGGCCTGGTCTGTGGACTCTAACGGGTTAAGTGCCCAGGCACCTCAGTACTTTGGGGGTTCCACCAGGGTGGTGTTACTGTGGGGGCAGTGTATTGTGTGGTCACTGTTATATTGTGTTGTGTCTTATGTCAGTAAATACTATTGTTATATACCCTGGTGTGTATTTACTGAGTGTGTATTGGGTTCCTGTGAGGGGTTATCCTGCTTGCTAGGATCCTTCTCAGGTGGAGGCGCTGTAAACCGAGAGACAAGACAACTCCAGGCTCCCAGCGGCAGAGGCTTAGACCTCCTGCGAACCAAGCAGGTAGCACTCAGCACACGTAGTCCCTTTAGTCACGGTGAAAGAGGGCTACATAACCTTTACAGATAGGATTAAAATTGTGTTTGAAGAGGAAGGATAAACCTGCAATGTGTTATTAGAGACTCTGCCTCAAGGATCTTACAATCTATAAGGTCAAGTAAATTGGAAAATTGAGTAAAGGGGATTAAAGGGCTGGTGCGTTTCAAATTGCAATAGAGCAGCTTTAACATTACCAAACATCAGCGAACGGCAGCAAACGGCTATTACCTTTTGGCTGCCCTTCGGTTGCGCATAAAGACTGTCTGCCTTTGGGGTGACACAGATGTAGACTGGGGGGGCTCAGATTGAATGCAGCTCTGGTTTCAAGGTCCCAGGGTTGATGAAACACATAGCAGTAAGTAAACGCAGATGTTAACCGTTAGCATGCTGGTTCTGTGCAGATTGGAGCAGCGCTTTGGGAACCCGTTTAGGTGTCCTTTGGGGCGATGCAGATTTAGAATGACACGTAGTCTCCCTCCACTCAGATCACGGAAAGTTTCCATGCAGAAAAGAGAATTGAACATACCATCCGCGTAATACTCCCCTTTTAGCATCAGAAGATATAATGGTTATGTACTGACATAACACTGTAATGCCTAAAATATTTTCCCAGCATTAATAACACAGAGAATTGTAATACTAGAGCCAATATCACAATCCTGACTGCTTGACCAAATCAACTATTAATATAATATCACATAAACTGGATGTTCCTATATGATCTTCCTATGGATTCTTAGTCAAATTAAGGAGCCTCCGCAAGCGTGACCCCATCCCATCAACCAAAAGGGTAAAACAGGTGCCCTGGCATAAAGGTTCTGCCAGCAGATTACCCTCTGATCTTCCATCTGGGGAACAGCAAACTATAATGTGAAGGGGAGGAGGCAGCAATGTTGCTTATGCCAGTCCTAACTGAAGAGGACCCCACAGCACCCCAAGACCTGGACCAGCTAGCGGCACTGGCATAAGAGACCAATCCCTCCATGGTGGAGACAGAGCACAATAGGAACCTGAAGGCTAGGGACGCAACTGGATAAACCACCCCCATTACATTTATTACATCTGGAGCAGAGCTAGCTGCAGCACTCTCCTAAAGCCTAAACATCCTGGCAGATGTTGTCCTCTCCTCAGGGGGGGAAAAAAAAAGAGAGAAGCGCACACTTTTAACACATAATACATTCTTTAATGTCTTCAAACAATTAAAAATAGAACTATTGCACTCAAAATAGAAAAAAACTTTTAAGCTTATCTGGAGCCTATGGGGACCTGGCACTGGCACATCCGAATTTGTATTTCAGGAAAATTCCAACCGCGTGTGTTGACGCTTATTCAATGTACAGGAAGACTGGGGACGTTATGCTTTGGGCACCACGTTACACATCCCACGTTACAGGTCAGAGAGGTGGCATCAACAAACCAAAGCAGGACAGATTGAGTCGCGATTGGCATATGCACACGGTTAGTGTTTTCCTGCATGCAAACACCCTGCGGATGTGTCGGTGCCAGGTTCCTATAGCCTCCAGATAAGCTTAAAAGTTGTTTTCTATTGTGAGTGCAATAGTTCTTATTTTAATTGTTTTGAAGACATTAAAGAATGTCTATAATGCTATAAGTGTGCGCTTCTCTTCTCTTGTATTTTTAGGTATCTTACAGGAAACACGTTTTTTAATATACTTTATTTATTTTGTGGTAGAAAATGTTTGTAATTGACATTTTCCTCCGAAAACCCGAGAGGATCACAGTATTGTGTAGGGGCTCTCTTTAAAGAAATTGCTGGAATATCCCATACTACAAGCCTCTCACTTGCAAGGCCAACTGTCTTTCCATGCAGTGCATGTGATAAAAGGCTGTAGCTAAATAGGCTCAAGGATAAGAGGAGCAGTTTACCCTACTTTTTAAAGATTTCCTCATAATACTATACAGTAGGATGTATTTTTTCACCTCTAGTTTTCCCCTGCTCACTGATTTTTGAAATGTTGCATTTGGTGTACTTTAATCCTGAAACAATAGCCCAAAACCTAAATTAATATGGCTAAGAACCTCATAATTATGGAATTATAAACTGTGATAATACCATTCAGAGAGACTATCGAATGGATACTCTCATTGAATGAAATGGGAGTTTCCATGTGATATTGCCCCAATCGACACTTTGGCAGTCTTGATAAACCCCTTTTCGAGACATTAGTAGACATAAGAAACCTTAATAAGGTTATTGAAGTTGTCTGAGACGCTTAAAATAAGTCATTTTGACTGCATGGATTATTTGAATTCTGCATGGAAAGCAGCTGTGCACTTCAAACAATCTGAAACTTCTACTTAGTAACTTTGCACACCTATTCCATATGCCAACCTCTACTGCAAACACCAATAAAATATAGCACCATTCATGAGAAAGGACCACTGTTGGAAAGCACTGTTCCTTAGTGTGTATATGTACATAGCAAGAAGGAGCTTTGAGTTGCTTGAAGTTTATAGAAATGGTAATCCTATATGTACAGTGAGTCATTCTCCAAACATGACTCGATACATTAAGCAGTACTAGGAGAGAATGTTTCTGTTCAGCTAAATTCAGCCTCTTCGACATAAACTTTCCCAGAAAATTAAGTAAAACTTTTACTTAACTACCTAATTGAAGCAGCGTAGTTTCAGTGGAAAAAAGCTGCCAGTTCTCGTGCTCCTTTCTCTACCTTTTCAGTCTGGAATATATGATTTAATTTATCATCGTGTGGCTATCAAGTAACAGTCCAGAACATATGGAAACATATGATAATTTGTTAAGAGGTGGGGAAGCCACCTCTTACTGTATGTCTA
Source organism: Ascaphus truei (assembly GCF_040206685.1). Taxonomy (NCBI): domain Eukaryota; kingdom Metazoa; phylum Chordata; class Amphibia; order Anura; family Ascaphidae; genus Ascaphus; species Ascaphus truei. Next base: position 440,770,753 of record NC_134483.1, read on the forward strand.
CTGTCACTGTGCTAAATATATCTGATAACGCTTAACGGAAGTTGCAGGAGATGCCACAACGTCAGTACCTCATAAAAATGGTCATAAAAATACACAAATTACTCCTACAGTACTTATTTTATTTTTAGAAGAACCTAAATATTCTCAAACATATAGATATGTAAAACGTATTAAATGTAATGCTAAAACATAAACAAATAATTTAGTTAAACAACCAGATTTCATACGTTTAGAATGATCTATTTCGTGATTAAGGAATTGGCTGATATAGACATTAAGAAAAGTGCCCATTTTATTAAGATAAAAAAATTATTATGAAAAAGAGCAAGCAAGTTAAATGACCTTTTACTAATGTCCTGGCTTCAAAACGGAGGCAAAACAAGTGCAAAAAGACAAAAAGCACAGCACTGTATTTATCAAAGAAAATGAATAGCACTGTGGATATTCTGAACACATGATACATAAAGCTTGGCCCCCTGCAGACGCACTTACCAGAACTCCCTCCTACTGTCTCTGTACGTTCTCCCTACCTACCAATTAGACTGTAAGCTCCTCGGAGCAGGGACTCCTCTTCCTTAATGTCTAAAGCACTTATTCCCATGATCTGTTATTTATATTATCTGTTATTTATTGGATTACCACATGTATTACTGCTGTGAAGCGCTATGTACATTAATGGCGCTATATAAATAAAGACATACAATACAATACAATACAATTCCATTGAAAGCAATAGGCATTATTATCCCTTGGATGAATCTGGTGTAATTCCTTTGCACTGGTATTGCTCAAGTTTTACAGCCAGGTGACTTTAGTAAATAACCCCCATTATACCAACGTTTTTAGGCTACTGTAAGTTGAAAATAAAAGGCACACAAGAGTGTATCCACATACAGTATCTCACTGGTTCCTTGTCTCTCACATAGTTTAAATGAGACATGCAAAAAAAAAAACAAAACATGGTAGCTTCCACAAAAACTTCCATAAAGCTTCAGCCTAAAAATAAAAAAAAAACAACTATACCTGGGTTAAGGAACTATAGAGTTGGAAAACCACTAAAGACTGGGGAATAGAATGGGTAAACTGAAGTCATGGTTGTGACCATCGGTATCTACATGCGTAAGTCTTTACAAAGAATCCAGGAGCTGGTATCACACCTTGGCCCTGTGGCCGCACCTGAAACCAATCCTGGACAAAAATATCAAAATACACAGTAGTGTGCCACTACCCGGCCCTGCCTAAAACACTACCGAAGAGAACTAACCAGAACTCTGCAGTCTGAAAAAGTGCCTTCTCTTATGTACTGGGGTCCTTTACCCATACCGGGAACCACACAAAGCTCTGCAACTGTCACTATAAAAATATACAGTGGTTTCTGGGGGCAGTGGGGTCTTCATCAAGTCTGATCGCCAAGAACACACACCCAAAGAAAAACCCAGACACACACACACAGGGACACAGAGACACACACAGTCACAGAGACACAAAGAGACGCAGAGACGCACACACACAGAGACACACACACACACAGAGACACATACACATGGAGACAAACACGCACATGAGGAATTCACAGTTACTATACATAAAGAAGTACAAATAGGTAAAACAGGGTGGGGCGTGCTGCACACGCACGTTCTAAGTCAAACTTCTTTGCGCTTTGGCACTGAAATTCTGTTTTGATTTTTAATTAAAAAAATCAACACCACAAATATAATTTCTGTGACAAAACACAAAGAAGTTTCACTTAAAATACGCGTGCTCGGCACACACTTTGTATGTATTTTGTTATCACACGATAACAGATATGGCAATAGAAGCAGTGGAATATATGAGCTTTCGGGCCCTTTAAAAAAGCAAATAGTGTGACGTGTTTCTGAGCTGCTCTCCAGTAATGGAAAACCCGGAATGAGATTAGTGAAAACCTGTAGGTGAGAAAGCAAATGCATTTTTTTCATATTTTATTCATGTTAATGTGAGTTTTGTTTTTTTTTTAATTACTTTCATATTTTTTTGTAGTTATAGTGAGCAAATGTCCTACCAGCCACATTTGGGGGAAAGGTGGGTGGGGGATCTGCGGGAGGTGGAGTGGTAGGCGTGAGCCCCTTGTTTTCCTTGGCGGTTGGTAAAGCATTGCGGTTTTACCAATATTAACCCCTTTGAAGCTTCGGGTATACCTTGGTAGTCAGAGGCATGAAATGGGTTCATGTATTTTCTACCATAGAAATATAATAATTTAAATGACATAACCCAATGGTAGAAATATGACATTGCCCTCCCTAATTTGACCGCACCCGGCAAAATTATACCGCAATTTTGATGACTTCGGTCAATGTGGGGAAAGCACCTGGTATTTTTTCTTTTTTGGGTGCGATATGAACTCTGGTTTAAGAGAGTTTTATTACCGTAGCCCAAGAGCAAAACTAAGGGAACACATTCACTTCAGGCCATAGAGAATAATGGAAGATAGAGAAGCCGTCTGTGTAGCTCTAAGGTGTAAACAGCCCAGTGGCTAAAAGCCAGTTGAAAGTCTTTGATAGAGAGTATAAGGAGTGCTTTGAGAAGGGAGAGAGAGTTGGTGAGATGCACTGCTAGCAATTGTTGTGCGTTTAGATGTTCAGTTGTGGGATCGGTGTGGAGTAGCCTGTTACGCACAATCTTTGCCATCCTTCGCTGCTCTCTCTCTCTCTCTCTCCCGGCGTCACGTGTCCACGGAAGGATAGTGACGTCACTCCCCGGCGCGGCCCGATCCAAGGTGCAATAGAAACCAGTAATAGATCGATGCGGCAGCCACTCAAAGGGACTGGGACTCACCAGAAGATGATTAAAAACTGGAAAAAGTTTAATGAACTACATAAAGGGAGCACTCAGGACAAACAAAAATTGGGGAAACCTCCTCCCACGCGTTTTGGGTATAGACTGCCTCCTTGAAAAAGGGCAGTCTATGCCCGAAACGCGTGGGAGGAGGTTTCCCCAATTTTTGTTTGTCCTGAGTGCTCCCTTTATGTAGTTCATTAAACTTTTTCCAGTTTTTAATCATCTTCTGGTGAGTCCCAGTCCCTTTGAGTGGCTGCCGCATCGATCTATTACTGGTTTCCATAGAGAATAATGCTGCACTTATGTACAATTATACATGTACAATGCTGTAATTATGTACAATTATACATAAGGAAATACAAATGTCCAAAATGGGCTGATACGTAGAGAAAAAGTAAAATAGAGGAAAGGAGTAATTCAATAGACATGGCCCACCAAATACCACAAGCACATCACAATGTAATCATATAAATGCCAAGTTGAGGACAAAAAGGGGCTACCTACTGTATAACATTTGGCACAGCAGGTAAAGGTGATGAGAAAGACTGATGTTAATACACTCGGACATACAAAGCCAGTGAAGAGACTGCTGGAAATGAGACATCTGTCCATATCTTAGAGGGGTTTAGCCGTGTAAACAGATTGTAGACATTTTTAGAAAATGAGAAGGTGAGGAGGATTATTATTAGGTAGAATTGATATATACACTAATACAGATAATGTAAACAAAAGTAAACAAAGAACATAGCGGCGCACCAATTGTATTGTGGAAAAGAATATCACTTGCAGGAGTGGCAAATAAAAATATCTGTGTATCAACAAAAATCTGGTAAAATCTGACAGAAATTTTCAATAGAGTGTCAGCTCTGAAAAAGGGGAGATGAGTGATGAGAAGTGATATATAATGATATCAAAAATCCATGTGGAAAAAGTGAAAATGACAACATATTATCGGCTAAGGTGACAGAGTCTGCTGCTATCCATAAAGATGGCTCATCATCTCAAAAGCTATAAAAAAAAAAAACAGAAGGAAAAGCGCACAACTCCATAGTGTAGTAGGTTAAAAATGGTATGTATTAACATTATAACAGGACTGACAAGGCCACACATCCACCTGTAAGGATGTGGTAGGAACCTCATATGTGTGTTCAGTGTGTGTTCAGTTGGTGTTTGACTCTGTTCAGTGAGAGGCTTGTGGAGTGTCTGCAACAGTGTTGCAGTGTGTTAGAGCAGAGTCAGACAGGCAGTGGCTGATGAAATAGCTGAGCTGTGTGTCTGTGCAGATTAGGCAGAGAGGCTCCGTGGAGAAACTACAATTCCCATGAGCTCCTGGGCAGTCACCTGATGTGAAGAACCAATCAGAAGGCTAGGATGACAGGGCAGGAAAGGGAAGCGTGGGGGAGAGGCCACGCTAGCCAGAGGGGTTCTGGAAGGTAAAGGGGGAGGGTGTATGCGTGCAGGGGTCCGTGACCCACCTGCATAGGCTAGCTTTACCCCACAGGCCCTTAGGAGAAACCCCTGAGCCACAGTAGGTTGCTGTGCTGCAGGGACGCCCATAGTGGTAGTGATCAGTCACCTTACTGTGTAGACAGTTAGGGACAAGCGTGCGGAGCAGGTTTGCTGGTGAGCTGCTTGGGACCAGACAGCTGCACTGCAGACATCAAAGACAAGCAAGGATTCGGCTGATCCTTTTCGAAGCATTACCGGTCACCGCCGTGACCGGAAGGTATTTACGTTAAGTGCACCAACACCGGTCAACAGGCACTGATCCCGCCTTAGGCGTAACTCTTTGAGGACACTAGTGAGTGAACAAAGGCCTAATACACGGAGTTATTCTAGCTACTAGCGCAAGGACACGGTGTGTGGGGAACGCGGCTGCGGGACCCGGACATACTCATTAAGAGCGTGGCTGAGTCACTACTGTACAGGACAATACTCATTAAGAGCGTGGCCGAGCCACTCACGTTATAAGGACATTATCATTTTGCTGCGTTAAGGTTATATTGCATTATAGGTTATGTGTTTGGTTATATGCTGCGTGTGTATTAATATGAGTGCTAAGGTTATTGTGCATATAGTAAAGTTGGTTGCATCATACATGTGTGTGTATGTGTTTCTTGCCCAGGGGAATCTCACATCACGGGGATCCTGGGTAAGTGGAGGCGCTGCGCTATAAGTGTTACCCCAGGCTCCCAGCTAGCGGAGGCTCAGATCTCCTGGAGCCACAGGTGCGTGCAGTTACCCGTAGTCGCTTTAGTGTGTCAGAAAAAGGGCTACATTTGGAGGCGCTGCTGAGAGCTCAGACCTGGGGTGCCCTATATTTTTTTATTACTGTGCAGCCTATTTTTTTTTCTCCCGCCATGTTTGTGCCCTCGCAGCTTGAGGTGCGCAAGTGGGCCCAACGGCATGAAATTCCCCTGACACGTGCCTTCGGCCTGGGACACGTTCCCGCTACCCTCTCCCTGGGCACTGTGACCGATATTGTCAGGAAACTCCCGCTCATGGACACTGCCCGAGTGCAAGATCACTATTACGACCGGGAACAGGACTGGCGCAAAATACTATTTGTCACTGAGCAGGACATATGCCCCAAAGCCCTGCCCTTAGTATTACTTCTGCCCGAGGCTCCCGGCATCCACTGTCCGATAGTACAGGTGGATTCCACCGAACCACTGGCTGCGTCCACACCCCAGAGGGGATACCCCGGCTCGTTAGGTACCGTCACAACCAGCTCTGATCGCACCCCTGAGAACAGTTTGAACCCCTGGTGGCCCGCCGCAATGGGCCTAGGCACTTTGTTCACTCCCTCGGCCATTAGGCCCGCGCTGAGCAGAACCAGCCTGTCAAGGCTAGACGCCTATACACATGCTGGGAGCAGCCTGCCGGATAACGCCTCCATCCCTGCGCTAGCAGAAGCCATTCACCACACTACACAGTCCCTCCAATACCGAAAACTGAAGGCATTTTCTGGGGACAAACCCACTCCACTGGGAGAAGTCGGGTTCGAGGAATGGCTGCACCACACGGAACAGGTACTACCCGAATGGTCATGCACAGATGCCGTCCGGAGGCAGCGCATAATTGAATGCCTGCGGGCCCCAGCGTCCCACATGGTGCACTGCTATCGGGACGACCACCCGGATGCTGACACGGCTGGCATTATCCACTGCCTGACCAAAGTGTATGGGGTTCCTGTGGATGCCTTTGCGCTAATGGCCAGGTTCCACGCTCTGGCCCAGAAAGGAGAGATGGTGTCTGACTTCCTTCGACGGTTGCATCTGGACCTGTGGACCCTGGTGAGGAAGGGGGTGGTGCAGAAGATAGATACCGACGGACTACGCACCACCCAGCTACTGAGGGGACTCCTCCCCTTGCACCCGGTGTCTGTACACGTCAGTGGCTGTCTCACGCCGGGGCAAGCACTGGCGTTCGACGACTTGATGGATCGGGTTCAGGCCCATGAGACTGTGCTACTGGGGCGTGAGCTGACCCCGGGAAAGAAGGCGGTGGTTGTGGCTAAAGACACCAGGAAGTCGGATGCTAATACTGAAGCGCCCGGGGATGCGAACCCGAAGAAGGAGGACCTAGAAGCGCCTGCAGCCGCCAGGGAGCGCCCCGCGTCGGGGCGAGCATCGCCGACTTTCCGAGACAACTCCTACCGCAGTCATCCCCAGTGCTATAAGAACAAAGAAAAGACAAGACGCACAACGCACATAGTGAAATACAGTTTAAAATGTCAGTTTTACTAAAAGTGAATAAGTTCTGCGTACATCAATAAATGTAAAAACAAGCGTTTGTTAAGTGGGGTTACCACACACGTGAAGAGCAGGACTCATCAGTCTTCAACCGCTGTGGAGGCAGGAACCGGAGACCCACGATCAACTGTCCAAATAGGAAAAGGGGGGGGGAAGCCCTCTGGATCCGTAGAGGGTGCCCACTCCGTTCCTATATAATTAGATGGAAAATCTGGCGTGTAGATTCACACACAAGTCTCTGCAGCACGTGTAGTGTACTCTGCTGCAGTTCTCCACTGCCACACGCCGGCAGCACGCCTCTGTGTCTCGCGGGACGCCCGCTGATGACGTCACTGGCTGAGTGCAAAGTTCAGAGCAGTGTCTGTGGTATGCACAGCCGTAGAGCAGGGCGCTGAATGGCAACCGGGAAGTGACAGGGAACGGTCAGCAAAGAGAACTGGCGCGAGGGACAGGGAGGGAAGAGTGTAAGATGATAAAAATAATAAACTATAAAATATAGTTAAAAATGAGCTGAAACACACTCCAACGCGTTTCATAACGAACAGTTACTTCTTCAGGGAATAAATGCAACTGGGGAGATGTCCACTTATATACATCTAACATCCAATCAGAAATTATGGTATCATAATTGCTGCACCAATCCATAGAGGTGCAGCTCAAAGCTCATTAAAGATACATGCATATATAATGTTTAATTAAAAAAACAGAACCTTTATATAATAAAAATGCAATGAAATTTAACATTAAAAATGAATATAAAAATGAATAAATGTATATATTTAGTGACTGAATTTCTGAAAAAGAAAAACCGCAATTAGAAACATACAAGTGTATAATCAATCACAAACAGATAATTATATGCTCAAAGATCAGTACAAGGACCATATGTCAATATCTTCGTTTAACCCCTTAGGTGCCAATGAGCCCATTTTGTATATCCAAAAGGTTTCTTGAAGGGAGAGGCTTTTAATTCTATCACCTCCCCTTCTCTCTTTGGAAACTACTTTGATACCTTTAAACATAAGGTTTGAGGGATCTTTGTTATGGCATAGTGCATAATGGCGAGAAAGACTATGCTTCTCATACCCAATTTTAATATTTCTAATGTGCTCCTGTATACGGATCTTTAAGCATCTTTTTGTGCGACCAATATATTGGAGGCCGCACTCACAGTTAACCAAGTACACAACATATGTTGAATTACAATTGATAAAGGAATCGATTGCAAAGCTCTCACCAGTGGCGAATGATTTAAATGTTTTCCGCTCTGAGTGCAAATGTTTGCATACTGAGCAATTACCACACTGGAAATTACCGACTGGTTTCTCTCTAATCCATGTGGCGGGGGCGGATCTAATATGACTATTGCCTACATCGCTAGGTGCCAATGAATTTTTAAAGTTTTTAGCCTTCCTATATATAAATTTAGGAACAGTGGGAAGACAATCACCCAGAACCGGGTCGTTGCATAGAATGGCCCAGTGTCGTTGCACTATTCTCTCAATGTTCCTATTAACAGAATTATATGTTGTTATAAATGGTACTTCTATCAAATTGTTCGAGTCGTTACTTTGTACCTTTCTTTTAGGAACCTACATGGTCTGTCTATCCATGCCTCGTACTATATCAAGATCTCTACGTAGACTATCGCTAGAATACCCTCTTTCGAGGAATTTGTTAAACAATAACTCAGATTGCTCCTCGAAATCATTTTCCCCACTGCAATTACGTTTAATCCTGATAAATTGTCCTTTGGGGATGTTCGTGATCCACGATTTTTTGTGGTTGCTAGTTGCCATTAGCAAGTTGTTAGCATCAATTTCTTTGAAGAAAACCTTAGTCGACACATTTCCATTGTCCAATGCAGTAAGTTTTAGATCCAAAAAGTTGATACTTATGGAGTCTGACACATGGGTGAATACCAGATTCATATCGTTAGTATTTAGGTAGGTAAGGAAAGAGCAAATGACACATCATCCCCCTCCCAGACACAAAGAATGTCGTCAATATAGCGACGCCAGATGATAATATTGTGTCTGAAGGGGTTGTTGTTCCAAATGCTCTGCCACTCCCACTGACCCATATACAGGTTTGCGAAACTGGGGGCAAACCTTGTGCCCATCGCAGTTCCGCAAACCTGCAAAAAGAACTCATTCAAAAACATGAAATAATTATGAGTCAGGATAAATTTGATTGATTTCAAAATAAATTCAGTGTTAAGAGGGTGTAAAGTGGTATCTGCTTCCAGGAAGGATTTGACTGCTATAAGTCCCTTGTCGTGGGGGATGTGAGTATATAGCGCTTGCACATCACATGAAATCCATTTGTAAGTGCTCTTCCATTCAAAATCCTGAAAAGTTTGAATAACTGAAGATGTATCTTTCAAATACGAGGGCAAAAGATTTACATAAACCTGTAGAAAAAAATCTACGTACTGCGATAGATTCGCAGTAAGAGAATCAATTCCCGAAATTATAGGGCGACCGGGTGGATTAGTCATGGATATGTGGATCTTGGGCAAATGATAAAAAATTGGGATCCTAGGGAATGCAGTAAAAAGGAAATCAAACTCAGTCTGTGTAATCACAGTATTATCTTTGGCTTCAATTAATAGTTCTTTCAGAAGAGTAGTGAACTCACAAGTTGGATCCTTTTTAAGTGACCTATAAAAAGAGGCGTCACAAAGTAGGCGGTGAGCCTCCAGTTCGTAATCATTACGATTCTGAAGGACAACACCGCCCCCTTTATCCGCCTTTCTGATAATAAGATCTTGATTATCTTTTAAACACTTAAGAGCTAGATTTTCCTTCATACTGATATTGTTTTTAATGACTTATGTTGATAGTTTTGGCGGTTCTCTTGACGCCTATGATTAGACCAACCACGGTGTCTAGGGGGTCCCCTCCAACCGGATCCTCTATTTCCGGATGTGTGGGTATCTCTTCTAGCACCGTGGTGGGGGACATAAATCTTGTCTACCACTCTGCCTGTCTCATTCATTTTGGCCCAGTCTCTCTCTCTACCGTTGTCATAGTCTGCTTTATCTCTTAGAAATTTTTCATGTTTGTTTTTAATTATTTCATCACCTGTATTTTCTAATTTAGTGAGTAGTTCTACCTCAATTTTGGAGCAATCTTTATCGATTACTATAGGCTCCATCACTTTAATTACTTTGAGGATTTCTTTCTCAATTATTGAAATTGACTTGCTGCGCTCAAAAATAATTAAACGCATCAATTCTACAGAGCACTTGTCTAGAATGCGGTTCAATTCTTGCATGAAGTGCTCATTTTCTTTGCCAAATGTTGGTGGCTTGAGAACACGTAGCCCTCTAGGGATTCTTTTACAATCAATATATTTCTGTAGGGTCGTTTTCTCAAGCCATAATTTATTATCTTTCAATAACAAATCTTCCAGAGTTTTAAAATGTTCATCAACCGTAAGGTCAGCATCTGGACCATCTTTACATTCCCTGGGTTTCTCAGAGAATAAACGATCAAAGTGATCTTGTCGTTTTTCCCTGAGATTAAGCAACCCCCACACCATATTAGCAGGAGACTATCAGAATTTATCACAAATAATATCACACAACCAGTGAAAAGTGCAGCCATTTGAGACAGAGAGTGACAAATAGAAAACAGTGATAATGCACAGCTAATAACGTAATAATAGTGGTGAATTATTAATATATAAATATATAGTGAGTGTATAAACAATAAAGGTGACCTTATAGGTGTAACTTCACTTTCAGTGCGTCTGCAGCCCTTCTTGAGAGGGGAGGTGATAGAATTAAAAGCCTCTCCCTTCAAGAAACCTTTTGGATATACAAAATGGGCTCATTGGCACCTAAGGGGTTAAACGAAGATATTGACATATGGTCCTTGTACTGATCTTTGAGCATATAATTATCTGTTTGTGATTGATTATACACTTGTATGTTTCTAATTGCGGTTTTTCTTTTTCAGAAATTCAGTCACTAAATATATACATTTATTCATTTTTATATTCATTTTTAATGTTAAATTTCATTGCATTTTTATTATATAAAGGTTCTGTTTTTTTAATTAAACATTATATATGCATGTATCTTTAATGAGCTTTGAGCTGCACCTCTATGGATTGGTGCAGCAATTATGATACCATAATTTCTGATTGGATGTTAGATGTATATAAGTGGACATCTCCCCAGTTGCATTTATTCCCTGAAGAAGTAACTGTTCGTTACGAAACGCGTTGGAGTGTGTTTCAGCTCATTTTTAACTATATTTTATAGTTTATTATTTTTATTATCTTTCACTCTTCCCTCCCTGTCCCTCGCGCCAGTTCTCTTTGCTGACCGTTCCCTGTCACTTCCCGGTTGCCATTCAGCGCCCTGCTCTACGGCTGTGCATACCACAGACACTGCTCTGAACTTTGCACTCAGCCAGTGACGTCATCAGCGGGCGTCCCGCGAGACACAGAGGCGTGCTGCCGGCGTGTGGCAGTGGAGAACTGCAGCAGAGTACACTACACGTGCTGCAGGGACTTGTGTGTGAATCTACACGCCGGATTTTCCATCTAAGTATATAGGAACGGAGTGGGCACCCTCTACGGATCCAGAGGGCTTCCCCCCCCCCCTTTTCCTATTTGGACAGTTGATCGTGGGTCTCCGGTTCCTGCCTCCACAGCGGTTGAAGACTGATGAGTCCTGCTCTTCCCGTGTGTGGTAACCCCACTTAACAAACACTTGTTTTTACATTTATTGATGTACGCAGAACTTATTCACTTTTAGTAAAACTGACATTTTAAACTGTATTTCACTATGTGCGTTGTGCGCCTTGTCTTTTCTTTGTTCTTATAGTTCTTGGGGTGCTGAGCCACCTCTCAAGAAGGGCTGCAGACGCACTGAAAGTGAAGTTACACCTATAAGGTCACCTTTATTGTTTATACACTCACTATATATTTATATATTAATAATTCACCACTATTATCACGTTATTAGCTGTGCATTATCACTGTTTTCTATTTGTCACTCTCTGTCTCAAATTGCTGCACTTTTCACTGGTTGTGTGATATTATTTGTGATAAGTTCTGATATTCTCCTGCTAATATGGTGTGGGGGTTGCTTAATCTCAGGGAAAAACGACAAGATCACTTTGATCGTTTATGCTCTGAGAAACCCAGGGAATGTAAAGATGGTCCAGATGCTGACCTTACGGTTGATGAACATTTTAAAACTCTGGAAGATTTGTTATTGAAAGATAATAAATTATGGCTTGAGAAAACGACCCTACAGAAATATATTGATTGTAAAAGAATCCCTAGAGGGCTACGTGTTCTCAAGCCACCAACATTTGGCAAAGAAAATGAGCACTTCATGAAAGAATGGAACCGCATTCTAGACGAGTGCTCTGTAAAATTGATGCGTTTAATTATTTTTGAGCGCAGCAAGTCAATTTCAATAATTGAGAAAGAAATCCTCAAAGTGATTAAAGTGATGGAGCCTATAGTAATCGATAAAGATTGCTCCAAAATTGAGGTAGAACTACTCACTAAATTAGAAAATACAGGTGATGAAATAATTAAAAACAAACATGAAAAATTTCTAAGAGATAAAGCAGACTATGACAACGGTAGAGAGAGAGACTGAGCCAAAAAGAATGAGAGAGGCAGAGTGGTAGACAAGATTTATGTCCCCCACCACGGTGCCAGAAGAGATACCCACACATCCGGAAATAGAGGATCCGGTTGGAGGGGACCCCCTAGACACCGTGGTTGGTCTAATCATAGGCGTCAAGAGAACCGCCAAAACTATCAACATAAGTCTAAAGATAGGAAAGATAAGTATAGAGATACTGACCATGCCCCAAATAATACACAAAATAATAACAATAAAGGTAGAGATTATAAACAAAAATCCCAACCTCCCTCTACCAAGTCAGATTCAAGAAGAGAAGAAAATAGCTCTAAAGATATATACAGTACAGTAGTAAACCCACTAGCGATTCCCTGTCTGGCACTCGTTTTTTAGAATTACTGAGGAGCAGATTCTCCCCGAATCGAGAGAAAAAAGAAAAGAGACAGGAATCACTAGAAAGTCCTATGGGGAGAACGAAAATAAAAAGATTACCAGACGAGGAACGAGAGCAGGATCCAAGATCAAAGAGAAGGGACTCAAGTGTAGACCTAGGATCCCCTTAGATAAAGGAATTTTTAACTTATCCACAGTGATTTTAACAGAAGATCAAAAAACTGTACTGAATAGGGGTTTGAATTTTTCCAGGTCCAGTGGCCCTAATGGCTTCCAACTATACACGGACCTTCACAAGTTTGTGAGGAATCTGACCCTCAAAAGACATTTTGTCAAGAATATAAGCAAAGCTCCACCATTGACGAATGATGTTAATTGTATAATAGAGAATGATGATCCGATTATGGATTTGATGGTAGATCCCACCAGAGATAATTTGGAATGTAGACACACCCCTTTTAAAAGGAGGTCCAAATTCTATCCTTCTCAATCTAAAGGGCACCATATTGACACGTTTTTTAATATGGTCAACAATGATTTTGCGAAATTGGTGAAGACACACAAACCGGGTGACATTAAAAACAATATCCGTATGAAGGAAAATCTAGCTCTTAAGTGTTTAAAAGATAATCAAGATCTTATTATCAGACAGGCGGATAAAGGGGGCGGTGTTGTCCTTCAGAATCGTAATGATTCAGAACTGGAGGCTCACCGCCTACTTTGTGACATCTCTTTTTATAGGTGTCAGGATGTGCTCACCACAAACGAGACGGGACCGCGGTGCTGAGGTGGGAAAGGTAATTACGCCACCCACAGCCACGAGGGCACGTCTTGATTGAAGAATGGTCTGGGATTCCGGGATCGGGGTAGGAGAGGTACGGATGGTAGAGGGTGTGGTAGCCAAGTCCAGGGTTAGAGAGAGAGACGTTGTCGTTTACCGTAAGCCAGAATCCGAATGCCAGAGATGAGAAGAGTCGTGATGCCGTATGCCGAGTTCGTGATGCCAGAGGTGCAGGAAGACGTAGCAGAAGCCGGTCCGGTACACGAGGAAATCTGTGAAACAGAACTAGGGAGGCAGAGAGTGATGAGAACAACTGGTTCTATGCTCAGCCGACGAGTCAATGAATCTGGAGGGTATATGTAGGTATGAGGAACCAATAGCCGAGAAGCAAGGCGGGGGTGTGTGAATGGGCCAGGCTGAGACAGGGATAGGTCTAGATGAGTTCCTGGAGGAGGAGCTATAAATCCTAGAAGTATTGGTGCATTGTATTGTGGCATTGCAAAAGGGTACTGTCTCTTTAAAGGGTTGGTGCGCCCCTGTGTGGCCGCGCCTCCCGGTGGCAGCGTCTGTAGCTGTGTGCGCGGACCCACGCCCTGAACCGAGGGCAGAAGAAGAGACTAGATGTGCGCGCGCGCGCATAGAAGGACCGGAGCTCGGCGCCATGGGGAAGGAGTCCCTGTGAGTCGCGAGAGACCCCGACAGAGCCGCGGGTGAGTAAGGAGCACGCCGTGCACGGCGTAACTCCTGCTTCCTTACAGTACCCCCCCCTTCAGGAGCGACCTCCGGGCGTCCATGACAAGGCTTGGAGGGATTCCTATGATGGAATGCCTGAAGAAGGCGAGGTGCGTGAAGATCCCGATGGGGAATCCATGAACGTTCCTCAGGTCCGAACCCCTTCCAGTGAACCAGGTATTGTACTCCTCCTCTGGAGATCCTGGAATCCAAGATAAACTGGACCTCGTACTCCTGTTGACCGTGAATCGTAAGAGGAAGTGGAGGAGAAGTATTCTTGGAAAAGCGAGGACTCTGAAATACTGGTTTAAGTAAGGATACATGGAAGACCGAAGGTATCTTCATCGAAGGTGGAAGGCGTAGCTGGTAAGCCACAGGATTAACCCTCCTAACTACGGTGAAGGGACCGAGGAACTTGGGAGCAAGCTTCATGGTAGGAACCTTTAGTCGGATATTCCTGGAAGAAAGCCACACCTTGTCTCCTGGAACAAACTCCGGTACTTGACGTCGAAGGCGATCTGCCTGGAGTTTCTGTCTCCCTGTAGCTACCTTTAAGTTCTCCTGAATCCTTGTCCATAAGTCTTTCAGCCGGGAGATGCGTTTGTCCACCGCTGGTACTCCTGAGGATAGGGAGGAAAAAGGTAAACGAGAAGGATGAAAAGATGGTGAAGAAAAAAATGTGAACTAGCGCTAAAGTGTAATACACAGTGTGATATTAAAAAACTTATAATAAAGGATGGCTGCCCGGTGATACTGCCAGTACTAACAGAATAAACCAAAATAAAGAAAAACCTGGCGCCAAATAGTCAGTGGAATGTCCTGTACTCCTCAAGGGATCCGCACACTTGCTCGACAGACCATGCAAAGAAAAGAACACAAACAAACAAAAATCATAGCGCAACACTGTAGGGTAAGCAGTACTGCACTAATACACACAAACAGTTAAGAATCCTAGCGACTATTAAAATAATTATTTATTAAAAAGAACTATGCCAAGACCGACAATGGCAAATACAAGGAACCGCAGGTCATCCGGAGCACAAAAATTGGAGCCCTACTTACATACAGCAAGGTTTAAACTCGCATGGTAGGAACAAGTCCTAGGTAGAGATGATCTCCCTGGCGGGTGATGCCTCTGCTCCACTGCCCGAGGCTAGTGGCACAGCCACTATTTGACTGACTTTGGACGTTTAAGGACATTTGGCCTTGGAGCCCAACTTTCCCTTCAGCCTGCCAGCTGTTCCTTTAAGGCAACGGGCACTATCGCGCGCGGGCGCGCAGAGACTTCCTGTTGCTCCGTAGGAGGAAGTGAGGCGTGTGTCTACACGCGGTGCAGAGCTGTGGACCCCGCACACCAGCCCCCACGGCCGGAGCTGTTCCGGTTACCATCGTAAGGACTGACTGGTGTCTGAGCCGCAGTGGAGCAGAGGCATCACCCGCCAGGGAGAAGGATGAAAGCCACAATTAATAAAAAATGGAGATTCTTGAGTGGAATCATTGCGAAGAGAGTTAAGAGCAAACTCGGCCCAAGGAAGCAAATCCACCCAATCCTGCTGCGTATCGGTTATAAAACATCGAAGATACTGTTCTAGGTTTTGGTTGGCCCTCTCCGTCTGCCCATTGGTCTGTGGGTGGTATCCTGAAGAGAATTGAAGTGAAATCCCCAATTTTTGGGAAAAGGCACGCCAAAATCTTGATACAAATTGAGATCCACGGTCCGAAACAATAGTTGCTGGCACCCCGTGAAGACTAAAAATCTCCTGAATGAAGACATCCGCAAGGCGGGAGGAATTTGGAAGACCCCTCAAAGGCACAAGATGCGTCTGTTTGGAAAAACGATCAATGACCACAAGAATCGTATCCTTTCCCTTGGAATCTGGAAGCTCCACAATGAAGTCCATAGAAATATGGTTCCAGGGACGGTCTGGAATGGGTAAAGGAAGAAGAAGGCCTGCTGGTTTGACCCGAGGTACCTTGTTGCGAGCACAAGTACCACACGATTTGACGAACTCCTCTACATCCTTAGCTCTCTCTGGCCACCAGAAGGTGCGTTGAACGAGATCGTTAGTCTTCCGTATTCCCGGATGTCCTGCAGATTTAGAAGAATGACACCATTCTAAAACCTTTTTGCGGTGTTGGACTGCCGTGTAGAGTTTTCCCTCTGGAACTTTGAGCCCTATAGGAATCTGAGATTGCTCAGATTGAATCTTGCCCATAATATCAAAGGAATTGGCGGACAGGATACATCTGGAAGGAATGATAGTCTCTAGCTGTTCTTCAGATTTGTCCTCTGCAAGGAACTGTCGAGAGAGGGCGTCCGCTTTAAGGTTCTTGGAGCCAGGAATGAAGGAGATGAGGAAATTGAATCGTGAAAAAAATAATGCCCAGCGGGCTTGCCGAGAGTTCAAACGACGTGCCCCTTCTAGGTAGAGAAGGTTCTTATGGTCTGTAAGAATGGTTATGGGTGTCTCTGTACCTTCTAAGAAATGTCTCCACTCCTCTAATGCTAATTTGATCGCTAAAAGTTCCCGGTTCCCGACATCGTAATTCTGTTCTGCGGATGAAAATTTCTTCGAAAAGAAGGCGCATGGATGCAGTCTGGCTAAAGGAGATGTCCTCTGGGATAAAACAGCCCCAGCCCCGGTGTCAGAAGCATCTACCTCCAAGGTAAAAGGAAGTTTAGGATCCGGGTGTGTGAGGATGGGCGCAGAAACAAAAGCCCTTTTCAGCAGATCAAATGCCTGTATGGCGGTTTCAGACCATGATGAAGGATCTGCACCTTTCTTCGTGAGTGCAGTTATGGGAGATACTGTAGAGGAAAAATTGCGGATGAAACGTCGATAATAGTTTGCAAAACCCAAGAAGCGTTGTACAGCTTTGAGAGTGTTCGGACGAGGCCAGTCCAAAATCGCCTTAAGTTTCTCTGGATCCATATTGAAACCGGAATCAGAAATAACGTAACCCAAAAACGCCACTGATTTGATATGGAACTGACATTTCTCCAATTTTGCAAAGAGATGGTTCTCCCGAAGGCGTAACAACACATGCTGAACGTGTTTGATGTGCTCTTGAGTGGATTGAGAAAAGATAAGTATGTCATCTAGGTAAACAATAAGAAATTTGTTAAGAATGTCCCGAAAAATTTCGTTGACAAAATCCTGGAAAACTGCTGGTGCGTTGCACAGGCCGAACGGCATCACCAGGTATTCGTAGTGGCCGTCATGGGTATTAAAAGCAGTCTTCCACTCGTCCCCCTCTCGTATCCTTACTAAATTATAGGCCCCTCTTAGATCCAACTTAGAAAAGATAGTAGCTCCCTGGAGACGATCAAATAGTTCCGGAATCAAAGGTAGAGGATAGCGATTTTTGCGCGTGATGTTATTCAAGCCTCGGTAGTCAATGCATGGACGGAGAGAACCGTCCTTCTTTTTGACGAAGAAGAAGCCTGCACCAACTGGGGAAGAAGATTTTCGGATGAAACCCCTTTCTAAATTCTCAGCGATGTAGGTACTCATGGCTTTCGTCTCTGGGATAGAGAGTGGATACGATCGTTTTCTAGGAAGAGGTGCTCCAGGAAGTAGGTCAATGGGACAATCGAAAGAACGGTGCGGAGGTAGTATCTCGGAACGTGCCTTGTCGAACACATCGCGGAATCCCCAGTACTCAGAAGGTAAGGAGTCGATCTTCTCTGGCAGAGTAGACAACCCACCAATCCTCTGGGAAACCCTGGTACAGGTTTTGGCACACGAAGTAGCCCACTGGATGGGTTCCCGATCCGTCCAGTCGATGCGAGGATTATGGAGTTGAAGCCAAGGAAGACCCATAATCAGCTCAGCGGAGGGAGAGTGGATCACATCGAGAGTAATGAACTCCGTATGGAGATCGAAGAACTGTAGTTGTAGAGACACCGTCTGTAGTGTGATAAATGCCGGTTGTAGGGGTCGACCGTCAATGGCTTCCAGACCTATAGGCGTCTTCTTGATGACAAGTGAAATATTGTTTCGCCTAGCAAAAGTCTCATCAATAAAGTTACCAGCGGACCCAGAATCAATGAACACTCGCGCTTGAGCGTGAAACCCCTCTCCAGACAGTGTAATAGGCAACATTATCCTGGTGGGTAGTATGTCCTTGACAATAGGAGAAAGAATAAGAATTCCCAACGAAACTCTCCGGGATTTCGTTAGGAGTTGGCGTTTCCCGGCTTGTGAGGACACTGGGGTAGCAGGTGACTGGAGTTGCCACAGTACATGCAGAGACCGGCATTACGCCGACGTTGTTTCTCGGCAGGAGGCAGCCTGTTGCCCCCCAGCTGCATTGGTTCCGGAATATTCTCGGAAGGAGGTAACGGGGAAATGAAGGAAGGAGCAAGGTTTCTTGGCACCCGTTGTCGGTAACGAGAGCGTTCGAATCTCCGTTCCTGTAGACGCTGATCTACTCGAACCGCCAGGGTGATTAACTCCTCTAAATCAGTAGGACGGTCCCGTGCAGCGAGCTCATCTTTCAGGGACTCAGACAGACCCTGCCAAAACGCAGAAGATAATGCTTCGTTATTCCAACCCGTCTCACCAGCAAGAGTGCGGAACTCTATGGCATACCCAGCGACGGTACGATCTCCCTGGGTTATATGATGAAGGGCCGAAGCTGCCGTTAACTTCCGTGCCGGGGTGTCGAAAACTCTTCTGAACTCCTCGACGAAGAGATCGATGTCCTGGGTGAGAGGCCCTTGTTGTTCCCAGATGGGAGAAGCCCATGCCAGGGCCTGGTCGGTAAGGAGAGACAGGATAAAGCCGACCCTGAAAACAGAAGAGGCAAAACGAGAGGGAGCGAGACGAAATTGGATGAGGCATTGGTTAAGGAAGCCCCTACATCCTTGGGGGTCTCCACCATAGTGTTTGGGAGGTGGAATACGAGGTTCCAGTGCAAACGGAGGAGTGGGAAAGGGAGTTGCAGGTGCAGGGGAAGCTCCGGGTGAAAGTTGCCGAGTGAGAGCTCGAACTTGAACCGTAAGAGAGTTAACACTTTGCTGCAACGTATCTGTCCGTCTATCCGTTTGTTCCAGATAAGTCTCTAGTCTGGTAAAAAGTGCAGAATGGGCATTAATAGTGCGCTCCACCTCAGCGGGGTGCATTTTTGGTGGGCTGAGCATAATGTCAGGATGTGCTCACCACAAACGAGACGGGACCGCGGTGCTGAGGTGGGAAAGGTAATTACGCCACCCACAGCCACGAGGGCACGTCTTGATTGAAGAATGGTCTGGGATTCCGGGATCGGGGTAGGAGAGGTACGGATGGTAGAGGGTGCGGTAGCCAAGTCCAGGGTTAGAGAGAGAGACGTTGTCGTTTACCGTAAGCCAGAATCCGAATGCCAGAGATGAGAAGAGTCGTGATGCCGTATGCCGAGTTCGTGATGCCAGAGGTGCAGGAAGACGTAGCAGAAGCCGGTCCGGTACACGAGGAAATCTGTGGAACAGAACTAGGGAGGCAGAGAGTGATGAGAACAACTGGTTCTATGCTCAGCCGACGAGTCAATGAATCTGGAGGGTATATGTAGGTATGAGGAACCAATAGCCGAGAAGCAAGGCGGGGGTGTATGAATGGGCCAGGCTGAGACAGGGATAGGTCTAGATGAGTTCCTTGAGGAAGAGCTATAAATCCTAGAAGTATTGGTGCATTGTATTGTGGCATTGCAAAAGGGTACTGTCTCTTTAAAGGGTTGGTGCGCCCCTCTGTGGCCGCGCCTCCCGGTGGCAGCGTCTGTAGCTGTGTGCGCGGACCCACGCCCTGAACCGAGGGCAGAAGAAGAGACTGGATGTGCGCGCGCGCGCATAGAAGGACCGGAGCTCGGCGCCATGGGGAAGGAGTCCCTGTGAGTCGCGGGAGACCCCGACAGAGCCGCGGGTGAGTAAGGAGCACGCCGTGCACGGCGTAACTCCTGCTTCCTTACAATAGGTCACTTAAAAAGGATCCAACTTGTGAGTTCACTACTCTTCTGAAAGAACTATTAATTGAAGCCAAAGATAATACTGTGATTACACAGACTGAGTTTGATTTCCTTTTTACTGCATCCCCTAGGATCCCAATTTTATCCTGACTCATAATTATTTCATGTTTTTGAATGAGTTCTTTTTGCAGGTTTGCGGAACTTCGATGGGCACAAGGTTTGCCCCCAGTTTCGCAATCCTGTATATGGGTCAGTGGGAGTGGCAGAGTATTTGGAACAACAACCCCTTCAGACACAATATTATCATCTGGCGTCGCTATATTGACGACATTCTTTGTGTCTGGGAGGGGGATGATGTGTCCATTTGCTCTTTCCTTACCTACCTAAATACTAACGATATGAATCTGGTATTCACCCATGTGTCAGACTCCATCAGTATCAACTTTTTGGATCTAAAACTTACTGCATTGGACAATGGGAATGTGTCGACTAAGGTTTTCTTCAAAGAAATTGATGCTAACAACTTGCTAATGGCAACTAGCAACCACAAAAAATCGTGGATCACGAACATCCCCAAAGGACAATTTATCAGGATTAAACGTAATTGCAGTGGGGAAAATGATTTTGAGGAGCAATCTGAGTTATTGTTTAACAAATTCTTCGAAAGAGGGTATTCTAGCGATAGTCTACGTAGAGATCTTGATATAGTACGAGGCATGGATAGACAGACCATGTTGGTTCCTAAAAGAAAGGTACAAAGTAACGACTCGAACAATTTGATAGAAGTACCATTTATAACAACATATAATTCTGTTAATAGGAACATTGAGAGAATAGTGCAACGACACTGGGCCATTCTATGCAACGACCCGGTTCTGGGTGATTGTCTTCCCACTGTTCCTAAATTTATATATAGGAAGGCTAAAAACTTTAAAAATTCATTGGCACCTAGCGATGTAGGCAATAGTCATATTAGATCCGCCCCCGCCACATGGATTAGAGAGAAACCAGTCGGTAATTTCCAGTGTGGTAATTGCTCAGTATGCAAACATTTGCACTCAGAGCGGAAAACATTTAAATCATTCGCCACTGGTGAGAGCTTTGCAATCGATTCCTTTATCAATTGTAATACAACATATGTTGTGTACTTGGTTAACTGTGAGTGCGGCCTCCAATATATTGGTCGCACAAAAAGATGCTTAAAGATCCGTATACAGGAGCACATTAGAAATATTAAAATTGGGTATGAGAAGCATAGTCATTCTCGCCATTATGCACTATGCCATAACAAAGATCCCTCAAACCTTATGTTTAAAGGTATCAAAGTAGTTTCCAAAGAGAGAAGGGGAGGTGATAGAATTAAAAGCCTCTCCCTTCAAGAAACCTTTTGGATATACAAAATGGGCTCATTGGCACCTAAGGGGTTAAACGAAGATATTGACATATGGTCCTTGTACTGATCTTTGAGCATATAATTATCTGTTTGTGATTGATTATACACTTGTATGTTTCTAATTGCGGTTTTTCTTTTTCAGAAATTCAGTCTCTAAATATATACATTTATTCATTTTTATATTCATTTTTAATGTTAAATTTCATTGCATTTTTATTATATAAAGGTTCGTTTTTTTTAATTAAACATTATATATGCATGTATCTTTAATGAGCTTTGAGCTGCACCTCTATGGATTGGTGCAGCAATTATGATACCATAATTTCTGATTGGATGTTAGATGTATATAAGTGGACATCTCCCCAGTTGCATTTATTCCCTGAAGAAGTAACTGTTCGTTACGAAACGCGTTGGAGTGTGTTTCAGCTAATTTTTAACTATATTTTATAGTTTATTATTTTTATTATCTTTCACTCTTCCCTCCCTGTCCCTCACGCCAGTTCTCTTTGCTGACCGTCCCTGTCACTTCCCGGTTGCCATTCAGCGCCCTGCTCTACGGCTGTGCATACCACAGACACTGCTCTGAACTTTGCACTCAGCCAGTGACGTCATCAGCGGGCGTCCCGCGAGACACAGAGGCGTGCTGCCGGCGTGTGGCAGTGGAGAACTGCAGCAGAGTACACTACACGTGCTGCAGCGACTTGTGTGTGAATCTACACGGCGGATTTTCCATCTAAGTATATAGGAACGGAGTGGGCACCCTCTACGGATCCAGAGGGCTTCCCCCCCCCCCCTTTTTCCTATTTGGACAGTTGATCGTGGGTCTCCGGTTCCTGCCTCCACAGCGGTTGAAGACTGATGAGTCCTGCTCTTCCCGTGTGTGGTAACCCCACTTAACAAATGCTTGTTTTTACATTTATTGATGTACGCAGAACTTATTCACTTTTAGTAAAACTGACATTTTAAACTGTATTTCACTATGTGCGTTGTGCGCCTTGTCTTTTCTTTGTTCTTCTAGTTCTTGGGGTGCTGAGCCACCTCTCAAGAAGGGCTGCAGACGCACTGAAAGTGAAGTTACACCTATAAGGTCACCTTTATTGTTTATACACTCACTATATAGTTATATATTAATAATTCACCACTATTATCACGTTATTAGCTGCGCATTATCACTGTTTTCTATTTGTCAATCTCCAGTGCTATGCTTGTAGAAAAATGGGGCACATTCGAGCGCACTGCCCCTCCCGACGGAAAACGGGGTCCCGACCGGCCAAGTCTATGCTGTGTACTCCGTAGACCGACGAAGCAGTGGCCCCGTCCTCGACGAGTAGTCGAATAGGGCCAGCGGCCATCGTCAAGTTGGTGATTGAAGGCATCTATGCCTCGGCGCTGATGGATACTGGGTCCAAGGTGACCATCGTGTATCGGCCCTTCTACGATCAACACTTGCACCGGCTGCCGCTGCTATCTGCTGACTCCTTACGGTTGAGAGGGTTGAGCCATGAAGACTACCCTATTGACGGTGTGGTAAAGGTACATCTGGACATTCCCCAGTTAAACACAGGCAAGCATCACCCCATGGAGGTGGAGGCCTTAGTATGTCCAGAACCCCAGGATCATCCCAGCGCCCCGATAATCAGGGGGACCAACACAGACATCATACAGGATGCATGGGTGTCCGCAGGAGGGGGCAAGGGGGGGGCGCTTGCCCCCCCCTGGATCCAGGGCCGCCAACAGCGGGGGACAGAGGGCACTGGCGTGACAGGATTTAGCGCGCTCACGATGTGCAAGGAAGCGCGCGCGTCTCTGCAAAAAAAAAAAACCTCCCTTGTCTCCTGATTGGCTGGCGCGTGTTGGCACGCTGCCAGGATTTTTTTTTTTTTGGCCCTCGCAAGCTCTATCTGAGCTTGCATAGCGAGGCCCGCCCTTTCCTGCATGGAGCAAGTCAGGTGAGTACTCGCTTCCCCCTTGTCCTCCTGCTCTGATTCCCCTCCCTGCTCCAGTCCCCCCTTCCCGTTCCGATTCCCCCCCTGCTCTGGTCCCCCCTTCCCATTCCGATTCCCCCCTGCTCAGGTCCCCCCCCCCCGTTCCGATTCCCCCCCTGCTCCGGTCCCCCCCCCATTCTGATTCCCCCCCTGCTCCGGTGTCCCCCCATTCTGATTCCCCCCCTGCTCCGATTCCCCCTTGTTGCGAGTGTCTGAGTTTGTGTGTGAGTGTGTGAGTGTGTGAGTGTGTGTGTGTGTGTGTGTGTGTGTGTGTGTGTGTGTGTGTGTGTGTGTGTGTGTGTGTGTGTGTGTGTGTGTGTGTGTGTGTGTGTGAGAGATCAGGGGGGGGGAATGAATGTGAGGAGGGCGGATTCAGGGAGTGGGTTTGAGTCAGAGGGGGATAATTGATGGAGGGGGGAGAGTGAGGAGACAGGGGGTGTAATAGAGGAAGTGAGGAAGAGAGGGGTGAGGGGGGAGAGTGAATGAAGAAGAGAGGGGGTAAGAAAGAGATGGGGCTACACCTTGGGACTATCTGCATTAGAGTGGCACCAGACAAGGTGTGTGTGTGTGTGTGTGTGTGTGTGTGTGTGTGTGTGTGTGTCGTGCGTGCGTGCGTGCGTGCGTGCGTGCGTGTGTGTGTGTGTGTGTGTGTCTGAGAGTGAGAGAGAGTGTCTCAGAGTGAGAGAGAGTCTGAGAGTGAGAGAGGGATTCTGAAGGGGAGGGAGTCTGAGGGGGGGAGTCTGGGAGAGTCTGAGGGGGAGAGTCTGAGGGGGAGAGAGTCTGAGGGGGAGAGAGTCTAAGGGGGAGAAAGTCCGAGAGAGTCTGAGGGGGAGAGAGTCTGAGAGAGTCTGAGGGGGAGAGAGTCTGAGAGAGTCTGAGGGGGAGAGAGCCTGAGGGGGAGAGAGGCTGAGAGAGTCTGAGGGGGAGAGAGTGTCTGAGGGGGGGGAAGTCTGAGAGAGTCTGAGAGGGCGAGTCTGAGAGGGGGAGTCTGAGAGAGTCTGAGAGGGAGAGTCTGAGAGGGGGAGTCTGAGAGAGTCTGAGAGGGAGAGTCTGAGAGAGTCTGAGAGGGAGAGTCTGAGAGGGAGAGTCTGAGAGGGAGAGTCTGAGAGGGAGAGTCTAAGAGGGAGAGTCTGAGAGGGAGAGTCTGAGGGGGAGAGAGTGTCTGAGGGGGGGGGAGTCTGAGAGAGTCTGAGAGGGAGAGTCTGAGAGGGAGAGTCTGAGAGGGAGAGTCTGAGAGGGAGAGTCTGAGGGGAGAGAGTGTCTGAGAGAGTCTGAGAGGGAGAGTCTGAGAGGGAGAGTCTGAGAGGGAGAGTCTGAGAGGGAGAGTCTGAGAGGGAGAGTCTGAGGGGGAGAGAGTGTCTGGGGGGGGTCTGAGAGAGTCTGAGAGGGAGAGTCTGAGAGAGTCTGAGAGGGAGAGTCTGAGAGGGAGAGTCTGAGAGAGTCTGAGAGGGAGAGACTGAGAGGGAGAGTCTGAGAGGGAGGGTGTGTGTGTGTGTGTTTGTGTCTGTCTGTCTGTCTGTGAATGAATACAGACACCAACCCACAGTCAGTCAGTCACCCACCCAAGTGTCAGTCAGTCACCCAAGTGTCAGTCACACATGAGTCAGTCAGTCACCCACCCCATCACCCACACCCCCCCCACACCCACTCTCTCTCTCTGTCTAGTTAAAATTATGCCCCCCCCTGAAAACATTTCTGCGGACGCCCATGACAGGATGTGCTCCGCAAGTATCTACAGGAAACGGGTGAATCACCGTTGCTGGCTCTAGCTGCTTGCCCGGTGTTGCAAGAGGTTTGCTGTAAGATTGCGACTGAAGAGGAACATGGGATGCTGTATAGTCAAGAGCGGGGTCTAACCTAGATCCTGCCCGGGGAAGGAAGAATGATGATCGCCGCCTGTCGTTATCCAGCCAGACGTCCGGAGGATCAACTGTTCTCCCTGGAAAGCTCGATCCGCGATGACCAGCGACTCGGCTACGAAGTATTGGCTTCGATAAAGAAGTGGTCGGGAAAAATTCCGGCTCGAACCCATGTGTACGTACGGAACCTTTCCCCCTACACCATGTGCATTGATCGCCGGCAACCATTGGGTCAAATCTATCCAGTAACCCCGGTGGAGAATAGTGTAGGTGAGCGCCCGGTGGTCACCACTCATGCCGTGACCCCAAGGTTGGCATTCGACTTCGGAGATTCACCCTTGACCGAGGGCTGGAAAGGAAGACTGCAGACCAAACTGGAAGAACGACGGGGGGTATTCTCCATAAGTGATATGGATGTAGGGTGCAGTCGCAGCGCCCGCCATACCATTCGACTGAGCGACCATGCCCCGTTCCGGGAACGTTCTCGCCGCCTAGCACCCCGAGACGTGGAAGAGGTGAGGAGATTACTAGCCGAAATAGAGGAAGCTGGTATCGTTCAAGGATCACGCAGTCCCTATGCCTCACCCATCGTAGTGGTTCGCAAAAAGAATGGGACCGTACGCCTCTGCGTGTACTATAGGACCTTGAACAGCCGTACGGTGCCTGATCAGTATACCCTCCCACGCATCGAGGACCTCTTGAATGCCCTGATGGGAAGTAAATGGTTCAGTGTATTAGATTTGAGGTCGGGGTATTATCAAGTACCCATGGATCTGGAAGATCAGGAGAGAACGGCCTTCATCTGCCCGCTAGGGTTCTACCAGTTCACCCGCATGCCGCAAGGGATATGCGCGGCTCCTGCCACCTTTCAGAGGCTAATGGAAAAGACCCTGGGGGACCTGAACCCGCAAGAATGCTTGGTGTACCTGGACGACATTATAGTGTTCGGAAAGACGCTAGAGGAGCATGAGGAGCGGCTGATGAAGGTGTTGGATCGACTTCAAAATGAGGGGTTGAAACTGTCCCTAAATAAGTGCAAATTCTGCCGCATGTCCGTGACATACGTGGGTCACATTGTATCAGCTGAAGGGATATCCACCGACCCAGGGAAGATAGAGGCAGTGGTGAATTGGCCCCGGCCTAACAACGTTCAAGAACTTCGATCCTTCCTGGGGTTCTGCGGCTACTACCGGCGATTCGTGGAGGGCTACTCCAGCAAAGCTAAACTCCTGAATAATCTCTTAAAAATCTGTCCTGAGAATAGGCCACCCCCCACCCCCTACCCCTCTCCTCCCATTTCCCCTTCCCCACCCACTCCCACTCCCTCTTCTTTCTTGCTTTTTTCTCCACTATCCTTGATTTTATATGAGAGAAATGCCCGGAAGCGGCTGCTTCCTAAAGAGGTTGTTAAAATTTCAAAAAGAAAAAAATATATACAACTGTTTTGTAGAATTCAACGGATGTAAGTTAATTTATAAGAAAAAGAAGAGAACAAGAGTTTTATTTATGTTGTAATATAATGTTTAATATTTTCTCCTTTTATACACTGTGAAGTTGTAACAGATGTATGTTGAAACCTGTTATTTGATGCCATTCTCTCAAAAAATAATAAAAAAATTGAAAAAAAAAAAAAAAAATCTGTCCTGAGGACACCGGCAGGAAAACCACCACATCACAAACGCCATTTGGAGAGAAATAGACCTCTGCATGTGAGCAAGCGTTCTTGAAATTGAAAGCCAGCCTAACGCAGGCCCCAGTGCTGGCCTATGCTGACCCCGACCGAGAATACGTTCTACACGTGCATGCCAGCTTCAGTGGCCTGGGAGCAGTGTTGCACCAGAAACATGACACAGGGCTCCGCCCAGTGGCGTATGCGAGTCGAAGCTTAACTCCAAGCGAACAGAACTATCCTGTCCACAAGCTGGAGTTTCTAGCCCTCAAATGGGCTGTAGTGGATAAGCTACATGATTACTTGTATGGGGTACAGTTTGAAGTCAGGACAGATAATAACTATCGGTTCAACCTTAAGTATAAACCAGGGCCCACTAACATAGGGGCCGATGCTCTGTCACGGAGGCCGGGGCTTCAACCCACCATGGATGAGGAAGTATGGGAGGAAATTCCAGGGCCTGGTATACGTGCTCTATGTTCGCTAGCAGCAGTGGTCAACGATCAGGTGGCGTTCTCAGAGCTAAGAGTAGCTGATTCATTAGGGTGTCAATCCCGAGCCATTCCCCGGGCCTACCGAGGTCGGGAAGGAATGAACATTACCGAAGATAAAATTATTTCCTGGAAAGAATTGGTGCAACACCAGATCCAAGATCCAGTGGTGGAACTAGCTCGCCAAGCTCTGCAGCAAGAGAACCCCTCTATTCTTAAGCAAGCCCCCAGAGAACTGGTGAAGCTATTGTTGAATGAGTTCGGGAAGTTCGAACTGGACATTTGCCTATTGTACCGGGTCATACCACAATCATCCAGATCGGCGACAACTATTCTTGCCTGAAAGTCTGAGAAATATTGTCCTCCGGGCCCTTCACGATGATCATGGCCATCTGGGCGTTGACAAGACATTCGGGTTACTTCGGGACCGGTTCTATTGGCCAAAAATGAGAGAATCAGTGGAAATGCATTGCCGAAGGTGTACCCGCTGTATACAGAGGAAAACACTCCCCACACGGGCGGCCCCCATGGCCCATCTGAAAAGCTCTGGTCCTATGGATTTGGTGTGCGTGGATTTCTTGTGTATCGAGCCAGACACCCGGGGCATCGGTAACGTACTAGTGATTACAGACCACTATACAAGGTACGCCCAAGTGTTCCCCACCAAAGATCAACGGGCGGTGACAGTGGCTAGAGTATTGTGGGAGAAATACTTCATTCATTATGGATTACCGAACCGACTCCACTCTGATCAAGGCAGGGATTTCGAGAGTACTCTCATTAGAGAACTGCTGAAGTTGTTAAACATAGCTAAGTCACGGACTACCCCGTACCACCCAGAAGGGGATGCTATGCCCGAACGGTTCAACCGAACACTGCTGGACATGCTGGGGACATTAAAAGACTCTCAGAAGACGGAGTGGAGCAAGCAAGTGGAGACGTTGGTGCATGCCTATAAATGTACTCGACACGAGTCTACAGGGTATACTCCGTACTTCTTAATGTTTGGGAGAGAAGCCTGACTACCTGTGGATGTGCGACTGCGGATATCTACCGATGGGGTATCCAACAGAACGCATTTCCGTTATGTACAGAGGTTACAGGACAGCCTGCAGCAGGCCTATAAATTGGCTGAAAAGGCGGCGGCGCAATTAAATGCGGGTAACAAAGGCGCTATCACCACAAGGTGCGACATAAGGAGATTCGCCCGGGGGATGCTGTTCTCCTTCGTAATTTAGGCATTCCCGGAAAGCACAAACTGGCTGATCGGTGGAGAGATGGGGTGTATGAGGTAGAATCACAGATGCCTGGCCTCCCGGTATACCGCATCAAGGACTCCGAAGGCCGGGTAAAGGTGTGGCATAGGAATCACCTACTCCCCATACCTCAAGTAGGGGACAACGAATTGGAGGTACCCACTGTTTCAATTGATGGAGAAACTGAAAGTACGGAGGATGGCCTAAAGACTGTAATAAATGCCACCTCTGAGAATCCTATGGAGGGAACCTCTCAAAGGGGCCTTCCGGCCGCGGGGGCATCTCCCGAAGGAGCTACGGGTAAAGAGCCCCTTGGTCCAACGACAGATATGCTGACTCCCGTGACCCAGCCACTAGACCCGCAGAGCCCGTGCTTTGTGCCACAAACAGACTTTGCAGACTTATCAAGCCCCTCAAGGGCAGAGTTGGAACTGCCAAATGGGAATTGCTACTCTCCAGAGGAGGTAGCTGAAGAGCAAATTCGCAGAAGCCAAAGAGCTAGTCAACCTCCAATGAGGATGGCTTATGACCAATTTGGGGCACCCCATTATGAGGCTCAGCAGTGGTCTCGGAGCAAAATCCAATCTGTGATTGTGATGCTCACAGAATTGTGCAATATCGTATAAAGTCAATGCGAATGTGCTAAGTTATATGATTGAACTGCATTTTTATTATATAACATTCTGTGTATAGTTATGTAGCTGTAGCCCAAGCGAGGGCGTTGGATTCTGCAAGGGGGAGAATGTAAGAATGTGGTAGGAACCTCATATGTGTGTTCATTGTGTGTTCAGTTGGTGTTTGACTCTGTTCAGTGAGAAGCTTGTGGAGTGTCTGCAACAGTGTTGCAGTGTGTTAGAGCAGAGTCAGACAGGCAGTGGCTGATGAAATAGCTGAGCTGTGTGTCTGTGCAGATTAGGCAGAGAGGCTCCGTGGAGAAACTACAATTCCCATGAGCTCCTGGGCAGTCACCTGATGTGAAGAACCAATTAGAAGGCCAGGATGACAGGGGCAGGAAAGGGAAGCGTGGGGGAGAGGCCACGCTAGCCAGAGGGGTTCTGGAAGGTAAAGGAGGAGGGTGTATGCGTGCAGGGGGTCCGTGACCCGCCTGCATAGGATAGCTTTACCCCACAGGCCCTTAGTAGAAACCCTTGAGCCACAGTAGGTTGCTGTGCTGCAGGGACGCCCATAGTGGTAGTGATCAGTCACCTTACTGTGTAGACAGTTAGGGACAAGCGTGCGGAGCAGGTTTTCTGGTGAGCTGCTTGGGACCAGACAGCTGCACTGCAGACATCAAAGACAAGCAAGGATTCGGCTGGTCCTTTTCGAAGCATTACCGGTCACCGCCGTGACCGGAAGGTATTTACGTTAAGTGCACCAACACCGGTCAACAGGCGCTGATCCCGCCTTAGGCGTATCTCTTTGAGGACACTAGTGAGTGACCAAAGGCCTAATACACGGAGTTATTCTAGCTACTAGCGCAAGGACACGGTGTGTGGGGCATGCGGTGGCGGGACCCGGACATATTCATTAAGAGCGTGGCTGAGCCACTACTGTACAGGACAATACTCATTAAGAGCGTGGCCGAGCCACTCACGTTATAAGGACATTATCATTTAGCTGTGTTAAGGTTATATTGCATTATAGGTTATGTGTTTGGTTATATGCTGCGTGTGTATTAATATGATAGTGTGCTAAGGTTATTGTGCATATAGTAAAGTTGGTTGCATCATACATGTGTGTGTATATGTTTCTTGCCCAGGGGAATCTCACATCACGGGGATCCTGGGTAAGTGGAGGCACTGCGCTATAAGTGTTACCCGAGGCTCCCAGCTAGCGGAGACTCAGATCTCCTGGAGCCGCAGGTGCGTGCAGTTACCCGTAGTCGCTTTAGCGTGTCAGAAAAAGGGCTACACACCTCTTAAAACTAGTCTCCCTCGATTTCTACGGTCATGTCACCTCACAACTCTAACGCCTGAACAACTGCCAAAGCTTAACCATAAAATGTCCTGCGAGGAAATAATGTTAGCAATTAAAGGCCCCAAAAACCTTAAATCCCCTGGTCCCAATGTTTTTCGGGTTTGTATTACAAAAAAAATGTCCAAAATTATCGCCCCCCCCAACTGAGGATTCTATTCAATAAATTTATGGAAGGAGAGTCTATTCCTGACACAATGGCCTCAGCTATTATTGTGGTGATCCTTAAGAAAGGAAAGGACCCTACAAGTTGTTCGAGCTATCACCCTATCTCCCTCATTAATACTGACCTGAAATTATTTGCCAAGATACTAGCCAACAAGCTGAATAAGGCGCATTTGGTGCACCACGATCAGGTGAGTTTTTTCCCTACTAGACAAGCCACAGATAACGTACACCGCATTGTAGACCTGACGCACTCAGCGAGCGCAGGGGTTACACCACTCCTATGCCTCTCTCTAGACACTGAAAAGGACTTCGATAGACTAAACTGAGACTTCCTATTCTCTGTACTTAAGCATATGGGTTCCACGGGTCGCTTCCTACAAGTGATCAGAGGTCTATATCAGCACCCCTCAGCTAGAGTCAGATGCGCTGGCCTTATCCCCAATACAATTCAAATAACTAATGGCACTAGGCAAGGGTGCCCCCTGTATCCTCTGCTGTTTACACTATCCATAGAGCCCCTGGCAGCCTCCATTAGATTGAACACCAACATATCAGGGGCGACTATTGGTAACAATAACTATAAAATCTCGCTATTTGCGGACGATGTATTTCTGACCATCTTACGCCCTCTGATCTCTCAACCAAATCTCTACCAATCCCTCGATGATTTTGGAAGTAGGTCGGGCTTCAAAATTAATCACGTCAAATCTGTGGCACTTGTGGTCAACTTGCCCAATGATACAGTCAAACTCCTAAAACTTAATTTCTATTTTTTATAGCAAACTTATTATATCCCCTATCTTAGAATCAATATTATTAAATCATATGAAACGCTATACAAATTCAACTACCCCAAACTAATTAAAAACCTGAAGAAGGATCTAGAAGCATGGGTAAATATATTATTTCATGGATAGGCAAAATTGCATCTATTAAAATGAATCTCCTTCCACGCAAAAGTACTTTTTCCACAACCTCCCTATTAAGGTTCTGGTTCGAGATCTTGAGCACCTCCAATCCAATATCACAAAATTTGTATGGAATAAGAAGAGCCCAAGGGTCAAAAGAGATGTACTCTATAGACCCACGATAAAGGGGGGGGGGGGGCTAGGCCTTTCTAGCCTGCTAAGATACTATCAGGCCTCCCAACTTAGTCAGATTTTGCTCTGGAACTCTGAGCCGCAAACGAGAGGCTGGGTGGATATAGAGAATGTTGTGTCCAAACCAGCAGATATTAATACTCTATTGTGGTTGACCAAATCTAGCAGACTACCGAACTCTATTTCTCACCCAGTGATTAGACATTTACTAACACTCTGGACTGCCTGAAATTCAAATTCAAACTTACAAAAATCTGCTCCCCCATGATCTCGATTTCTGGTAACCCAGATTTTGAAACAGGCAGACTGATAGGTGCATTCCAAGTTTGGAGGGCAGTCGGTATTACCAGAGTGGGAGACCTGTTTACAGATACTGGGATTATGCCACGTCCAGAATTACAACAAAAAAAAAGGAACCTTCCACTCTCGGAAATATTCAGATATCAAAAGGTTAAACATTTTGTCACTCAGTTCTGTGAGACGGGTGATCCTCCCACACGCACCTATTTAGAATCTTTATTGACGTATAGATCTCAGGAGAGGGGCATGATTTCTGCCTTGTATTATTCCATAATTAGCTCGGAGACTTCTAACAAATATTGCTATATGCTAAAATGGGAGGAGATGGGTGAGGTCCTGGACGATGAAGACTGGACAGAGATCTGGGAAGCTGCGGCAAAAAGTTTGATCTGCACTGTGGTCAAAGTGAACTCCAATAAACTGTTATTTCGCTGGTATATGACTCCAGTTAGACTCAATGGGATATTCAACTCCCACCAGCCAGCCTGCTTTAGAGGGTATGGACAAAATGGCTCAATGTCACACATCTGGTGGAATTGCCCGAAACTTGTCCCCCTCTAGAGATGGGTTTACCTACTTATTAATAGACTTCTGAACACGGATCTGAGACCTGACCCATGATCTGCCCTACTAGGCAGACCAGTTCAAGATATGTCAAGAGCCTCAGCCAAATTAATTTCACACATCATGTCAGCTACGTGATGCTGTATTGCAGCATCCTGGAAATAAACAGAAGCCCCCTCTATGGCCATGGTAAAACGTACAATATGGTATATCTCTACGATGGAAAAAGGCACAGCTTTCCTGAGAGAGAGCTGCGACAAGTTCTCCCAGACCTGGGACCCATGGCTTGCTAAAGAAGGGGGCCAGAGAGATATCAGAGAATTGGCTTGGGTGTAGACAGGAGACGACGATCCTCCCGGACTCATGACTCAAATGAGCTAGAGAAATAATTATCCCTTTTGAATAATAGGTATGACTTGTAGTATGACACAACTTGTGATGAACCGCTCACCAAATTATGTTATAAATGTGAATACAGCTGGTGCAAAAGGGATAGTTAGTCTGAACAAAAACACAAATGCGTGAAGCATCTGATTGGCTAATTATCAAAATATCCTGGTGATTGGGTACAATGAAAGCATCCTCCCAATATGGGGCTATAAAGGGCATCCACGCTACTCACTGTGCATGCCTCCTACCTTGAGAAAGCGCGAGCCCCGAGCACGAAACGTACGTCGGGCACTGATGTCTTGGAGGTCACAGGTGAGGTCGTTTCTGTTTGTTTGGAGACAGCATTATGATGAAATGTCACTCTACATCCGTATTGTATTGTATTGTATGTCTTTATTTATATAGCGCCATTAATGTACATAGCGCTTCACAGCAGTAATACATGTGGTAATCCAATAAATAACAGATAATATAAATAACAGATCATGGGAATAAGTGCTTTAGACATTAAGGAAGAGGAGTCCCTGCTCCGAGGAGCTTACAGTCTAATTGATAGGTAGGGAGAACGTACAGAGACAGTAGGAGGGAGTTCTGGTAAGTGCATCTGCAAGGGGCCAAGCTTTATGTGCCATGTGTTCAGAATAGCCACAGTGCTATTCATATGCTTCTTTAAGCAAGTGTGTCTTAAGGTGGGTCTTAAAGGTGGATAGAGAGGGTGCTAGTCGGGTACTGAGGGGAAGGGCATTCCAGAGGTGAGGGGCAGTCAATGAAAAATGTTTAAGGCGGGAGAGGGCTTTAGATACAAAGGGGGTAGAAAGAAGACATCCTTGAGAAGAACGCAAGAGTCTGGATGGTGCATAACGAGAAATTAGGGCTGAGATGTAAGGAGGGGCAGAAGAGTGTAAAGCTTTAAAAGTGAGGAGAAGAATGGAGTGTGAGATGCGGGATTTGATCGGAAGCCAGGAGAGGGATTTCATGAGGGGAGATGCTGAAACAGATCTAGGAAAGAGTAGAGTGATTCTGGCAGCAGCGTTAAGGATAGATTGTAGGGGAGACAGGTGAGAGGCAGGAAGGCCGGACAGCAGGAGGTTACAGTAATCAAGACGGGAGAGAATGAGGGCCTGAGTCATAGTTTTAGCAGTCGAGCAACAGAGGAAAGAGCGTATCTTTGTTATATTGCGGAGGAAAAAGCGACAGGTTTTAGAAATGTTTTGAATGTGAGGGGCAAATGTGAGAGAGGAGTCGAGTGTGACCCCAAGGCAGCGTGCTTGGGCTACTGGGTGAATGATCATAGTTCCAACAGTAATTTGGAAGGAGGTAGTAGGGCCAGGTTTGGGAGGAAGTATGAGGAACTCTGTTTTAGCCATGTTGAGTTTAAGGCGGGGGAGGGCCATCCAGGAAGATATAGCAGAGAGACATTCAGAAACTTTGGTTTGTACAGCATGTGTAAGGTCGGGTGTTGAGAAATATATTTGTGTGTCGTCAGCATAGAGGTGATAATTAACCCGAAAGATGTTATTAGGTCACCTAGAGAGAGTGTATACAGAGAAAAGAGAAGAGGTCCCAGGACAGAGCCCTGGGGTACCCCCACAGAGAGATCAATAGAGGAGGAGGAGGTATTAGCAGAAGAGACACTGAAAGTACGATGGGAGAGGTAGGATGAGATCCAGGATAGAGCTTTGTTCCGAATGCCAAGAGTATGGAGAATGTGAAGGAGAAGAGGGTGGTCCACAGTGTCAAATGCTGCAGAGAGGTCGAGTAATATGAGCAGAGTGTAATGACCTCTGTCTTTGGCAGCATGGAGGTTGTCAGTTATTTTAGTGAGGGCTGTTTCCGTGGAATGAGCAGTGCGGAAGCCAGATTGTAGAGGGTCTAGGAGAGAATAGGTGTTGAGAAAATGGAGCAAGCGAGCGAATACAAGACGTTCAAGGAGTTTAGAGGCAAAAGGCAGGAGGGAGACCGATAGTTAGAAAGACAGGTAGGGTCAAGCTTGCTGTTTTTGAGTAATGGTATGACTGTTGCATGTTTGAAGGAGGATGGAAAGGTTCCAGAGCAGAGGGAGGAGTTAAAAATGTGCGTGAGCGTAGGGATTATAGTAGGAGCAAGAGGTTTTAGGAGATGGGAGGGAATGGGGTCAAGAGGGCAAGTGGTAGAGGGAGAAGAGGCGATCAACAGCGACACATCCTCCTCTGAGACAGTGGAAGAAGAGTCAAGGAAGGCAGGAGGAGAGTTAGGAAGAGGTGTAGGATGGGAGGAAGAAACAGAGGGGATGTTCTGCCGTATGGATTCCACCTTTTCCTTAAAATAGTCAGCAAAGTCCTGAGCGGAGATGGAGGAAGGAGAGGCAGCTGAGGGTGGTTTGAGTAGAGTATCAAAGACAGAGAACAGTCGGCGTGGGTTAGACTTGTGCATGTTGATTAGTGAAGAAAAGTAGGCTTGTTTAGCTTGCGAGAGGGCAGAGTTGAAACAGGATAGCATAAATTTGTAGTGAAGGAAGTCTGCGAGAGTATGAGATTTTCTCCAGAGGCGTTCAGAGGAACGAGTGGAGGAACGCAGCATGCGCGTGTGGGAATTTAACCAGGGTCTAGGGTTAAAAGGGCGAGTGCGGCAGAGAGAAAGCAGGGCATGTAGATCAAGAGAGGAGGACAAGGCAGAGTTGTAGTTCCTGACCAGTTTGTCAGGGTCTGTAGCAGAGCTTAGAGAGGAGAGGGAGGAGTGTAACGTGGACTCAAAGTCAGGTAAGTGAATAGAGCGCAGGTTTCTGCAGAACCGGGGGGTAGATGGAGGTGGAGAAGGGGAGAAGTGAGATAGAGAGAATGAGATGAGGTGATGGTCAGAGAGAGGAAAATGGGAAATGGAGAAATCAGAGAGAGAGAAGTTTTTAGTGAAAACCTGGTCTAAGTAGTGGCCATCCTTGTGGGTGCTGGCTGCAGTCCACTGTTGAAGGCCAAAAGAAGAGGTTAGAG
This sequence comes from Ascaphus truei, assembly GCF_040206685.1. Classification (NCBI taxonomy): domain Eukaryota; kingdom Metazoa; phylum Chordata; class Amphibia; order Anura; family Ascaphidae; genus Ascaphus; species Ascaphus truei. The sequence continues at coordinate 440,806,903 of NC_134483.1, forward strand.
AAAGAAAGCGGGAAGCCCAAGGGAGAGAGGGGTCATCAATGTGGCAATTGAAGTCCCCAAGGAGAAGAACAGGGGAGTCTGAGGAGAGGAAGAAAGAGAGCCAGGATTCAAAGTGAGAGAGAAAGGCAGAAGGGGGATGAGTAGAGGTAGGTGGGCAATAGATGACCGCCACATGAACAGGGAGAGGAGAGAAGATCTGGACAGTGTGAACCTCAAAGGAGGGAAAAGCAAGAGAGGGGGAAATAGGAAGAGTTCGTAACGGCAGAGAGAGGAGAGCAGGAGCCCCACACCTCCACCCCTGCCATCAGGGCGCGGAGTGTGGGAGAAGGAAAGGCCACCATAAGAGAGGGCAGCTTCCAGAGTCAGACTGAGTGAGCCAGGTCTCAGTTATAGCAAAGAGAAGCAGGGAGTGAGAGAGAAAGAAGTCATGCACAGAGAGGAACTTGTTAGAAAGGGAGCGAGCATTCCAAAGGGCACAGGAGAAAGGGAGAGAGGAGGGAGGGTGGCAGGGGATGGGTATGAGGTTGGAGGGGTTAACACCAGAAGGAGTAGAAGTTGTATGTGGGAGGCGAGGATGAGAGCAAGTAGAAATAAGGCAGGGACCAGGAGATATGAGAGATATCAGAGAAAGGGATGGGGGAGCACAGGTGGGTGGGTGAAATGGAATACAGTCTGGTTCAGGTGTGTTAGACTGTGAAGCAATAAAGGTGGAGTTTTTAGGTGTATAATAATTCTTAACACTCACACGGCCTTGTGCAAATGCTGTCGCATCAAGGTATCTTTAGGTCTTCTCTTCTCTGTCTTGTAGATTCGTTCACCGCTTTGCGTCTGCGCTCTTCTTCTCCTTCTTTAGTGTGGTCTCACCCTCGGAATAAATGGATAAACATATGAACAGAATGTATTCACAATTTAATGTAAAAAGCCAGTCTTACTACGGAGCCTGAGGAAGCCCAAAAGGGCGAAACGCGTAGCTCGAAATCCCCCAGATGTTTTGACCCTTTGCAGCCACCGTCGGGAGTGGGACAAGGGAAGTGCAGCGCTACATCCGGACGCGGAGAGAGTTTGCTGCAATACCACGAGTCCTGCACTATATTCCCCAAAGACTGGCTTTTTACTTTATCTACAGCGCAGCTCACTGGTTGAGTTAGTTTTTTGTCCTTTTTATTTATTTGTAATAAAGACCTTGGCCGTGACCTTCTGGGCTTAGAACCTTCTTTATCACTTTGGAGTGTGAAATCACCATCCCACCCCGCTTTGATTTTCTATCCGGGGACTACAGGAGGAGCAACAAAAGATACCTTTCCAAGTGTGCACTAACACTTGGTTGTGTGAGTAGCAATACCTTGTTATTTATTTTCCATCACCTGACACTGATTTATGTTTTGACCGTAGACTCTCAAAATCTCTATTGGGGAAGCGGGACTGTCCCCTGGAGTCCAAAGAAACCACCCCAAAGAGTGCACGCACACATGCCCGTGTGAGTGTTTATGGTATATTCTATCCCTGTTTTTTATCCCTTGAAACATCATTAAATTGTGAATACATTCTGTTCATATGTCTATCCATTTATTCCGGGGTGAGACCACACCAAAGAAGAAGGAGAAGAAGAGAGCAGACGCAAAGCGGTGAACGTATCTACAAGACAGAGAAGAGAAGACCTAAAGATACCTTGATGCGACAGCATTTGCACAAGGCCGTGTGAGTGTTAAGAATTATTATACACCTAAAAACTCCACCTTTATTGCTTCAGAGTCTAACACACCTGAACCAGCCTGTATTCCATTTCACCCATCCACCTGTGCTCTCCCATCCCTTTCTCTTGTCTCCTCTACTTTTAAGGATTCTGGGTAGATCCTTTTTTGGGGTTGTTTGAGTCACAGGAGGAAAAGAAGCGGAGGGCCACCTTGCCTACTACCAAGGTTGTTATTATACCTTATCCCGCACTTACTATACACACCGGTAGCGCCCGGGTATTTTGTTTTCTTGGGAGAGATATCCCCAGAAGCAAGGAGGAGAAGCATGGATAGAAAGAGAATGTGTGAGGATGATTTATAGGGGTGTTTTTTAGTGCAGGGGGTATAGCTGTGTGGTGTCAGAAGGCGCAGGTAAGAAAGGAGTTCATGTGAACAGAGAAGTGGGGAAGAAAGGAGAGATGGAGATATATGAATAGAGTTAGAGACATAAGGAGACTGGTGGAAGGAAGTGCATAATTTGAAAATTAGTGAGGTTGCAGCAAATATAAAAAATAAAGGTGGCATCACAGCAATAGTTAAGTGTTGAGATGTGCAGTTTGTGTAGTTTGACCTAACATATGAGTTTGACCTAACATATAGGGCACATGCAATCCTGACACCTACCAACTACACGAGTATTATGCTGTGCATATACCCCATTTAGATCAATAGATCATTTAGTATATAGCGGTTAACGGTTTATTTAATCTCCAGCTACTCAGTGTTGCACATTGCTTGCAATCAGTCCCCACAGCGATTCGACTGTGGTTTTGATTGGGATTATGTGGTAATTACCATAGGCTGTATTCCTATATGACTATAGGTTGTATGTATGGGGCTGGGTTCATTACCTAATGCTATCCCTTTGAATGCTATGAATTTACTATGGGTACATACGGCATTTTGCGGTTTCTGAACCTGAAACAGGGATTGTGCCCTATTTTGATGTATTGATTGACCTGGGTTACTCATGTGATAGTTGTGCTCTATTAACCACTTCACTACTTGTGTAATATTGACATTATGGTGGTGTGCATTGGTAACAAGATGTTATTTTGACGTCACCTTTAGATACATTCGGTAACTTACTATCAGTTATCCATACATGGGACTATTTTGTTCAAATTGTATATTTACTCCAGGTGTCTCATAATACAGACAGGACGACCGAGGATTCACTTTGAGGATTAAACTACCTAATTCTTTTACCTATTCATATTTCCTCTTAGGTGTATTACTATCACCCTTTTAGTTGTTTTAATATATTAGTGTGTATTGTCATTATTTCTGTGTCGATGCTCTTGTTATAAATAAAGTTTTTTTTATTTTTTTGCCAATTGAGGCTTTTTATTGGTAATTGTCCTTCTACAGTGTTGGGAGTGGTTACTGTGTGTACTTAAATTACCCTCTTTGATAAAGCGTCCTGTGCATGAAACATGTTAGAGAATCTGTCAGGATTTTTGTCTATATGTTTTTAATTTAATACATTTTTGATATTGGCCCTCTGTCCCACCGGTACACCTTCTTTCTAGCTGTGCTCCGGATTTTCTATTTTTGAATAACCCTTGTTGCCTGTTACATGCCTGGATGCACGCTGCGCTAGAGACACACAGACAAGCATTATGGACTCAAGTGTTCCGGCTCTGCTATCTTTGTATCTGAGCGGTGGGGCTGCTTCTGCTCTCCCCTCCCTCTTCCCTCCCCCATCTGCCTGCGGTTTCCAGCCGGTGAATCGTGAGTAAAGATGGTGACATGATTGCGTTTCTAATGAATAGCCAGTTGCCACATATATCACATTCTTATCTATTATCAACACGGGGAGAGGAATGAACTTTTCACACTTCACAATGTCTCTAGCTATAGTCTTATGTATGTAGCCCTCTTTCCTCCACCCTAAGTGAGATTGAGGTGGGTAGGTGTATCGGACTACTTATCAGTGTGGTGCTGTACCTGTTTGGCAACCAGGAGGGCTGAGCTTCCGCCACGGGGAACCTGGGGTATATACTTACACTCGGTGCAGCGCCTCCACTGATGAGGGATCCCAACGTGGTGGGAGTGTGCCCTCACCAGAACAACCATACAGTAAATACACACAATGTGAATAAACAGTATTTACTGAGCATGAACTTCAATGAAACTCTCTTGGCATAACATCAATACATCATATGAATAACTTTGCATCACCCTGAATGCATACCATCCCCTCACCCACATGTCCGTCATCACATCACCCTCAGTCCCTTTGATAATACTGTGCTTGGACACTTGTCCCTTGAGTGTCCACAACAATAAAGAGAGTGTGAGTGTGAGGGATAGCGCTTCCCTGTGTTGTGCACTTAATATATACTACCTCCCTGATCAGGAAAATCCTTGGAACTCCGCAACACCGCACAGTGATCCCACGCCGTTCTGCGCTGCTCTCTGCAGGAATGGATGCACACACTGACTCCACAGGGGAGGGATCCCCAGCTGGAATGATCCTGAGTCGATCCCTAGGTTAAGGGGGATACCCCAGTTAGTGCCCAGGTAGCCCAGAACCTGTATTCGGTGTGTGAGGTGCCCCAACCATAGATAAGGGTGTGGGGAGACTCTCAGAGATCAGGCTAAGTCCAAAAGCTAATGTGTGGGAAATAAAGGCTGATAGAAATAAAAGCACATCGTTCTATTCTATTCCCCATACCCAGAGACTTAGGATGTATTAAAGTATATTTTATTAATACTGTAATGTACTGTTGTGTACTGTAATTAGCTGGGACTTGCGGAGACGATGTTCAAACAGACTGCCAGGGATAACCCATAGGTGCCAGTAAGTCTGCTGGACATCGGAGTTCAAAGTAGTCAGAGATGCCAGGTGTGAAAGCCATTTGGGTAACAGGGAAGGGCTCAAGTACCCAGGTCTGGGGAACAATGGCAGGCGTCAGGGGCCAAGATTTGTTCTGCCAGACCTAGTGGAGCCTGACCCAGTGGGTGGCATTGAGATAGCCAGGGATGGAGGTGGCAAACTCGCGCATGTCCCTTGGCAATTTCATATTTCCCGCTGACCCGGCTTTTCATACCGTCTTGGCTCTGATTGGCTGCTGAGAAAGATTCCACGTGATGATTGGCTGCCGAGTTTCATGAATGAAACTCAGAATACTATAAGAAATGTCTGAGCCAATGACAAATGTGCAACAAGAATTTATCGCTAAAGTGAAAAAAAATTAAGTAGATTAAGATGATAAAATCTGAGCAGCCTCAGTTGGGTATGAGTTCTCAGTTCTCAGGTTGCAATGGCTACTATCACAGGAAGCTCTAAGTTACTACAAGAAAGAAAAAAGTGAGAAGCGCAGACAGTGGGGGTTGTGATTAAACTAAAATTCTTTATTAAATAAACTAGTCCCAGGACAAAAACCCCTCTAGGACAACAATGTGAAATCAATACATAAATGGTAATTTAAAAGTAGTGCTGATGGAATGGATATGCGGTACCAGTTAATCAGTCTCCAGGGGATTGAAAACGGGAGTTACCCGATAGACAGTCTTGGTCCTTTAGATAGTGCACTGCCCGGGCAGGTATTGGTGAAGAGGGGTACCCCAGGGTTGAGACAGTATTGGAAAAGCTCACCCTTTGAATACTGCAGATCCTTGGCGGTCCTGCTGTCCCTCAGATCACGGAAACCGCTCCGGTGCACACAGCATGGATGTGCTGTAACTCGCGATACCACGCAGCCCTCTGGGTGTCCGGGTCTGATGTCACTTCCGGCTGTGACGCACAGACCCTTCCCGGTAGTCTCTGGGCTCCGTCTTTCAGCGCTCCACCTCCTGATGGTACAGTGACCACACAGACAGCGCGGCAAGTGGTATTAGCCGCTTCCTTCAGACGCACTGTTTAGCCAGCAAACACTCTATTTGCTCCTCCTCCTACGCGTTTCACCAAAAGGCTTCGTCAGGGATTTCAGTTAAGTTACTACTTTAATTATAATGATAAATAGGATCTTACTATACACCACTCTGGGCATATATACATCCAGCTCGTTTGCCATAATAACTCAGCACAATAGAGGTCATTGCAACCTGAAGACTCCTACCCACCTGAGGCTGCTCAGATTTTATAATCTTAATTTTTTTAAACTTTTTTCACTTTAGCAGTAGGTTCTTATTGCACATATTGTGTCTATGTACTGTATGTACTGTACGTTTTCTGTATGCTCTCTAGCAATCAGAGTACTCTAAGGACTACCTTCTAGTCTCCATTTATTTGAAAGCTTATTATTAAAAGGTATTTTTTTAGTCCATCTAATTATATATCTGTTAGGTGTATCCAATTACAGGATTTTTCGGTGCTTGCACCTACTCAGAACTTTCCAAAGGGGAAAAAAAACTGTCCAAATGTTCTGGGTCTCAGAAGCAAGAAAAACTTTGGAAATGTAGATTTAAACTGTAGCATAGTTTTCTTCTACGTTTCCTGTGACAATAAGGTTTTAACAAGAAAATCATCTGCTGTACTTATGTTTGTAGCTAAGGCTACACCTCAATTATATTTTAATTGACGTCTTATGAGAACAATCTTTGAGCTCTTTGAAAATGTGATGAGATATTTTAGACTCCTTGTAGTAAAACAGCACCCTTTCTTTCCACGATTCACAACTATTTTCACTGTCTAACTGTGTTTTATTCAAACTCAATAATTGTGATCAGTTGACATCAATTTCTCATAATTGACAATAAAAGGAATTTCCCCAGCAGTAAAGTAGCATTATGATTAACATTTAAGCATTACAAGTAAGGAAATGATCAATTATCCTTCAGGGTCACTCAGGGTTAAAATGTACCTGTAATTTCTCAGCTATTGTCAGAGTGAGAGGAATGACTCAAAGTTATAGTATTGAGTAAACATTATATGGGAGGAAATGAACCGTGATTAAGTTCTTCAAGAAATACTTTCCTGTTAAGTTTAATGAAAGGATCAAACCCTCCTCATTTTTGTAATTTAAAAAAAAAAAAAAAATAGAAATCGGTTCCTGAGATATTTATATTTTATGGTGTCGCTAAAATTAAACTAAAATCAAGGATGGCTACCGGAGTCATCCAATAGGAAGCTGTGATGTCATGCTATAATGACATTCCAGCTTCCTATTGGCCCTTGGGAATGAGTCTTGGATGGCAGCCATATCAATTTCCAAAAAGGGACCAGAATCAACAGCATATAAAAATGTAAATATCTCGGGAACCAGGGTGTCCCCAAATAAAAAAACAGTGCAGTTTAGCTTAGGGAAACTCATCGGCTGACAGTGTAAGAAAGAAAAAAAATCGAGTAGGGGGATTGCTGCATTGAGACACATAACTTTAACCTTCTCATTGAAGATCATGGAAATGAAATAACATTTTAACTCTTGATTCTTGATACAGTCAGAAAACAATAGGATGCTGGGCTGTAAATCGGTGGGTAAAAGGGTAGAAATGGTCAAATTTGCCAGTTGCAGATGGTTTATTCCTTGGAATATAAAGCTTGTTCAAAGAAAAGTACAGAGTTACCTCCGCACAAAATGCAACAGGCGACTGCTCTGCAGCTCTTCAGATATCAACCTTGCAGATGTATGCTCTTTGGAGACATTCGGAAATTAAATAGTGAAAGGTTCTAAACACGTCATAAACCACATAACTACAAGAGATGACAGGAAAGCATTACAGAGCAATGTTCAGCAAACCAAATCGCTCAGGAAGACAATAAGAAAATAGCAGACAAAGCACTGGGGTCAGTTTATAAAAGGTATATTTATATTCAATGTAAAAATTCCATGCAGTAGTGGACCATAACAGCAAGTGAAAAATATACAAATACAAGTGAAAAATGAAAGTACAAAAATCAACAAATACACTGATATCTCAGTGAAACTAGAACTAAAATATAACTTACAATAAGTAGTGGTGTCGCCAGATCAGGAGAAAGGAGGAGGTTAATACGGGGGGAAACCGCTGGCGTTGAACCTAAGGACTGCGGTCTCCGCTGGCTAGATAGTATGCCACCTCAAACTCTACCATTCTGTGACCAATGGAAATGCTCTAAGCGGTCTCGTTTGACCTCTACTTATTTTGCACTAGCGAGTAAGGGCCGTTTTGAATGTACTATTCCCCATATATCCTGTACCGTTTGTGAATTGTGTTAGTTGCTGCTGTTAAAGTACTTGTGCTTAATAAACTATTACATTTATTAACCTCTTGTGTCCTGCCTAGTGCATACGATCCCGAAGCGTCTGGTCAATACCGTTACGTGACAATTTTGAATTTAGGGGCAGGGTTTAATGGTAAGTTAGGGATGTGTGAACTAGGTTCCCACTCGCCTCTTTTTTGTTAAATGGATGGGTAGTGATTTATATGCTTAAAAAGAAAGGGGGGGGGGGAGAGAAGTATATATTAAAGTGATATTGATGTATGCAAGTGGGTAAAAGCATTAATGTTCATGAATATGCTTACATGGTGTAAAAGAAACGTGAAGAGGTACACGCAGGTAGACCAATTTGGGGGAAATTAAACCATGGCTTTATTCAGCCTGTCACTTTAAACAACAGTTTAAGGCAATTTACACATATGTACAAAGAAAAAACACCTTTCCCTGTGTAAGGGCTGACTCGCTTCCCCAGTCCCTATCTGTAAGGCTGGGGGGGGGGGGGAAAGCCCCTTATTAACCTATCACCCTAAAGTCTAAAGAGGTACCTGTAAGCAGGGCTCTTTGTGGCAGTCTCTGAGTCTGGTTGGTGTCTGTTGAGGGGCCAGCCTCAGGCGGGTTCCTGTGTCCTCTGTGTCCAGGAAATTAGGTCTGGTCCTCTGGTGTCTTGATATAAGCACACAGTCACGCCTGTGTGCTTAAGAGTCTCTGGGTCTATTCCCAGTAGGAGTTTTTTTACCCCTGTCTGATTAATCAGATGGAGCTGGTTAATTGTCTAGCTGCAATTAACCAGCTCCCTGCTGGAGTCCTCAGACCACTAGAGGCTTTCCATTGCAGCCTAATTTAGACAGGATTAAGTTCCTGTTACATATGGTTATTATAATTGTCACAGCGGCAAGATGACCTTTCCAGCTGGTGCATATTTGGGTTATAGTTTTTGGGGTATTGGCTCTGTTTGGATTTTGCGTGTTATGGGTATACTGCTGCGGCCCCTCCTATCCTCCTACTTACCCGGATAAATGCGGGGATTTTCTCCGTTTCTCGTGGAGTTTCCTGTGCGGCGGCGCATCATCAGATAAGCGCTAATGGCGCTTATCATTGAAAGCGCCCGCGGCACGGGAAACCTGAAGAAAAAAAGTTGCGTGCCGCCGCGTTTTTAAAAATCCCACGGTGGCGGCCGCAGGAGACTAAAGGCGGCCGCCACTGTATATCAACCTGGATTGCCCTCCGCTGACTCAAACTTATCATGTCCAAGACGAAGCTCCTCAAACTTCCTCCCAAGCCTGGCCCTACTGCCCCTTCTACATTACTGTTGGCAGTACTATTACAGTATATACCCAGTATCACAAGCACGCTTCCTAGGGGTCACACTCTTCTCCTCCCTCATATTCTCCTCTCACATTCACAATGTAGTTTTTGCCTCTGTAACATTGCAAAGATATGCACTTTCCTCTGTAACCCCACCTGCTAAAACATTAATGCGGGCCCTCATTCTCTCCTGTCTCGACTATTGTAACCTTCTACTGTCCAGCCTTCCTGCCTCTCTCCTGTCTTCCCTACAATCTATCCTTAATGCTGCTGCTAGAATCACTTTACCCTCTCCTACAGCAAATCTGTCTCAGCGTCTCTCCTGCTGAAATCCCTCTCCTGTCTTCCTATTAAATTCCATGTTACTTACAAAATTCTCCTCTTTTTTTTTAAGGCTATACACTCTTCTGCTCTTCCTTACATCTCAATCCTAGTTTCTTACTATACACCTGCCCGACTCTCGCGTTCTGCTCAAGGATGTCTTCTGTCTACCCCTTTTTGTATCTAGAGCCCTCTCCCACCTAAAACCTCTCACTTACCGCCCCACACCTTTGGAATGTCCTTCCCCTCAATATCTGACTGGCACCCTCTCTCTCCACCTTTAAGACCAATCTAAAATCACACCTCTTTAATATGGGTAGCTCCGCTGGTTGATACTATATATCTCATATGCACTGACCCCTTGCAGAAGCACTTACCAGAACACCCTCCTACTGTCTCTAAGTTCTCTCTAATTACCACTAAGATTGTAAGCTCTTCGGGGAAGAGACTCCCTTTCCTATTGTTACTGTCATGTCTGAAGCACTTATTCCCACTATGTGTTATAGTATTTTATCACGTGTATTACTGCTTTGAAGCGCTATGTACATAAATGGTGTTATATAAATAGAGATATACATACATACATACATATTGTTTGGAAAGTTTTTTTTTTACATTGTTTAGGCATGTTGTAAGGGCTTAATGAATACGGCAAGAACTGATTTTGGTCATAAATGCTTGACTGCAGTATTCCTCCATTCACCTGTAATTATAGCTGGCCGTCCCACCCAAATCCCAATAAAAAAAATATAATTGAATAACTTTGCAATGCCAGACACTGGCATAACTGCCAAGTGGGCATGTACAGTACTGTAGCAGACATTCAGAGACTTGGTCTGTACAGCATGTGTAAGGTCAGGGGTTGAAAGGTAAATTTTTGTATTATCAGCATAGAGGTGATATTTGAAACCTAGAGATGTGATAAGGATAAGAAAGAGTGTGTGAAGAGAAAACAGAAGAGGTCCCAGGCAAAGCCCTGGGATACCCCAACAGAGAGATCGAAAGAGGAGGAAGAGGTGTTTGCAAATGAGAAAGTAAAAGTACAATGGGAGAGGTAAGAGGAAATCCAGGACAGAGCTCTGTCACGGATACCATGAGTATGGAGAATGTGAAGTAGAAGAAGGTTGTCCACAGTATCAAAGGCTGCAGGGAGGCCAAGTAATATGAGCAAAGTGCTAATGACCTTTGTATTTTGCAGCATGGAGGTCATTAGTTATTTTGGTGAGGGCTGTTTTCTAGGAAGCTAGATTGTAGAGGGTATAGAAGAGAGTAGGTGGTGAGAAAATGGAGCAACCGAGAGAACACAAGGTGTTCAAGGAGTTTAGAGGCAAAAGGCAGGAGGGAGACTGAGCAATAATTAGAGCGATAGGCAAGTTCAAGCGTGGGTTTTTTGAGTAAGGGTATAACTGTAGCATGCTTGAAGGAAGCAGGAAAGGTACCTGAGTAGAGGGAGGAGTGTAAAATGTGTGCAAGAATTGGGAGCAAGAGTTTTGAGGAGATGGGAGGGAATAGGGTCAAGAGGGCAGGTGGGGTGGTAGAGGGAGAAGAGGAGATCAGCAGCGACACATTAGCTTGTGTGACACAGGAAAAGGAGTCGAGGAAAGCCAGAGGAAAGTTTTGAAGAGGTGTAGAATGTGAGAGGGATGCAGAGGGGATGTCTTGCCGAATAGAATTCACCTTTGTCTTGAATTAGTGAGCAAAGTCCTGAGGCCAAATAGAGGAAGAAAGACAAGTAACAGATGGTGGTCTGAGGAGAGAGTCAAAGGCATAGAAGAGTCTGCATTAGTTAGACTTGTGAGTGTTGATTAGTGCCGAAAAGTAGGGGTTTTTTTTACCGTGAGAGAGGGCAGAATTGAAACAGGATAGGATACATTTGTAGTCAAGGAAGTCTGTGAGAGTATGAGATTTCCTCCAGAGGCGTTCAGAGGAACGAGTGCAGGAGCGGAGCGTGCGTGTGTTGCAGTTTAACCAGGGCCTGGAGCTAGGAGGGTGAGAGCGGAAGAGGTGCATGTAGATTTAGAGAGGAGGATAGGGCAGAGTTGTAGTTTCTGACGAGATTGTTAGTCTGTAGCGGGGCTTAGAAAGGAAACGGAGGAGCGCAAAGTGGAGTCAAGAGGTGGGAGGTTAATGGGACGCAGGTTTCTGCAGAAGCGAGGGGTAGATGAAGGCGGAGAAGGGGAGAAGTGAGAAAAAAAGAAAATGAGATAAGCTGGTCAGAGAGAGAAAAGGGGGAAATGGAGAAGTCAGAGAGAGAAAAGTTTTTAGTGAAAATCAGGTCTAGGTAGTTACCGTTGTAGCCCCTTTTCTCCGTAACTAAAGGAACCACAAGTACTGCTGTTACCTGTTTGGCTACCAGAAAGCCTGAGCCTCCGCCTCTTGGAGCCTGGGGTGTCGCTTGGTCGCCTCGATGCAGCGCCTCCACCTGGGAGGGATGCCAGCGTAGCGGGATAAGCCCCTCACAGGAACCAAATAGTAAATACACACACAGGTATATAATAACGGGTTTTACTGAACAACAATATGCAATCTGCACCCAACAGTATATAGCCCACACACAACACCAATACACCAATTGAGTGCCCCTAAAATACATAGGGTGATTGGCATCAATATCCCTGATGTCCTTTTCCCACAATGTCCGGGCCCAGCCAAAAGTGTATGGAATAGTGCTATCCCGTGAACCGATGGTGCACTTGGTGTAGTACCTGCCCAGGCGCTCCAGCACCCGTGGACTACCGAACAATAAACAGGGATCCGCTGATCCAGCGATGTTGTCGTCCGCCTCTGCGTGGGGTGAACTCCCATTGGAAGGTCTCACCTTTAAGAGTCTATATGTAGGTGGTCTGGTCCCAGGCTACAGGCCGTGAGTCACCGCGCTGCGTCCTGTCGCTGATGTCTATCACTATCAGGCTACTGGGGAAATGTGTAAAACGAAAAAATGTGAGGCGCTACTAATGAAGGTGAAACATATAAATATAATAATGTGATAAATATCAATAATATAAAGTGCTCAAATATAGTGCTCAAATATAAAAAGTGCTCAAATATAAAAAGAATGGCAAACTTCGCTGCTCAACCCTCTTGGGAGAAGATCCAATTTCTCCCGTCTTGAATGGTAAGGAGAAGCTTGTGGGGAGCGCAGGTTTCACCATATATATAAGGAAGAAAATGTAAAATAGTGCAGTATGTCTAAACAAACACAGCAATTTAAACAGGAATCATGATTTGGGACTCACATTCTCCCAGTGGTAATACAGCATTGAATAGCAAATAGAGCAGTAAGAAGACTCAGCAATGTGCAGGGGGACTCCTGACGAAGCTGCCACGCCAGCAAAACGCGTTGAGTGAACCAGCAGCAGTTCAGAAGTGTGCCCCGAATGCCCCAGAACCCGTGTGAATCCATTCTGTGTTCGATCACGAAAACCGGAAGTGACGCGACGGGCCGAACCGGAAGTGACGCGACGCGACCTCGGGAGAGGGGTGGATGTTGTACACCTATGCTGCGCATCAATTGTTACGTGTCTAAGCACTTGTTGCTCATGTAAGTGCAATAACAATTGCCTTTTTCAATATATCATCAGTGAACATACAATGTTGCACTAGAGTTGTCCTTTTTTTCATTCTGTTGAGGGTTTGTCCTGCTGACATCAGGGAGTGTATACAAGCAAGATCCCCCTGCACATTGCTGAGTCTTCTTACTGCTCTATTTGCTATTCAATGCTGTATTACCACTGGGAGAATGTGAGTCCCAAATAATGATTCCTGTTTAAATTGCTGTGTTTGTTTAGACATACTGCACTATTTTACATTTTCTTCCTTATATATATGGTGAAACCTGCGCTCCCCACAAGCTTCTCCTTACTGGGGAAATGTGCCTATCTGGGGGCCTTTCGCTGAGGCAGCCACAACCTAAATGTGAGTGGGGCCTATCTTTGACCTAAGGGGCAATCTGGGCCAAGTCCAGGAACCACTGGCACCCAGACACTACCTTCCCCTTCTGTGTCCTGGCTCCAACTGCCAGCGAGTGGCCGAAGCGCGCCAAAAGTATAAATTCTCTCCTCAGGAGATCCGGGGAGTCCTATTGGCTAGGCTGCGCCTCGTGACTATGCTCCTAGAGCATTCTGGGAAATGTAGTTCCATTGCAGAGCCCAGTGTGAGATGACCGCCACTACTGCAAGGGTACTGCACATACGCACATTTCTAAGATTGCCGCAATACCTCTGAACCTATCTGCACATGCACGAGTGGCTTCTGCGCAGGTACGGCCAATTCTAACATGGCGGCACACGCCCCTCAGGGGGTAGCCGCATTCACCGCAATGCCACTGTAGCCTCCCCCTTCTCAGCTCCCGCAATGGAGGTAAGGAGGGAAAGGGGGACCCGTCTACACTATCTTTGTGGGTGCTGGCTGCAGGCCACTGTTGAAGGCCTAAAGAAGAGGTTAGAGAGAGAAAGCGGACTGCCCAAGGGAGAGAGGGGTCATCAATATGGCAATGGAAGTCCCCAAGGAGAAGAACAGGGGAGTCTGAGGAGAGAAAGGAGAGCCAGGATTAAAAGTGTGAAAGACAGAAGGGGGATGCGTAGAAGTAGGCGATAGATGACCGCCACGGGGACAGGGAGAGAAGAAAAAAGCTGAACAGTGGGAGCATCCAAGGATAGAAAAGAAAGAGAGAGAGGAATAGGAAGGGGTTGGTAACGGCAGATTGAGGAGAGGAGGAGCCCCACGCCTCTACCCCTGCCATTACGACGGGGAGTGTGAAAGAAATAAAGGCCACCATTAGAGAGGGCAGCTCCTAATCCTAATGCAGAGTCAGACTGAGTGAGCCAAGTCTCAGTTATAGCAAAGAGCAGAGTGATAGAAAAAGAAATAGAAAAAAAAGTCATGTACAGAGATACATTTGTTAGAAAGGGAGTGTGCATTCCAAAGGCCACAGGAAAAAGGGAGAGAGGTGGGAGGTTGATAGGGGATGGGGATGAGGTTAGAGTGGTTTACCCCACAAGGAGGTGAAGTTACATGTAAGAGGGGAGGACGAGAGTATGTAGAAGTAAGGCAGGGACAAGGAGAAGTATCCCTTGAAGCAAGGAGAAGTAAAGCAAGAAAGCAGATGTGGGAGGAGGATTTGTAGGGGTGTGTTTTAGAGGATGGGGTATAGCTGAGTGGAGTTAAAGGGCGCAGATAGGAAAGCAGTGAATGAAGGAGATATGGGGAAATGTGAACAGAGTTAGCGACATAAGGCTTGAAGAAAAAAAGTGTACTTTGCAAAGAAGTGAGGTTAGAGTGAATATAAATAGCAGAGGAGGCATGGCAGTGTTGAGTATCAAGAGTGCTGGGCACTGAAAATGGAGTTAGGATAAGGGCAATGTGCAAAATTTCAGAAATTCAATATATGAATGGTGGTGCTGCAGAGTGAAAGGCTCTGTGTCTTGAGTCTTTGACAGAGTTGCCACCACTTCGGGTTTCACCCGGAGACTACAGGTTTTGGCCACGTATCTCCGGGCGGCGGCGTCTCCCAGCATCTACCCCTGCAACTACTGCCAATATGTCTGCACGAGTCAAATGGTGCCGTGTTGCCATGCCAACGGGAATGCTACGTGACATAACAGCATCACGTGACACCCATCGCCCTGACATCATGAAGCTACGTGACATCACAACGTTATGCGGCGCCACATTGCTATGACAACATGACATTACGTGACGCGTAGATGCCATAAGGCGTCCCGTTGTCATGGTCACTTGACGCCGCATGACGTTGTGATGTCACGTAGTGTCCCATTGTCATGGCAACATGGTGCCATTTGACGCCGTGCAGCCATATTCATAGGAGTTGCTGGGGGAGATATCCGGAGGATGCCAGAGGATGCCGGGAGACGCCGGTGAAGGTAAGTGCTACATTTAAAAAAAAACGTTTTCCGGGTTGGTCTTCAGTAGTAGGTGGCAACCCTTGTCTTTGATAGAAAAAGTCCCCCTTTCCAGCGCCATTGAATTCCAGAATCCAGGACCAGTATGTGTAAAGTAGTCCACTTCTTTGTTCACTTCTGTTGAAGTCCCTGTTAAACTCCACTTTAACATGGTCCACTTTAAAAATGGGACACTCCATGCCCCTGCCAGGCTGGTTCTTCAGTGTATCTCTAAATATATAGGCCTAAGAAGTAATTTGATCCCACTTAAGTTCTGCCCAGACAGCTCAATTAGCACATACAGTAAGAGGCACTGATAAGGCATGTTATTTGTAATCTGGCATTTCTTATACCTATGCTAGCTGTGGGTTTACTAATCAGATTAGTACAGCAGATGTTAACAGCAAAGACAGCAACAAGTCACCCAGTGTATACCTGAGAAAAGAAAAATGAATTCTGTTAGGATCTTACAGGATGAGTCCTCTATAATTCCCTGTTAAACTCCACAGCGTGAGCAAAAACTGAATGCAAATGCACTCTTTTACATACATAGACCATTCTTAATTAATACAGCGAAAACACCAGATTTTTATTGCGTCAAACTACCAGCCGTTTTCAAACAACTTTGCATTGGATATACTGTATCAGAGTTTAATGAATAAGCCCCATAGAAAGACTGCACTCAGTTGACATCACCAAGATTTTCTAGAATTTAAAAGAAGCATCTTAGTGTATATTTGCTTTGTGTCTGATATTGAGTGATTGTGCATGCTTCTTTAATCTGACCACTCTTCCTTGTGTAGCCATGCCTGGTCTGGCTACCAGACTACCCTCCCTGGCATGCAAGTCCTGGTAAGTGCAGGCAGTGTCAGGCTCAATCCTGGTTTTTCCCCACACATGCAGCTTCCTTGAGTAACAATGGTGGAGATGGAACAGGGTCTGTGTTCTGCCCAAACCTTGGCTCAGACCTTGTACCTTCCCCTCTGTACTAGGGAAGCTGCAACCTTAAATTGATTGAGTGTGTGTCGTCTCACCCTCTGGGGTGGGACTATAAGCTGCAGCCCCATCAAGGGGTTGTGAAAAAGTAAAGGGCAGCTGAAAAGGCCTCAAGCCTCAGAGCTGACCCAGGGACCACCAGAGATCTGGGTCCCGAGAGAAGTCTGCAATTGGTGTATATCTATTGTATGCTGGTTGCTGAATAAATGATGTTCCTGTTCAGCTATACTCTGGCCTCTGAGTCTGCAGTCTATCAGAGAGAGTATGAGGGAGTTCTTCCACTGGGGCTGCCTCCAGCACTCCTGGAGCCTGCGAAAGACGGAGGCGCTGACATCTAGAGAAGGAACTATGCGATTACCTCAAAAGCCTGTCCTGTTTCCCCAACATCGGCGGAACCTCAGCTCTCCTGCAAGCCAACAGGTATTACGCACCACTACACACCATCTCCCATAGAGTGGGGGAAAGAGGGCTACACTTGCAAACAGGGAAACATTCGGGATCCTTTCCTCTGCGCTTCTTTAGTGTTAAAACATGTCTATAGGGGAAGGGAAAACCACCCTTTAACAGGAAGTTAACATACTTCCTGTGACAAGCAGTTCTTAGAAAGATGTTAGAAGTTAACCTGTATGTTAAGGTAGAAAAAAAAAAAGGTATTTGACCCTATTCTATATGTTACACACTTGCTATAAATTGCAAAACAGGAGCGCAGAATGCTGTGACTGTGCCGGCTTTGCTCACAATTGTAGCTACGGAAAGCCTGGATGAAGCCCATGGAACAAGGGGAAATACTGTCTCACAAAGAAAGCGTCATGTGAAAGAAAAGCTGAACAGCTCAAAGTGAGTGTGGGTTACTTTAACAAAGAGGGATTTTACCTACATCCATTCAGTGCTTCTGACACTTTCAAGAAATTCCAAAGAGTCATCTAGGAGGGAAAAGAAAGTAATACTTGTTGCCCCACAGGTACAGCACTTGAAACGATGGGTAATATTTAAACTTTTTCTTTACGCCCCCATAATAATATTTCCACAAATAGGCATATAAATTCTTCTTATGCTTTGGGAACTGCATCTGATCTCATTTATCATTATTCAAATATTAGCTGAAGGGTGACTTGGGGGCAAACAGCAATGTGCAAAGATCTAGTCTTATGTTGGATGGCAGTAACACTGCTTGTTTTTTCACAAGGTGCTCCAACCTCTTCAAGCAAACCCATGAAGTTGGAACTGTTGCAAACTGCGCTGGATAACGTGAGGAAACTGCAAGACTATAGCAGGGTAAGTACACAAATATTAAACATAGGATTTCTAGTGGTGGCAGGTTGTATTGTGAAGAATACTGTATTTCACAACTGGGCTAACTAGGTTTTGTTTTTGTCTTCCAGGATGTCCCAAAAGAGTTATACACACCAGCAATACAAGATATCCAAGTAAGTTTGTATGGCTATATGCTTTATGCTACTGTAAGCTGTTATGATTTTGAATTACATACAGCTCAACCCCCTTATAACACTGTGCTTGGTGGTCCAAAGAATCACATCGCGTTATAAGCAGATCGAGTTAGAAATAATGTACAATTGTATACATTGTACAATAAAGTATTTAAGATGCCAATAATCGTGTTGTAAAGTATTCATACATACGAAAATTGGGAGCCACGCTTGCATCGCGTTATAAGCAGATTCGTGCTGTAACGGATCGCTTTATAACGGGGTTGAGCTGCATTTACTTAAAGGAGACACCCTTCATAGGCTTATGGGCTCCAAAATAGCAAGTGACCTAGGCTATAATAAAAGTCTTCCATGGCTCAAATGGTAAGAAGATACTTGCTAATGTCTAGAGTCTTTAACTGCAGAGTATCCTTTTTCTTTTTTCAATGTTAAAATAAAAAGTATACTTCATGTACAGCCACTAGCAGGGGAGTCAGAGATATGTGTAACCCAATGTACATACATGTTTCAGATAATTTTAGGCTACGTCTATTAGGTCGTTGTTCTGTGCTGTGCAGATTTACAAAACCATGCAAGAGCCCCCTTAAATGTGTCACTTCTGTGCAGACCTCCCTTGTAGTAGCTCTAGCAAAACCTTGTGCTCAGCTTAGATTATATGGTCATGTAACTGTGCAGAACCTTCATTCCTTTATATGCGTGAACACGCCAGCTAGCAAACACTGCAAAAAATTATTATAAAACGTTTACATTTACCATAGTCTTTTGGGAATACATTAAAAAATTCTTGTATACTTTAAATGCCACGTTTTGTAGGTCAATGATTGTCAGAAAGAGTGTTTCCATTTCAACGGCAAGTAAAAGGGTACAACATACAGAATCAGTGTCACAATCTAAACTTCAGAGAGAGGAAAAAGCTATCTGTGTGAATTAGTGACCTTAGAGCAGTGTTACTGCTGAATTTCACTGAAAATGTAATTTTATCTTTCACAATTTTAGACAATCTACCATTCAGTGTAACTCTGATGTCTTAGTCCGATATGCTGTTTAAGAATCTCTAACACACACTCTGTTTTCAGTTAGATTTTCTGCAAAGAAAACCTGTTAGATCTTTTTTTTTTCCTGATTAGAAAGGAAACCGCTCCAGACAGGCATATACTGTATACAAATGTCTGCCTTTGTTTGCTCTGTAGCCTATATGATTGTGTAACATGTCTATGGATATTTGGCTAAAAAGTGATGTGATGGTTAGATTACTGATGCAGCCACGAGTATCAAAAACACTTGCCTGGGAATATCTGGGGCAATACCCCAGTAATACTGCAACATTTCTGTGACATTTCTGCAGACAGACTAATGACCCATCGGATTAACACAGTGGGGGTCCCTGGCAGTCCCATTCAAACTGAATGAGACTGCCAGGGACCCACACTGTGTTAATCCGATGGGCCATTAGTCTGTTTGCAGAAATGTTGCAGCATTACTGGAAGATTGCCGCAGATTTTCAAAGGCAAGTGTTCGGATACTCGTTGCTGCATCTGTACTTGTATGAAATAATTTCATTTACTATTGTATTGTAATTTACAGTTTGTATTTCACTAGTTACTAGAGAATCAGGAATATATTTGAGGTGTTTCTCACATGACAGTATCTGCTTGTTTCAGCCTGGGTGCAGAAGAGAGGCCATTACATGCTTTATTGCGGAACTGGACAGTCTAGACCTCTTCCGCCCATATACTGATGAAAAAGCTGCCGGAGAGGTCCAAGATTTTATTAAAAAGATTAAAAAGGATGTACTTACAGCCATGGTAAGAAAATATATGTGTAGTTAGCAGTTCTTTTCCTGAGCCCAAATTAAATATGTTATTTTGTTGGAGGGAGGGGAGGGGGGGGAGGGAGAGGGAAACAGAAACTTTTATTGAGATTAATACTTAGGCCGCAGTCCCAGTTTGCACTGTGGCACACGCGTCCGGCGGGGTGGCGGCGCATGCACAGCGCTTCAACGCAATCTGCAGATTGTGGCATATGCAGGAGATTGCGACAGGGGGTGGGGGTCGTAGCAGGGGTCTCTTCAGGGGCGTGGCCATGACCTCACGTGGCTGGTTCGCCCTCATTGGCTGAACCGCCGGCAGGGGCGTGGCCACCCCTCCGTCACAAGTTGTCAATACAATTTTGATGTCTTTCAAAAACTGGTCATAGAGCGCGGCTGCCAAATGCGCGCAAAGGTACGTAGTGGGCCCAGCCTCATTGGGGGGCCGTACTTGTTCGCGCGTGCACTGTAGAACGTACTGGGGACACAGACTTAGAGGCAATGCTCAAGGTTACTTCAAAAATATATATAGAAACAATCCTGCATTACAGTATATGTAAATAAAGTGAGTTCGATTTGTGTTTTTAGTTTACACAAAAATAGCATTTTGTGTTATTTAAAAAAATGCATGGGGCAAAACATATATATTTTTTTGCATTGGCAAACCTTAGAGAAGCACTGATGGTAAAAAATAGTGTAAACACTGCAATTCCCCAAGCAGCATTTTACCATTTGCAACTGTCTCCAATGTTGAAGTTCAATGTTCAAGTAGCTATATTTGTCTTAATAGTGTAGATTTGTTGTAGGTTGTGATACCTTTAAAAGGGAGTTTTTTTTTAATACTCATAGGGGAAATTATAGTGCATAGAGCTTTCAAGACCTCATGGGATTTTCTGCACACATTTAAAGAAAAGACCTGTGAGGTTTTGAAAGGACTATAAAATTTCATTTATGGTGAACTGATATTTTGATCCATTAAACTGTATCACAGTCCACTATACCTGCAACCAATATATTGTAGGTGAAAAATAACTGCACAAAACACTCAAACATTTGATTCATTCAATTTAGTTTTTACTTTTATTTACTATCTGTAAATTGTATTCACGAATATGTACTTTTTAATACATCACCAATACAGATTCTTTGTGCAAATACTTTTTGTGTTCGTGTGTGTGTGTGTGCGTGCGTTCCTGAATTCTCAAATGTGACTGTTTATCCTATATTGACATGAGTACCGTACATCACTTAAAATACCTTACAGACACACCGTCAAGAAAATGCTTTCACAATTTATATTTTCCTGTTCTAAATATGTGGTAAAAAGAGAGACACTTACGGAAACCACAAACCTAGTACAAGATCTTAAGCTATTTTTGGATTTTGATAATATCGACAATTGTCATTTACATGAACAAACAAATAAAACTTACTCTTTACTTATTTATCAAATGAATACACACCTGCATAAAGCAGCTTACCAGAACCCAGGGGTCCCCTGGAGTTGATCCGTGGTCCCCAGGCCCCCTGTATAAAGGAATTAGTTTGTTAGTTTGATTGGTTTTTTTTGTTCCTTAAAAAAAATATATATAATGTGGCCACCGTATTCACCAACAGAAAGCCGCGACTTCATCTCCTGGTGATGTCATGGCTTTCTATTGGCCGTTGGAGCAAGCCCTGTCTGTGTGGCCTTTGCGAGCACGTAGGACTGCTATTTGAAAGGGGTAGTCACGCAAGCAGGCAAGAAATGTCATATATTGTGAAATGCAGTCTTAGCAGTTACTATATTCATTTCATGAATCTATGTTCAATGAATTAGGAAGAAGGGACATCTAAAACAAAGCTGCAAGATACATTGTCAGAATTGTTTGTGTTGCTCAGCATTGCTTCTTCATGCTAACCACAGCTTGTACTGTATACAATGAGATAGTCTTTAACTTCCTGCCACAGTAATGCCCATCATGAAAAACATTTAGTGCTGAGAGATAAATCTTTCAATCTAGCAATCTAGCAGCAAGCTTAAGTGGTTTAAAGTATTGTCGGAAACCCAACTCTGAATTTCCACATTTTCTATGCTTGAGTTTTTATGGAATTTCATTTTTTTTTTTTAAATCACTTATTGCTTTATAATAACGTTTTAACATACATTTGTATTACAAACTGTACAAATGACATGATTTTATGTATACAGGAGTGTGTGCAAAACATTGTACACATTGCTATATTCAGCTGCAACCGTAATTACTGGTCATGGTGATAATGACTTCAGCATGATTTTTAAGCAGCAATTACTTATAGGGAGTAGCTTCTGATAGTTAACATACTTTAAGTAGCATTTTATATTTTTTGTAAATACATGTGCAAAAGTAAGTGTTATTTGTCTCATGTTGTGCGCAGTTCACACTGAATCTTGTAATAATAATAATAATACGTGTTTGTTTCCCATTCATCACTTTTGAAATGTTGTCGGATAATGGAATAAGATCAGGATTGCAAAGCATGTCTGAATGTATACAGTATGATCTATTTTTTTAAACGTACACAATATGCTTCATAGTTTCATTTATAAAATGTTATATGGTTGTAAAGTTATAAATCTTTGCAAAGATAAATATGAAATGTCCACTGACAACTGTAAAATATCTTCTCAGCACATTCACTTACCTTGTTTGAGTGGTCCACATTTGGCCAGGTACTGTATAGATGTAGCCAGGCTTGGTGTTCTCGGTGCCGGGTGAACCCGTGGCTTCTCCCGGCAGCGTGAGCATTTTCTGTGGGGGTTCCACTCGGCATTGTCCCCCCACCGGCAGATGTGGCTTTCACTGTCTGCGCAGCCGCAGCGTTTTGCTTTTCTTCTCGTGTCTCTGAGGACCGTCAGACTGGCTACATCTGTTATAGAACACACCTGTATGTAGAACATACCTGTATATAGAACACACCTGTATGTAGAACATACCTGTATATAGAACATACCTGTATTGCTCGTCATGACACTAAAGTATACTCAATGTGATTCTACGAAAACTAATTCTGCAAAAAAGTTTTGCTGAAGATATCTTACAACTTGCTTTCATTTGCAAGCTCTGGGTCTACTCAGAATGCTTCAATATGAAATATACAGCAGCAGCTGTTTGCTCATTTTTAGAGTTGTATTACGGGTAACAGAAGTGACTTTTGGGTACATGCATCAATTGCTGGTACGGGTTATCGCACCTGTACAGCCTTAACTCTCATTCGAGTCAAAAGGAGTTAACATTGAAATAAGGTGTGATTACCCATACCAGCACTTGATGCATGTTCCCAATGTTTTAGATGACAAGTTACATTTTTAAGCCCCGCCAACAAGTGAGTTGATATAACATTTGTATTTAACCCCTCTAGTTCTGATAGTACCTGCAAGTTATTGCAGCACCCTGCAGGTATT
The DNA here is from genome assembly GCF_040206685.1 of Ascaphus truei. NCBI lineage: Eukaryota > Metazoa > Chordata > Amphibia > Anura > Ascaphidae > Ascaphus > Ascaphus truei. The sequence goes on from NC_134483.1 coordinate 440,829,985, forward strand.
AATGCACTTGAGCACTAAAAGTATGTAATGCGTGATATATACGTTCTTTTGTTGCAGGAAGAATTCACTTCTTCAGGCGAATGTGTCGAATGTGAAGTTCATGAAATGAAAAATGGCGTGGAGTTCCTTGAAGGATTCGTCGGTTTTCTACAATGTATGAATCAAGGCTAGGATTAGCAAGCCTGCCGCAAACAAAACATATTGTTAAATATTTATTTATTTAAAAAACAATGTATTTTTTTTTTTATGGTCACTGATTAAATTATTCATCCGTTACATTTCCTAATTGTCCTTACAGCAGAACTGTGAATGTGAATACCAAATATTTAATATAGGTGCTTGAGCTAATGTAATGCAACATTATCAATTGGCGGACATTACTGCATGTTAAAAAGTAAGATGTCAAATGATTAATTTTTCAAGAATTGTCGACTGATGTTGCAAGTGGGTCAATAAATGTTTATTACGGTTATTACTCTACAGTATGAAAGTGAATTAAAAATAAACCATGTTATGGAATTTTTAGCAGTCTGCAATATTTTTATCAGCTTGAAAATAAAGTGTCCCATTGACACATTTCACACCCCAAAAGCATCTTTTAACTGAATGACACAAAATTCTTCATATATATTATACATGATCTTTGAAGAGAGTCACTAATATGCATACATACTTATTCATACTTGTATGACATGGCAACTCAAATTTTTTTTTATGGACGTCCACTTTGTCTTAACTTAAATGTATAGGGTTCCGGGGGAAAAATACAGTAGCTAATCCCCTCCCTCCAGCCCAGTTGTGAGCAATGAAGCGAAGACAGGAAAAGGGGGATTCTGCTCCCAGTACCTTCTCTGATGTACTCGCACAGTGGACTTGAAGTGCACAGAAGGATTGGAGTAAGGAGTATTTGAGTAGCCCTATTTTATGGATATGAAAGCTCTTGACAATCTGCAAGACCAGTATTGGTTCTATAAATCTGTGCTCCAATGGTTCATAAAATGCATTTAACTCTGTCTATGTCTGTGAGGCTCAACAATGGTTTACAAGTGTTCCACGAAAGATGTCTTTCACTTGTTTCTTCCAAGTCACCTGGTACACATCTGAGATCTGACTCAAAGACTGTTCATGGTCCCAAGGTTCCACAAAGTATCCGGCTGCTCCTCCTCTTACCGTGCACCCCACAACTGGAACAATCTAGACTCTCACAGCCGCCACCAGTCTAAGTTCGTTCAAAACTAAAGCTATCTCACATTTTAATCTGGTCTGCAACTGTTACATAGAGGTGCGTCAACGAGTATTCTAAAACTTGCCTTGGAAAATCACCAACAAGACCCAGGTACATGCTGGGTACATGCTGCAACATTTCAGTGACATATCTGCAGACAGACTAATGGCCTATCGGATTAACACAGTGGGGGTCCCTGGCAGTCCCATTCAAACTGAATGGGACTGCCAGGACTGAATGGGACTGTTGTGTTAATCCGATGGGCCATTAGTCTTTCTGCAGAAATGTCACTGAAATGTTGCAGCATGTACCCAGCATGTACCTGGGTCTTGTTGGTGATAGCAAGGTAAAGAGAATAGTCCAGGCACACGGTCTTATCACAAAGTAGAAACTTTAATCCAGCATAAATCCAACGTTTCGACTGCGCACAGGCAGTCTGTCATGGTGATAGCCCCAGATTTTCCAAGGCAAGTTTTAGAATACTCGTCGGCGCACTTGTACGCCTATAATATATATTATCTTTAATTGTTTATGCAATGTCTTGTAGTTAATGTATAACCCTGTTCACTTAATGTAACTATGTATTTGTAACCATATATTTGTCATCATAATGCCCAGGACATACTTGAGAACTAGTGGTAACTCAATCTATTACACTTCCTGGTAAAACATTTTATAAATAAAAAATAAATAAAATACACTATTTTCACTAGTGACGACAATAGATCGGCTTTGATAAAAATAGGTTCTCTTTAAGAGCAAATCGAAACTTTTTATGAATATCATTATTGAAGGAAGTGACAGTTGGATCAGAAATACAACCGAGTTTTAAAAAGACAATTTAAGAAGCTGTGGTTAGAGAATATTTATACAGGACTGGCCTTAGCCTTTGCGGGGCCCAATGCGGCATGCTGACAGCACGGCCCCTCCTGTGGGAATAGTTAATGGTAATTACCTTGAAGAGCAGAACTACCCTGGCAGCGTCATGGCGTCATTTAACATCGGGCACCATGACAATGCGATGCTAGAGTTGGAAGGCCTTTCCGGAGAAGGTAAGACTCGCGTCTCAACCCCCCCCCCCCCCCTCACACACACACCACCCCACTCTCTCTCACCTTGGGGTGAGAAGCAGTCCTGCCAGTCTTGGTGCTCCATGCTCCCTCCGGGCAAGGGTTGGATCTCTGTGCTGACAGGATGGAAAGGAGGCCCCAAATGCACGGGGCCCAAGGTGGCTGCCTGGACCTAAGGCCGGCCCTGTGTTATCAACAGGTGTTTCCTGAAAAGCATACTTGACTTCAATTTAGTCCCCCTCAAAAATCTGTAGGTAAATAGGTACTAAAGGGGCTATGTATCAAAGTTTCCTTTCATTTTCATTCTGGTCCCCTATAATGCGCATATTTTCAAACGAAAACAAAACCACACACGGACATGTATAAGCACAAGAACACTTCTGGATTCCACTCTGTTCCGCGATCTCTCCTGTCCTCTCTGACAACAGGGCTCTCAGTAGGTTCTGGACCTCTGGCTTGGACTCTATGCGTTTCGCCTATGTCAGGCTTCCTCAATGTTTACTGGCCCATACTATCAGACCATATATAGTACTGTCCATGATGGTAATTAATTAGATAATCACCTATTTAAAACTGACTTCTTTATTTAACCATACAGTATGTCTATATGTCTAAATGATGTACCTTCATCCAAATCATGCTATAAATTTGTGAGGACTCCTGAACTGTGCGGCCTCACGCGCGCTCCCGCACGGACCCTGCGCATGCGCAGCCCTGCCCTCATCAGACCTGCACCCGCTGCCAAGATCCTAGAGCCGCGCGTCCTCACACAACCCTCGCACACACACGGGGCTCCCCCTGGCAACGCAGCGCCGTCAACCCGTGCAGTGCGCACGCGCACACTCCCGATGTCCTCAGACGCCGCGACAACGGCCCCTGCCTCCAGAGCGCGTTGCACGTCATCGGTGCGCGGCGCGCGCGACATACCCAAGCTTTGTGTCAACCTCAGTTCATCAGATTTAGCAGCTACACCTGGATCTCAGGCCCAGCCTATCACAGGCTTCCACAGAGACCGTGCCTCTGCTCCACCCCCGGGGGGATTGGCTAGTCTTGCCTATTTATGCTCAGCTGTGTCACTGGCACTTTGGCTGAGCATAGATTCTTGTTACTCTGTGTTTACCTCTCTCCTTGCCTTGTTCCTGTTCCGTTGTTTTGCTGCTTAGATTGATCTTCTGTGTACCGACCCGGCTTGCTCTTGGACCATCCGTCCCTCTGGTATTCCGAACTCCGCTATCTCTGACCCTCCGCTCAAACCCTGACCACGGCATTGTACCTCAACCATCCTGCTCTCTCCAAACCAGGCCTCGGCTATAGTACCTTCTACGTTCTGGACCTCTCCTACTCTGATCTCGGCAAGTATAGCGACAACACTAACCTCTCAGCCCCAGACCCGGCTACCAAGACTGGCCTACACTCCGGACGTGATCCCTGTGTCTGGTGTTTATCTACTCCCATCTCAGTACCGGGGTTTCGTCTTGTTTGTTGTGAGCACAGCGTGACAGTATGCTCAGACCCACAAACATAGACCACCCTGAGGTGGGAAACATCTTGGCTTCCCATGCCACTATGTTTTCCAAACTGGAAAACTTCCTGGATCAATCTAGCCACTGAATAGATTCCCTACAACAGGACCTTCGGTCACTCACGGTACAGGTGCAAAACATCACCGTACCCACGCCCCTTGCGCCCCCCACTGCACCACTGGTTAACCCCTTGGCTTCGGAACCCCGACTTCCTGCACCCAACTGCTACTCCGGAGACCCCCTGGAATGCCGAGGCTTCCTCAACCAGTGGTTTATCCAGTTCGAGGTGACACCCTCCCGGTTCCTTACCCCAAGGTCAAAAGTGGCCTATATTGTTTCTCTACTTACAGGCGACGCATTGGCTTGGGCCTCCCCTATCTGGGAACAAAGGAGGGACCTCACGCAGGAATTCCGACGTGTCTACGACACCCTGGGTCGTAAGATTACTGCTGCTTCCTCCCTTCTCCACATATCTCGTCATCAAACATAGCCCTATTTAACTGGACTTGCTCCAAGCCTCCAGTACCACCCTAGAAGAAGCCTTAGCGGGCGAAACGCGTTGGTGGGACTCTCACGCTGCTGGCCCTGCCTGCTAGCACTTTATTTGGATCTTATATTTCCGTTGTTTACCCTTGGAAGTTATTCTTGGACCATGGCTTTGTTTACCAGAGACTGCAGTGTCATACTATTATAGGAGCTGAGTATCTTCCTATTAATCCATCTTTTTGACATCTGTGTTTGGGTCACTGAAGTACCTTTCAAATTATGTTTATTTTATGTCATGTACTATATGTATAGTTTCATGCCTATAGGTCTTCTTTATTTAGTGCCCCGCACACTGGTATAGCATGCCTATTAACTATTTTTTACCATATTCTATGTATTTTCTTTAAAGGTTTATTATTTATTTTCCTTTATTGTTTTTCTGTTTAGTATCTGTAATATACGACCGGACAGTTGTAGATCGTTATGGGTACTTTGTCCCCATGGTGGTCATATCATCTTAGGTACTGATCATATTATGTTTGGGTTTTATATGGTAATTTAGTTTTCCTCGGGTCTGTCCAAATTCAATTTATTTTTTGTTTAGTCAGGCAGGTTTTCAGTCTGCTGTTTTTGTTTTTCATTATTTTTTGATTTAATAAATTATTATCATTATTTTGCATAATTTATCTGAGTGCTCTTTAGAGGTTTTTTTTCTCTGTATTTTTATATATATATTATATATATATATATATATATATATATATATATATATATATATATTTTATATATATATATATTATATATATATATATATATATATATATATATATATATATATATATATATATATATATATATATATATATATATATATATATATATATATATATATATATATATATATATATATATATATATATATATATATATATATATATATATATATATATATATATATATATTATATATATATATATATATTATATATATATATATATATATATACATATATACATATATATATATATATACATACATATATACATATATATATATATACATATATATATATATATATATATATAAGTTCTTCAGTATTAGGTGATACCTTTTTTATTGGACTAACAATTTATGTCATAGGACAGCAGAAAGTAGCCGTGTTAGTCCAATAAAAAAGGTATCACCTAATACTGAAGAACTCATTTATTCTGCACAACGCACTGTCGCAACTGGACTAACACGGCTACTTTCTGCTTTATATATATATACATATATATATATATACATACACACACACACACACACACACACACACACACACACACACACACACGCTGCAAAATAGGTGGATGTGTAATAGCCAGGTCTTTGAATTGCAATAGATAACTTCTAATAAGAAAGCACTTTTATTAGGCTGGATGGACAGGTATAATAGTGTAGGAGTGAATGCCCCTATTGTATGTCTTTATTTATATAGCGCCATTAATGTACATAGCGCTTCACAGTAGTAATACATGTGGTAATCAAATAAATAACAGATAATATAAATAACAGATCATGGGAATAAGTGCTTCAGACATGAAAGTAACATTAAGAGGAGTCCCCGCTCCGAGGAGCTTACAGTCTAATTGGTAGGTAGGGAGTACGTACAGAGACAGTAGGAGGGAGTTCTGGTAAGTGCGTCTGCAGGGGGCCAAACTTTATGTATCATGTGTTCAGAATATCCACAGTGCTATTCATATGCTTCTTTAAGCAAGTGTGTCTTAAAGCTGCAGTTCAGTCAATATCCTGCATGTGTGTTTTTTTAAATAAATCAGTTCTGTAGTAAGAAAAAATACTTTTAGCATTTTCTGTTTTTAAAAAAACAACTTTGAAAGACCAATTTTCTTGTATTCTATTTTTAACAGCCATTTGCTAAGGCACTGTCCCTTCATGTCCTGTCACACCCCTTTGTCAGCCCTGCTCTCCCTCTAGCACGTCAGTGCAGTAGTGCTCATGAATATTCATGAGCTTCCACTGACTGACAAGCAGAATATAAACAAATCCCAGCTTTTAATATGTCACCAAATTTCGACCTATCAATACATGGAGAACGAATTGACTGGCAGCTATACAGTTCTTTAGGTAATTAGAGATTGCACACATAAAACTATTGAAGTAAAAAAATAAATGTAAAAAAAAAAAAAAAAAAAGACTGAACTGCAGCTTTAAGGTGGGTCTTAATGGTGGATAGAGAGGGTGCTAGTCGGGTACTGAGGGGAAGGGCATTCCAGAGGTGTGGGGCAGTCAGTGAAAAAGGTTTAAGGCGGGAGAGTGCTTTAGATACAAAGGGGGTAAAAAGAAGACATCCTTGAGAAGAACGCAAGAGTCTGGATGGTGCATAATGAGAAATTAGGGCTGAGATGTTAGGAGGGGCAGAAGAGTATAAAGCTTTAAAAGTGAGGAGAAGGATGGAGTGTGAGATGCGGGATTTGATCGGAAGCCAGGAGAGGGATTTAATGAGGGGAGATGCTGAGACAGATCTAGGAAAGAGTAGAGCGATTCTGGCAGCAGCGTTTAGGATAGATTGTAGGGGAGACAGGTGAGAGGCAGGAAGGCCGGACAGCAGGAGGTTACAGTAATCAAGACGGGAGAGAATGAGGGCCTGAGTCAGAGTTTTAGCCATCGAGCAATAGAGGAAAGGGCGTATCTTAGTTATATTGCGGAGGAAAAAGCAACAGGTTTCAGAAATGTTTTGAATGTGAGGGGCGAATGTGAGAGAGGTGTCGAGTGTGACCCCTAGGTAGCGTGCTTGGGCTACTGGGTGAATGATCGTAGTTCCAACAGTAATGTGGAAGGAGGTAGTAGGGCCAGGTTTGGGAGGAAGTATGAGGAACTCTGTTTTAGCCATGTTGAGTTTAAGGCGGCGGAGGGCCATCCAGGATGATATAGCAGAGAGACATTCAGAAACTTTGGTTTGTACAGCAGGTGTAAGGTCGGGTGTTGAAAAGTATATTTGTGTGTCGTCAGCATAGAGGTGATAATTAAACCCAAAAGATGTTATTAGGTCACCTAGAGAGAGTGTGTACAGAGAAAAGAGAAGGGGTCCCAGAACAGAGCCCTGGGGTACCCCCACAGAGAGATCAATAGAGGAGGAGGTGTTAGCAGAAGAGACACTGAAAGTACGATGGGAGAGGTAGGATGTGATCCAGGATAGAGCTTTGTTCCGAATACCAAATGTATGGAGAATGTGAAGGAGAAGAGGGTGGTCCACGGTGACAAATGCTGCAGAGAGGTTGAGTAATATGAGCAGAGTGAAATGACCTCTGTCTTTGGCAGCATGGAGGTCGTCAGTTATTTTAGTGAGGGCTGTTTCCGTGGAGTGAGCAGTGCGGAAGCCAGATTGTAGAGGAGAGAATAGGTGTTGAGAAAATGGAGCAAGCGAGAGAATACAAGACATTCAAGGAGTTTAGAGGCAAAAGGCAGGAGGGAGACAGGTCACGTTAGAAAGACAGGTAGGGTCAAGCTTGCTGTTTTTGAGTAATGGTATGACTGTTGCATGTTTGAAGGAGGATGGAAAGGTTCCAGAGCAGAGGGAGGAGTTAAAAATGTGTGTGAGCGTAGGGATTATAGTGGGACCAAGAGGTTTTAGGAGATGGGAGGGAATGGGGTCAAGAGGGCAAGTGGTAGAGGGAGAAGAGGCGATCAACAGCGACACATCCTCCTCTGAGACAGTGGAAAAAGAGTCAAGGAAGGCAGGAGGAGAGTTAGGAAGAGGTGCAGGATGGGAGGAAGAAACAGAGGGGATGTTCTGATGTATGGATTCCACCTTTTCCTTAAAATAGTCCGCCTATAAATGACAATACGGACATTTCTGTATTTATAACTATATACCTGGATCCCCAAACGTTCTGATTGATGTACCAACAGTGATAAAAGTAAATAGTAAATGATCTTACAAAAAGGGGGAAAAAATAAAACCTTAATTGAGACCATGAGGGTTCAATGTTTGAAGTTTAAAAATCCATCTGGTTTCATGTTGCAAAAGCACTTGGTCCCAATTACCTTTTCGTGGCCGTAAAGGAACGTGTTCGATACCTGTAAAACGTAATACTCCACTGTCACCATTGTGTGCTGTTATTACGTGGCGTGCCACAGGTGTATCGAGACTGTTTGGAGTATACATAGCTATATCATTATAGCTGTGTTGATATTTACTATCTTAAACATACCCACAATTGAACGGAGACTGTACATGGTCTGGGATAATTTACTGCTGCTTATATAACTCACATCTGATGAGCTCTATATAGGTACACCACAGTATAAGTGTTGGTTTACACTGGAGTTGGACTGCTTGTCTAACCAGACCACGCATGCACTAATTAAGTATGCAGACACTTTTTAAGGGGGGTTCAGATTAATAATACATTCAATACGAAGTCTATTATTTATTACTGCATTATGGTATGCTTATTTTAGCACCCTTATTCGTGTGACCCTATATGAATCAAGGCAAGATTTGTGTCGTTTTGTCCTTATATGTGCACTACTTCAGTTTACCCTAGACATTAATAAAGGTTACTATTAACTATTCATGTCGTCACATCACTTTTGGTTAGAGTGCTAATTAGTCGAGTTTTCTCTCCAGTATCTACTATCAGCTTTCAATCAACACACAATCAAGATACCCAGCAATCCAATTGACACACTGTGGCGGTGAAAGCGTTAACCAAGCCAATAATAAAGTTATTATGCCCGGCTGGTTAACCCTAAACCTTGTTGGGGCTGAAGGGGTTAATTGTGTGGCTATCAAAATGCCATGTTTTCCCTATACCATATCGTTATTGTTTCTATTTTGCAGCTCAGAAGCTAGCTGCAGTTATGAATGGGAAAATGTGAAAACTGTATTCGTGACACAAGGGGGAGCTTCTAGCGCTGTGCCAAGCATTAATTGCATAAGTGTGCCTCCGAGTAAGTGGCTGCATTGAAGATGGGTATCACTTTCTAAACCGCAGACGTCTGAACCGATAAGTCAATTGCATAAGTGGTCTGCGGTCTAGCTGAAGTACCTTAGTGCTACAATGTATCCAGCCGTCTTGTTATCCACTTAATGTGAATTGGTGAAGTGCGTCTGCGGTTACCGATCAAAGCCAGCACCGATACATTGTATACCGGTTTGTAACCCAGAACGATTATAGGTCAAACCGCAACCCACATCACAGTGCCCATTCAATTAAGTGGCTAACTTGCGCTTGGAAGGAGCTAGCAATCTAATTTTTGGAATACAGTTAGTGGCAAAAGTACCATTCACATACATATTGTTTTTATGTCCCCCACACATACAGAAGGTATATATAAAAATAACATGTAATTCAGTGGTATTTTAAACTGTGAAGATAGGAACCCTTTCCTGTCAGCCCAGCAATGAATCCATTAACATGTCTCCATACTTCAAAGGGCACCCTGCTAAGTTGGTGCCCCAGTGTCTAGAGAAGTCCGGAGTTGAAAAGCCTCAGAGACCCTAGGTGTTACGGCGGCCAGATTATTGCCAAGTACCAGATACCGGTGCGAAGTATGGGTTATTCACACTTGGTAGCCAAACCCCAGACTTGCTGTCTATGAACTCCTGGCAAGTCTGGAATAGGTGGGAAAAGTTGTTCCCACGGGATGATTGGGTGTGTATGTTAGGAATAGGGCCCTTAACCCTATAAAGATGCCTGTAGCCCAGTCCCAGTTAGTTCCATCTGAGATTCATCTAAGAAACGTCCAAGTTGCAGCGTCAGCGGTTCCGGAGTGTGAGGGGTTAACTACATCGTAACCAAGGATCGTGCCCCTCTTCCAGAATTTGTTTGATCTAAGGATTCCCAAACGAATCCTGTAAGAACTTTACGAAAAAATTCCTTTCGGCTGAGATATAGGGGTGGCAAGTTGCGCCCCTAGCCAAGGATTGTCGCAAGGCTCAAATCGCGCACCCACTTGCAGGGGTGCCCAGAGACTTTGTTTTCAAGTCTTTCGTTTCGTGAACATTTTATTTCGTTTCCCCGTCCCAATAAGTGTTTATTAAGTGTAATTGTGAAAAATTGTGTGTTTGTCTTAAAAGGAAATAAATTACAATTTATTTTGCCCTCCTTGTGCTCAATTCAGAATCCCGGTATTAATGTGTTGATGAGACCTGGTCTACCGTGACACACACACAATTTTTGGGGGTTTCTTAGAGATTGCTGTGTATCTGTGTGTTTATTAACTTTGTCCAGCTGGTCTCAGCTGTTTTGGCGGTTAGTCACCCCTCCCTCCCAGGGTTTAAGCTCACCCCTCCCCACTTTTCAAGTAAGCAGGTCTTTTTCGTGCAGCTGGTTGGGACAGATCCAATGCGATCATTCTTCCTCTATATTATAGAGGTAAATAAGAATTTTAATCAGTTGTGTTATGACCGGCAAATTTGGTCATGCCTTGGTGTAGCTTGCAGGCTTAAAATGCTTTGGCCAAAGGGTTTAACTAAAATGACTCTTTTTCAAGGGATATATAGGTATTTCACTGTGCATTTTTGTCATATTGGATGTAGTATTGGGCTTTTCTGTGTTTTGTTGTATACAGCTTTCAATCACTTTATATAGGTATAAATGAAATTGGTAAGCAGGTGTTTATATTTTATTGCTTAATGTTACATAGATGAAACATAAGTATGCACACTTTTCCAACAGAAAGATACAACTTGCATACTTTAATGTAAATGCTATTTAACAAAATTAGTCTCAACTGTTAATTAGAAAATAATGTAGGAAGTGTACATTATTGAACATAATTTGCTTAATTACTACAACTAGCATTATTTCAATCAAAATTACAGTAAGTGATCAGAAACGCTACATCAAGATGGAATTTGTATTTCTCTTAAACAAAAACATAAGGTGACAATTCGCTAAATGGCATTCACCAGTACCTGTTCATTGACATTAACTATAACGGATTTAAGAGAATTTACCGACTTTACGGAGTAATTCCTTTATAAATACTAAATTAACTACATTCACTAACAATCACATCCATGTGTGCTCTTCAAAAGATTGTTCAAATCAAAACATTATGTTAAAGGCCAACGTTTGCATTACTTGTCAGTTCTGTATAATGCACATATGAATATTGCGGTTTAGAATCAAGACGACTAGAGACTAAAAATACTCAAACTTTTCCGAAAGGACAAAAAAAATGAAAAAAATAAAACTATGATTTTATGATTTGTAATATATATATATATATATATATATATATATATATATATATATATATATATATATATATATATATATATATGATGTTCTATTATTACATTGTGAACTCTTCAATACATTTTGGTTTCACAATCCAGAATCCAAAGCCCTGCTGTTCAAAATAGGATTTCAACGAGCATTTAGCTTCTTTGTAGTGTCCAGATATACTCTAAAAAATAAGAAATTAAGGATTACTGCAGTTTTATATTATTCAATGTTTGTGCTGCATAAGAAAAATAACTAAAAATGTATGTGTACACATTTTAACAGAATTCCATTTCTCTCTAAGGGAAAAAAAGTACTTTATTAATAGAAGGGAGCCAACTGTCAATGCGTTTAACTTTTACCTCAGAAATGCAGAAAAGGAACAAAAACCAAATTTAAGTTTCCTTTTTGGCAATAAATACACTTTGATCAATCAACTACACTTTCAATAGGTATAATAACTTTTTGGTTTCTTTCTTCAAGGTCTGTTAGTTTCAGCCATAGGTCTAAAACTCGCAAAATAGCAGCTTGACCCTCGATGGTGAATGCACAGCCCCGAACCCTTTTTCTTCATATGAATAGTAGAAAACATTTAAACAATGTTTAGAACCTCACTGTTAAAACTACCTTTATCATTGAAATCATATTACGAACTGTATATTCTAGACACCAAACGTGGAAATATTTACCTTTGCCTCATTGTATGTTAGACCTGGAACTAGGTCTTCTCTTTTAGCTTCCTTTACGAGCAAATTAAACCGACTTAACATAGCTGCTTTGCAAAGACGGCTTGCCATAGATGCCCCACTTTTAAATGGTGAACTGAGAAATTAATCAGGAAATTGAATTATATTTCATAAAAAATAAATATATATATATATGTGTAAAAAAGAGAAGAAACACACAGCGCAATCCCACAGTATTATCTAATAAATCAATACCACCACATATACATCGAAGTGTATAACCCTTACAATCTATCTATCCATGACTCTGTGCTGCCAATTAGGTCTACAGCTCCACAAGCTGTGAAAGGTTAGATACCAGAAGAATGACCAAAGCGCATGGGGAGACAAGAAAGAGTAACAACATAGGGTAGTATGTCTGGAAATGTAACCCCTTAATTGGTAAGATATGCACTCACTGCGTTTCTTGCTCTTTAAAAACAATTGAGAATTTGATGAGTGTGAGATACTCTGACATTCTCGATTGTTTTTAAATAGCTCACAAAGTGTGCGTTTTTTACCTACTATGATCTATTAAGTTTTTTTATCATTAAAACTGTGTTACACTATTCTGTGTGTTCTTTACATATATATATATATATATATATATATATCACAACCTATGAAATGGAAACTTGGCAGTGAAGAATCGTTGCAGAATATCCGAGGATACAGATCCAGGAAAAGTTCACAGAGTATCTACAGAGTTCCAGATCCCAGGGTGGATAAAAGGCCTGAATTACAAGAAACGCAGTGAGTGCATATCTTACCAATTAAGGGGTTACATTTCCAGACATACTACCCTATGTTGTTTCTCTTTCTTGTCTCCCCATGCGCCCAGGTCATTCTTCTGGTGTGTGTGTATATATACAGGCGGTCCTCGTTTTACGACGCTTCGTTTTACGACGAACGGCTTATCCGACGCTTGTCAATGCATCCCTATGGCCCGTTTTACGACGCCCGAACGGCTTATCCGACGCTTTAAAAAATTGCTACAAATGAACAACCAGACGGCTGCAGGCTAAGGAGATCATTCTGAACAGTCTGTGTGAAGGTTTGGTGGTGTATTTTAGGCCCTAAACCATGGCTGATCAAAGCAAAAAGCAAAGTGCTGTTACTCCAAAAAGGAATAGAAAATCTATAACTTTGGAGACCAAGCACAATATCATAAAGCGCTCTGAGAAAGGAGACACGAACACAGAAATTGGACGTTCCTTGGATATACCTCGCACAACTATTGTGACTATAATAAAAGACAAGGCAAGAATCCTGGAACAGATCAAGGGCTCAGCACCTATGCAAGGTACGACAATAAGGCAACGTGCTGGGCATATTGCTGAGGTAGAAAAACTCCTCATCATATGGCTGGAAGATCAATCCCAGCGTCATGTGCCCATTAGTTTAGCCTTAATTCAGGCCAAGGCTTTGAGTCTGTATGAGGGCATTAAGCAACAGCATGGAGAAGGGGCCACTGAGGAAACGTTCACTGCAAGTAAGGGCTGGTTTATGCGGTTTAAAGAGAGGGCAAACTTGCATAACATTAAAGTGACCGGTGAAGCTGCTAGTGCTGATGAGGAGGCAGCTAAAACCTTCCCTGTTACATTGGCCAAAATTATAGAGGACGGTGGCTATTGCGCACGTCAAGTGTTCAATGTTGATGAGACTGGGCTCTACTGGAAGAAAATGCCCAGTAGAAGCTACATTGCAAGAGAGGAAAAATCTATGCCCGGGTTTAAAGTTGCAAAGGACAGGCTGACTCTTCTGCTTGGTTCAAATGCTGCAGGTGATTTCAAGCTAAAACCTTTGCTTGTTTATCATGCAGAAAACCCTAGGGCATTCAAGGGTTATGCAAAGCACACACTTCCAGTGATTTGGAAGTCCAACCGTAAAGCATGGGTAACAGGGAGCCTTTTTGAGGACTGGTTCCAGCATCAATTTGTTCCGACTGTGCAATTATATTGCATGAACCAGAACCTCGATTTCAAAGCGTTGCTGCTCCTGGACAATGCTCCTGGCCATCCCGTGTACCTGGATGACCATCATCCAAACATCATGGTGGTGTTCATGCCCCCCAACACCACCTCACTGATACAGCCGATGGACCAGGGTGTTATCGCTTCCTTCAAGGCCTACTATCTTAGGCGAACATTTGCCCAGGCCATCAGAGCAACCGATGTGGAAGGTGGTCCAACCCTAAAAGAATTTTGGAAGGGTTACAACATTCTTCATGCAGTGAGAAACATCGGAGAGGCATGGAATGAGGTGAAACAATCCAATCTAAACGGAGTTTGGCGTAATTTGTGCCCGGATTTTGTGTCTGATGTCCAAGGCCTTACAGAGACTGTTGCAGAAGTTACAGAAACTGTTGTGCAAATGGCCAGAGATCTCAACTTGGAGGTGGAAACCGAGGATATTGAGGAGTTGCTCGCCTCACATTCTAACGAGTTGAGCAATGAAGACCTCATGCAATTAGAGGAGCAAAAAATTGCTGAAGAGGAGGCCCACCAATCTGCTGATGTGGCACAGCCACAGCCACGTAAATCTTTGTCTAGCAAAATGTTGGCTGCGGCATTCAAGCACATTGATAGCGCACTGGCCATATTTGAGGACAATGACCCTAACATTGAACGGAGTTCAACAGTCAGTCGTGGGGTGTCTAACCAAATCAGCTGCTATAGAGAGATCTACACGCAGAAAAGGAAAGGATCTGTCCAGACTTCAATGAAGAGGTTCTTCAAGAGGCCGAAACCTTCAACCGCACCTACATCACCTCCAAAAAGTCCGTTGTCTATTGAAGATTCCCCCCCCCCATCATCTTCCTCCAATAATTGATGTGTTTTTTTTTTTGCTCGTGTACATTTCTGTACAGAATACAGCATAGTTTTATTTTTATAGTTTTATTTTACAGTTCTGTAATCAATAAATATAATGTTTACATCATAATCTATGTGTGTGCTGCATATCTTATTGCTTGAGTAACATTTTCTGTGTATTTTAGCATTAAAAATGCCTTCAGGAACGGAACGTTTAATTTAAACTGTGTTCCTATGGGAAAACGGGTTTCGCTTTACGACGCTTCGCTATCCGACGCCATTTTGAGTAACGCATTGCGTCGGATAACCGAGGACCGCCTGTATATATATATATATATATATTAAAAAAAAGCCTATAGGGAACCATGTTAAAAATGGTTATTGAGGCTAAAAGTGACACTGTGTGCTCATTTGCATGTCATTTCCCATAATCCCTTGCTGCAGTAGAAGTGCTGTATGCTGGGTGATAGTGGGGAAAGGCGGGGTTGCAGACCTGCCTAAGACATGCAGATGAGCATATAGCTATATTTGCATATATATATATATATATATATATATATATGTATGATTGATTTTCTGAAATGGCAGCTAATATGTTAAACTGTTAATTTGCAATTATCTGAAATAAATCCATCAACTGTCCTGTATTAAACATTTAATCTTACACAGTACTGCAGGTTAAGAAAGCATTAATATGGTTCTGAAGATAATCCTAGATTTGATTTACAAAGCTCTGAATGATGCTGCTCCCCATTATATCTCAGCCCTCATTCCCAAATATATCTCTAAATGCCATCTCCACTATGCCCACGATATTCGCCTCTCCTCCTGCCTAATTGCCTGCTCTCATTCCTGTCTACAAGACTTCGCCCATGCTGCCCCCTCTCTCTGGAATTGCCATGCACCACCAGATTTTCTCCCCCAGCTTTCAGACATTTAAAATCTCCTGGAAAAATCCCTTTTCAAGGAAGCCTATCTTGCATACACCACCTCCCCTTCAACCCTACTGGGATCAGCTGTACAGCTGGACCAAACTTCACACCAACACCCCCTACCATCCTCACCCACAAACCTTAATGGGATCAGCTGTGGACTGGACCATACTCCACCCTGAACCATACTCTATCACACAATGTGCAGCCACTTTTCATTTTGTCCCAACATTTCCCCTTATTCAATCAGGAGCAGGGCCCTCTTTACCTTCTGTATCTGTTTGCCCTTTTCTGTCCTTATTTGTATGTCATTCTGTTTATGTAATTGAATCACTCTGTACCCCCCGCTGAATATGTTGGCATTTTACAAATAAACGATAATATGAATATGCAAAAATATCAAACACGTGATAAAGCAAGTATTATATATATATATATATATATATATATATATAAAAAAAAGAAAATCACCTTTCAGTTACTTTTCCTCTTAATGCATCCACAACTTCCAATGAAACGTCTCCTTGTGACCAATTCAAACTTTGTGATCGATTAACATCCGTTTGAATTGGGTGAGTAGATGTGACAACACTTATGTAAGGTCTGTTTACTATATAAAACATCGGAAGCTGTGAAGTAAGTGCATCATCAACTCGTTGTTTAACAGCTATTTCCAATCTTCTAGTATCCATACAATTTCCGTTACCTGAAAAGTAAAAAACTATTTTAAAAATAAAATCAAAAAGCCGTGAAAGCAGTCTATAAATACCATAGGATTATTATTATTATTATTATTATTTTTAAAAACCTCCCCCCAAAATTAATAAAAATATTCATAACTATTAAAGTCTAAACATGAAAACATTCGTAATTATTTTTCACAATTATGAGGAAGTGACTATCCACAATTTGGGATATGTTGAAATAAATTGAAATTCTTTTTTTATTCTCTGGACATTTCCTTCACATTGAACAGAAAAAACTGTTCTAACTTGATGCTGCTACTGTATGTAAAACACGTTGCAAAAAAGTGGTGGTAAGATTAGTAATTCGTATATTTTGAAAATGTAAACCTCCGACACGTCACAAGGAGAGATAAAAAAAGGCTAAACCCAAACAAATGAAGGCTGGAGGATTTAGATTTTAAAAGATTGTACAGTTCAAAACAAAATCCTAAATAGGTGCTTTGACAAGGCAAGATTAAACAAATTGAATATTTGTTGGAAATTAAATTGGAATTGTATGTCTATTTATATAGCGCCAAAAGTGTACTCAGCGCTTCACAAAGAATACAGTACTGGGAATTATAATTATACAATAAGTGCAGCAAAATCAGACAATAGGAAAGGAAATCCCTCCCCCGAAAAGCTTACAATCTAAGGCTGGGGCCATAGAGGGGGGGAGCAGTGCTGAGGCGCGCTGACGCTGAGGCTCGCCTGCTGAAGCTGTGCGATTCCATGCACATGCAGGCAAGCCAGCGGGCGCGATCGGGAGGCGGGGGAGGTGGTGGGAGGCGGGGCAGTGACGTCGCTGGGCCAATCGCCCGCGACGCACAGACGTCAACATCACGGCGCCAACGTCACGCTTCGCGCTGATTGGATGTTTTCGCCGATAGCGCTCTGAAAAACAGCTTGTCTGTCAGCTGAAAAATCCAGCGCCTCAGCACGCCTGAGGACGCTCGCGTGAGCCCCCTCTAAAGACATCCTCATTGAGGATGCAGGGGCTCAGCGCGGAGCGTCCGCACGGCACAGCACGGCTTGTCCTTCTATGGACGCAGCCTAAGAGTGAAAAATTATTAATGCTGTATGTTATGGGGCTGCCCGAAAATCACAATGTTTTAAGAATAAATTAGGATACGGTCAGATCCTCAGCTGTGATCTGAAACCAAGTACTTCGCTCATTTACTGGCATAAATAAGTTAGACCTGTTTAAAGCTGCAGACCAAGCAATATCCTACATTTTTTTTTTAAAGTAAATCAGTCCTGTACTATGAGAAAATCCTTGTAGCATAAAAAAAAAAAAAAAAAAAATACTCAAGACATTTTTTATGTATTATAATGTAAGCATTTTTTGTTTCTATAGCAACCATTTAAAAAGTCACACCCCCTTCCTCATCTGAAACAGGCTCTGGCGCACCCCTTTTTGAGTCCTGCTCTCGCTCTAGCAGTGCACCAATTTTATCTAGTGACTGCCTGGTCACATGATTTCCCCCCGAGAACTTTGCATCTTCTGCTGCACTGACCGCCATTTAGTGAACCCAGAGTCAAACCTTCACCGATAGATCGGCAATTGAGCTAATTACTTATTCTGTGGATTGTATTGATGCACATATTAAACTTTTTTTTTTTTAAACAGCAGCTTGAACTGCTGCTTTAAGACTTGGCTTTAGCGAGTATTGTATAGCTAACTGGCTCATTTTACAGAACTGGAGTTTCTCCAAATGGATACACACTTTAATATACAGGCATACCCCAGTTTAAGGACACTCACGAGTAAGGACATATCGCCCAATAGGCAAACGGCAGCTCGTGCATGCGCCTGTCAAACGTCCTGAACAGCAATACCGGCTCCCTACCTGTTCTGAAGCTGTGCGCAAGCAGGGAGACTATAGAGCCTGTTACAAATGCGTTATTTACATCAGTTATGCACGTATATGACGATTGCAGTACAGTACATGCATCGATAAGTGGTAAAAAAGGTAGTGCTTCACTTTAAGTACATATTCACTTTACATACATGCTCTGGACCCGTTGCGTACGTTAATGCGGGGTATGCCTGTAACTTGCTGACTTAGAAAAAGGAACCATACTGTATTTTATTCAATAATTAATTTTTATTTTCCCAAGTGATTTGTTCCCCAAGTTCTTCTTTTTTTTTGGGGGGGGGGGGAATATCCTTTTTTCTTCTGTCCTCCCCAAGCATTTCGTTTTGATGACCATCATTAAGTGTACTTGCCTACAAATTACCCTATTTCCTCGATTCTAAGACGCCATCGATTCTAAGACGCACCCTTGATTTAATAAAAAAAATTTGGGGGGAAAAACACTATATTAAATGTGCAGAATTTTTCTCTGGGGGAAAGAGAGAGTGGATAGAGAGGGAGAAGGGGGGGAGAGAATGGAGAGAAGGGTGGAAGGAGAGGAGAGAAGGGGAGAGAGGAGAGGGGGGGAGAGAGAAAAGGAGAGGGGGGAGAGAGAAGGAGAGAGATAGGAGGGATTGGGGGGAGATGGATAGGAGGATAGGGGGAGAGGGATAGGAGGGAAGGGGGAGAGGGATAGGAGGGAAGTGGGGAGAGAGAATGGAAGGACACACAGACACAGACAGACACAGACAGACAGAGAGACAGACACACAGATACAGACAGAGATACAGACAGAGATAAACACAGAGATACACACAAACACACACACACACACACACACACAGAGAGATACAAAGAGATACACACACAGATCTCCTTCTGCACGTGCAGCTCACACATAGATTTGACAGGAGGGAGGGGGGCTTCTGTGAAGACATACCCCTGTCCATGGGATCTCCACTGAACTCTCTGCACCTCATGGAGGGGGAGCGGCCATTATCTCTCTGTACAGAGAGGAGGGGGGCTGTGATCGCAACTATGCTGTTATGCTAAGACCCGGCCGGCATCTGCAACATATCTCTCTGCACGAGGGGGAGGAGGGGAGCCGTGATCGCAGACATTTTTGCTGCACACAGAAAACCCGGCAGGCATCTACAGCAGCGCCCCCTGGCTGTATTTTTCAGTACATCGATTGTAAGACGCAGTCCTATTTCAGCCAAGTGAAAAAGGGGAAAAAACTGCGTCTTACAATCGAGGAAATACAGTAGGTTAGAGCCTTGTGATTTAATTTACATAGCCAGTGTACACAGCGTTTTACAAAATTACAATACAAATGAAATAAAGTACAAACAAATGGGATAAATGCAACAGGTAACTGACATTAGGCTAAGGGAGACCTTGCCCCGAAGAGCTATTTCAGTATTCCAATTTGTAACTATTTCTACAGAATTTTTTATTGTATATAAAAAAAAAAAACATAAGTAAACTGTTAATGCAGTAAATATATAAAAATGATTGAAAGGCAAGTAAAACATATACATGGCATTACAAATCAAACATAGCTACTTCCCTTTTTTACTTAAATAAAAAAGGTGCCACATGCCTTAAAGCAACAATCCTGGTTTAATTTTTTAGATTTATGTTTTTATTACATGATTGAAGCAAATGTTCTCCAGAGCTGAACTGTGTTAATTTCAGCTCCGGGAACCCCCTGCTTCCAGAGATACTTCCCTCCATAGAGATGCCGGTATCTCTCCAGACAGGGAACTTGTCTGCCTAACAATGGTGGTGTTTAAATCTCCCACGTCACGTGGGCCAATAGAAAGTCGTGATGTCAACCGTTGCGGCTTCCTATTGGCCTGTGGGACATTTACTGTAAACTTACCAGAGATACCGGCACCCCCTATGGAGGCAAGTATTTCCGGAAGCAAGGGGCCTCTGGGGCTGAAATAAACGCGGTTCAGCTCCGGAGACCCCTTGCTTCAATCCTGTAACAAACTATAAATATAAAAATGAAACCTGGACTGCAGCTTTATTACTTACACTGATTCTCAACATCAATGACGACATTTACTGTATGGTGCTCAGGACAGACAGCAAGTCTACGGTACGGACATCAGATAAGTGTGATCTCATAACTGCCTTCACTAAAGGCTCTGGTACATGGAACCGTTCCCATTACGGTATCTCAGAGATTGTACCTGCTAATTTAACCGTTCTGACCACGGTTTTATACGCTGTTGATTCGGTCGGCAGTGCACCGTTCTTATCACAGGACTAACATCAGAGTCATACAGTTGATTCCAGTATTAGCTCAGGTGGATGTCACAATCACCTCCATTACAGTAACCGTTATTACCCCAGTACAGAGGTATCTTGTAAATATATTCCGATAGTAGCAACCGTTATTACCACGTCAGAGGCATATGTAAATATAGATTTTATTGTAGCGTGGTCAATGGAGGGGGGAGCTGGCTTAGAAACTACCTTCCTCCTAGTAGGCTCAATTGGCTGATTCGGTTCCCTTATTCATTCCCTAACCTAGGGTCTGGTTACCACGCAATCGCATCACACAGATAGTTCAAGCACATAATCTACTCTGGGTTATTATCCTCCTAATGATATCTTACCTAATAGTGAACAACATACTAAGTGGCAATATCTGCATACTCTAGGGCTTGACGAGTATATAGTTATATGTATTAGACAAGCACATACTGTTTGATAGGATCATTACACAGTGCCTGATATTGATGTAGCGAAGACCGGATCCATGGCTAACTTTAGACAGTAATTTGTTGTTGCATGTGGGACATCTTATTTACCCCTTGTATTTTAACTTTGGTATGTTAATAAAGAATATTTTAATACTTGCACTACACGTTCCGTTGTTCTTTGTGGGGTTAGATTTCCAGCATTTATTCATGTTGGCCATACTCAATCCTGATATATTTCATCAGACTGATTTCTTCATAAATTGACGAGTGGGTTCAAGTGCATGTAAATTGGGGACTTTTTTGACTCACCATCTCCTTTGGGACCTGGTGGTGTTCAGTATCTCTTTGTATTGCAAAAGAACAGCCACTTCTACACAAACCTATATAATTTAGACTTGAGGGAACCAAACCCCAAGAAAGTGAGTGCAGCCCAGATAGAGGAATGCCTGAATAAATGTAATCTGCTCAATCTAACCATGGATGACTTGGAGTGTGAACTTTGAAATAACTGCAAGGCCATTAAGTCACTGAAAAGAAAGACCCCAGGTCCAGACTATTGAACCTTTATTACAAAAAAATGATTTTAAACTCTTGCTTTTTTCTACTAGACATGTTTAATAGCTTCTTGTAAGGGGAGCAGATACCCACTCAAATCATGCAAGGCAAATGTAGTGGTTATACCGAAGGCAGGCAAAAACCCTATGAATTGTGCCAGTTATATGCCAATATCCTTCCCTCTGACCTAAACATAATGTAGGAAAATTCTAGCTAATAGGTTAAAGACAATTCTACCTGCCTGATCTACAATGATCAATCCTGATTAATAAGTGAATACCAGGGATTAGACAATACATGTAAAATCATTAATATAATAGACTATATAAATGTGGACTAGGTCTAAAACCATGCGATTGAGCTTGGATCCAGAAAAGGCTTTCCACAGAATTATGAGACTTCCCGATTGGGACTCTAGAAGCATTTGGCTTCAAAGGTCAATATCAGAGTGGTTCAAAAGCCTGGGATGTCCCTTGTCCCCACTATTTGTCCTTCTGATAGAACCTCTGGTGACCATGATCAATCACAATCTCAATATACAAGGCATCCGGATAGACAAGCACATTTTTTAATTGTCTATTTGCAGATGACATCATACTGACAATTTCCAGCCCAATAACCTCCCTCACTAATCTGCAGTCAACATTATTGTATTTCGGACTCCTTTCAGAATATAAAATCAACACAGCCAAATCAGAAGCCCTAAATTTAACACTCCCAAAGCTAGAAGTAAAGATGCTTGAACAAATTTTTAACTATCGTTGGCAAATCTATAAATTAACATATCTAGGGATTTTCTTAACCAAAAATTATCCGACACTATATAAATGTAACAACCTGGAATTATTCACAAAAATCAAAGACCTGCAATCCTGGAATAGATACCAGATTTCATGGATGGGTTATATCACATCCGTCAAAATGAATATACTACAAGGTTATTAGCCTATATCAATTTCAAACTCTTCCGATACCTATCCCATTAAAATATATTAGGGACTTCTGGTTATGGTGCCGACAGGGAGAGACTGGAAGAGCGGAAGAGCTCCGCTTAGCCCTGGAGGGAAAGACCCCAAAACCAGCCAAAATCAGTTGCAACAGATACTAAAAATCTACCTGCAATCTTCCACAGGCCTCCACAACCAGCTTGGACAATTAAAATTTTAATCAGACTTGCACAGCCCGTCACAGACCCTCGCAGCTTCATACGACCGCTAACGATCCACTGCAAGGCATCGGGACACCCTGAATTCCCCCACGACCACCGGCGAGTCTCTGCAGAGCATCGGTACCACCCTCTACCATCTACAGCTTCCACGCCCACCCTGGAACTGATACAGTGCACTGGACCATCTTGCAGCTTCTCAGTTGCCTACAATCCACTGCATCAAGCCAGAATCCACCACAGCTCCCCGCAATCATCCGCCGACATTCATTCGTATCCGTGGTGCGTCCAAACCCCTGCGGCTAACTGACCAGCCCGCAAATATCCGCAGTACACCCAGGCAAATTTTGCAAAGAAGAGAAATCTACCAAGAACAGAAATCCATGGAACACAGGGCGGAATCCGTGAAAAACAGAGACCCAGCAGTTACCTTCCGCGAATAACCACGGAGCGTTGAAGCCCCCCCGCAGCTTCCCACGGTTGAACACAGACAACCATAAAGATCTTGAGCTTTTTACTCCCCCGCACAGTCGACTATAAAACTCTGCAAATCACCAACAACCCGTAAGAGGCCTCCCAAGCCCACCACGGTCCAACCAACCAGTTGAGGCAGATTACAAGTGCAGGCAGATTGCCTGAAACTCATTTCAACTTTCTGCAATCCAGACTTATCTGAAACAAGGTAAACACAAAAAAAAACCACTTACAGTACCCCTGCACACGAGCACCGACTCCCGCAAAACACATTCATTCATAAATACCTGCAAATATCACAGCCATCCAAAGCCAGTAGAGACCAGACACTTAACTGTTCTATAGAAAAGTACTTTCAAAGGCAATAACAGATGGCGTTGAAACCGAGGCAGGAAGGGGCAAACAGGCGGGGCAGGAAAGGCTCTAAGGAGGCTGAGAAGGGCCATGAGGCAGACATGTCTGACAACCAACATACTGTACAAGACCGGATCACAATGCGCAAAATACAATAGATTACAAATTAATAGCCAAAGCTGTGGCACTTCTGCCCAAGAAACAGAACACTGATAAAATTCAAAAGGACAGTGGAGGAAGCGGATGCCAGAATAAGCATGCTAGAAGGTAAGGAACCAGGAAAGCACAGCAGGCCAAAAAGCGGGGACCAAGCAAAGCGTGAGCTATTAAAAATGAGGTTTATTCATGTTGAAAACACAGCAGAAAAATGAAGGAGTGCAAATGGTTGGACTCCTAAAAGAATTCACTAAATTGCACACCACTGGAATTAAAATGTACCTTTTATTGATTTACTTAAAACATATATTGCCCCGCTTTCCCCCTTCTAGCAAATTTGTCCCTGACGAAGCTCCATAGCTGGAGGGAAACGCGCGTTGGACGTGCAATGTTGGAGCTGTTTTAATGTAGTGTTTGTAGTCTCCTGGTTCAGCTCATACAGTTCATGATACTACTCTATTATAGCTTAGTGTCACTCAGTCAGTGAGGTTTGCTGCCATCTCTCTACCTTGTTACTATTGTGCTTTGCAGTCTCTGTGTTGTGAATTTATTTCACTGCACTGCTGGCTGCCCCATGTAGTGTCGATTAGTGTTTCTGCACTCATGATGTTTACACCTTCTACTCTGGATATGACTTCATATAATACTGGGGGTCTGGTAATAAGCAAATTATCTTACTAGGTGGAGCTCTTACTAATTTTATTGCAATACTTCTCTCCTCTCTGACGTTTACATCCTTTATTATCTGTTCTGTTGGCAGTTCCAGAGGGGTTTAACCCTGACTAATAGCACTCTTAGTCTCCTACACCCTACCACATTTAACTGGTAAATAGGGTCTTTCCATCTTAATAATTAGGTGACCTAGGTGCTACGCATTGTTGATTTAATTTCTTTTTAATTTCGTTACACACTTCTTTGGTAATATATGTTTTAAGTAAATCAATAAAAGGTACATTTTAATTCCAGTGGTGTGCAATTTAGTGAATTCTTTTAGGAGTCCAACCATTTGCACTCCTTCATTTTTCTGATTCACGTTTCAGCTCACAGTTTGTACCCACTTTATGATTATCAATTTATAATTCTGTATTCATTATCAATACAATTTGTATGATTTTGTGATCACTCCCTATCCCTTCCTCCTTTTGTGTACTTCAGTCAATTCTGGGGTACTCTTCTAAGCCCCTTCTAGGGAGTGGATCCACTATTCATACGTACCATGGCAGGGTACCTCACTGGTGGCATGGATATGTCTAGCTGGCAGGATGAAGCTAGAAATGTTTTTAGCAAGACACCACAGGGTGCATCAGACACAGATCATGACATTGTTAATTATTTTCGCAATATTTCTAAACTTTTGCGGACCCAATCACAAGTTTGGTGGGAAATTACTAGTTTACAGAGCTATCTTGACTCTGATATGATTCCACGAGGACTGAGATTGAAACTTAGACCTGCCTATTACATTACCTCTGGAGACTTTATCAAAAAATGGGAAGACACTCTATCCAAGTGTTCAAATGAATTAATGACGCTCCTTATCGATCATGAGAAATCACGTTTAGAGGTAACCAATAAAGATCTTGATCTCAACTTAAAGGACCGTAGTAAATACAATCAATTACAGGAATTTGAGGAAATGGAGCGCCAATTGGAAACTAATATGACCAAATTCAAACAAGAGCTCAAGGATAGGAAACATACTAAGTATCTCAGAGATAGCAATGACTACGAACAAGGCACTGTTTACAGATACCCTATAAGATCTAGGAGGAGGGGAAACTTCTCTGAGTATTCCTCATCAGAGACAGATGTCTCTGATGGAGAGCAGTCAGGGTCCAGATCTAAGGGCCAAAATAAAGGTAGAGGTAGGAAGGCTACTAAAGATACTCAGGGTTTTTTTTAGCACAGACCCATCTACACGCAAAACCCGAAGGGGAAAAAAGAAATCTAAGGCCAAAGAAAAATCCAAATGTTCCCCCGACCCAATGAACAATGAGAACAGTGACACAGATGCTTTGCAAGTATTTAATTTGTCAAGCCACACTTTCAGTGACACTCAACTCAATTTATTGAAGAAAGGTCTCTCTTTCTCACCCACTTCTGACTTTAATTTGTTTGAGTGGGTGAAGGACTTGAACCTCTTCGGCAGACGGTTACTGCTCCACAAATTCTACTCTAAGCGAGCTACTGATAACCCAAATCTGTTCACTGATGGCTTGAATATGCAAGATAGGCAGGACTTTGATGATCTCTGTCAGTTACTTGAGCAAAATGTTTCCACCAACACTGATATAACTGGACCATTCACCCATCTCAAAAATAAAAGTCACTTTACCCCACCGATTACCATCTGCCCAGCTGTTGAACTATTTGTCACCTGCGTTACTAGGGACCTAGAAGCCGAACCAAGACACTATAGGTCTGATAATAACCTTACATCTGAGGAAAGAGCTGGCCTAAAAGAACTTATGTCTAACAAAGCTTACACCATAAAACCATCTGATAAAGGTGGAAACATTGTGATCCAAGACACAGAAACCTATGTTAAAGAAAACATGAGGCTCCTTAGCGATAAAACGTGTTAAGAGACCCTTGAGGGCAGCCCAACATCTAAATATAAATCAGATTTGTTAAATATCTTATAAGATGCCCTGGATATGGATATGATAAGTCGAAATGAGTTTGAATTTATGTACCCCAAGTCACCTACTGTGGCAACATTTTATACCTTACCTAAGGTACATAAACGGTTACAGTCCCCCCCCCTGGATGCCCAATCGTCTCGGGTAATAATAGACACAATTTATTTGTATTGGACCTGCTTAATTTTGTGTTAACTCATAATTATTTTGTTTTTGATGGTACGTATTACCACCAGACCCAGGGAACAGCTATGGGCACGGCCTGTGCACCCACATATGCGAACCTGTACCTGGGCTGGTGGGAATGTGTCCACGTCTTCAATGAGGAACTTTCTATGTATACTGACCACATCTCCATGTGGATCAGATACATAGATGATATCCTCCTTTTATGGGAGGGCTCTCCAAAACTCCTTCATGATTTTGTCGAGCACCTTAACACCAATGTGTTAAATTTGAGGCTGACTACTGTACTGAGTACTACTTCCATCACCTTCCTAGATCTGAATATATATGTCGATACTGACCGGAACATTCAAACAAAGGTCTTTAGGAAGAGTACAGCTACAAATAGCCTGTTACTGGCACAAAGCCAGCACCCTACTAGCCGTATAGCAGGTATCCCCACGGGGCAATACCTTCGCTTAAGGCGAAACTGCTCCACAACACAGGAGTTCATTATACAATCTAAAGAATTACGATCTAGGTTTCTCAGTCGTGGATACAACATCAAAACACTTAATAAGG
Organism: Ascaphus truei; assembly: GCF_040206685.1. NCBI lineage: Eukaryota > Metazoa > Chordata > Amphibia > Anura > Ascaphidae > Ascaphus > Ascaphus truei. The sequence goes on from NC_134483.1 coordinate 440,857,385, forward strand.
CTTATCATCGGGCACTGCATAGTGACAGGGACTCTCTTCTGTCTGTAAAATCTAAAAAAACAAAGGACAACACTATTAGATGTATTGGCACCTTCAACAAAAGATGGTGGGCAATTAAAAGGATTTTTTCCCAACATTGGCATCTCCTTCAGGCGGATGTAGATTTAGCGAAGGTTATAGGCCCTAGACCTACCACTACTAGTAGGCGGTCCACAAATTTGAGGGACTCTCTCGTCAATAGCCACTTTCAGCAGGCAAGGACAGAGACCTGGTTGAGTCCCATCAAAGGGATGTACCGATGTCAGGGGTGAAAAGCATGCAAACATGTCAACGCTGCTAAAACATTCGCTAACCATGACAATACTCATCAATACTCTGTGGACAGTTTTATCAACTGTCGAACCACCAACGTAATCTATCTTATCACGTATTTGTGGTAAGAGATACGTTGGTAAGACAACTAGGCAATGCTATGTGAGACACCAGCTTCTGGTATTGACTTACCACGCTATTGTCTAAAAAATGTATTCAAAATTAGTGACTATAAAACTAGAGTTATAAACCCACTTTTCTAGGGTTTATTATGTGTGTAATCTGTATATACATACACCTCATAGCAATATTCTTGCTGTATAAAATATATTCAAGACCTTGTATGTATATATATATACTTTATTTACTTTTTATTTTCATTTTATTTTTTCTCTCACTATATTTTTTGTGACACATTGTATTCCGGATAGGGGGTACCACAACATATACAGTACTTCTAATGCCTGTTTCAAGTATGTTATTAGATCTCATTATTAGGACCAGTGTTCACCCAATATCTGTATTAGGATGATCTTTTCCCCCATGTAGCTGCCACTGTTGCCTCAGATACCCTTATTAGCATCTATAGGGCAGATTCTGACTAACAGCTTACATCTGCGCTCTTGATACTCTATTTTCCGGTGTGCGCATGCGCATATAACATCAGTCAGACTCCATATTTTTGAAGTGAAACTTCTTTAGTGGCACCTCATTCCTAATGGGACAAAAATGGATTGTGGGGACAGAAAACGAAACGGATGTGACGTCGAAGTACTGACGTCACAGTGCTGGCAGTTGAGGCAAATCACATGCAGCGGCGGCGGTGGTGACAGCCGTCGGCGCCGCTCCTAACCATCTTTGTTTCCCCCCACACGGCCGCTTACATGCTTACTCGCTGCGGCAGCTCCTAACGAGCACCGCTCCCCCCCACCCGCTGACATGCGGCGGTGGCGGCGCTAGCCGCCGGCGCCGCTCTCCCTCAAAATGTAATCGCCGCCACTCCTAATACGCTCCCCCTCACCGGACGCCACGGCTCGGAGACCCGGTGCCGGACCGCAGCCCGAGGAGATACAGCCAATCCTAACTGCCGCCGTTCCCCGCCCATTGATATGCCGCGCATGCACGGTAGTCATGGCGACGCTCAAGACGCCATGACTCTCCTCACAGGGACACTGCAGCCCACACTGCTCCCCGGGGCCCTATGCAGGTCCTGATCTCCTGCGGCCTCTCCTCCCGGTGCATGCCTGTTTCCCTGCTGACCTCCCCCGGCCGAGGCATGGAACGGCTCCTGCTCCGGTAACGGGGGGGGAGGGGGTGAGTAGTGCGCTGCGTCCCCCACAGCACCATCAGAAGGGGATCGCTGCAGCGCTCCCCTCCAAGCCGGCTGAAGCTGACAATGACGCGCTGCCCCCCTCCCCCCGCTGACACTGCCTCCATCGCCTCTGTGCCGCGATCAGGTAGGCTGAAAGGGGCTGGGAGGAGGACAAGTGTGCTGGGGGGAGTCAGGAGAGAGGGGGCAGGGAAAGGATAAGGGTGCTGGGGGGAGAATAAGGGTGCTAGGGGGAGGACAAGTGTGCTGGGGGAAGTCAGGAGAGAGGGGGGCAGGACACACACATACACACACACAGACACACATACAAACACACACACTGACTGACGCACACACACACACACCGACTGACACACATACACATACACTGACTGACACACACTGACTGACACACATACACACACACACACACACACTGACACACATACACACACACACAGACTGACACACACACACTGACTGACACACATATACACACACACTGTCTGACACACACACACACACACACACACACACACACACACACTGACACACACACACACACACACTGACTGACACACACACACACACACACTGACTCACATACACACTGACTGACACACACACACACACACACATACACACTGATTGACACACATACATACACACACACACTGACTGACACATACACACAGACTCTGACACACATACACATGAATGCACACTCTGACACACGCACGCACACTGACTGACACACACACACCCCAGTGATGCGCTGAACACCGCCCCTGAATGATGTGCCTATTCCCCCCCTCCCCCCGTGAGCTCCCCCCATGAGCTCCCCCCCGTGAGCTCCCACCACCCCCCTCCGTGAGCTCCCACCACCACCCCCCGTGAGCTCCCACCACCCCCCCGTGAGCTATCCCACCCCCCGTGAGAACCCCCACCCCATGAGCTCCCCCACACCCCTACCCCCCCGTGAGCTCCCCCCCCCCCGTGACCTCAACAGTGAGCTCCCCCACCCCCCCCTGTGCTCCCCCCTTGAGCTTCCCCCCCCTCTGAGCTCCCCCACCCCCCCAACATCCATGATGCTGGTACTGCTGCCAATAAACATGACCCCGGCAATCAAATTTACTCATGCTCTAAGCAGTAATAATATTATTGTTACTTTATATGTTGCTGATAACACACAAAAAGAAGTTTCACTTACTATGCGCGTGCACAGCACACACATGCGCAGAAAACACTGTGCTCGGCTCCAGTTAGATTCCTTAATTTTTTCTAAGTCTCTGCGCATGCGCAGTAAACACTGTGCCCGGCTCGAGGGCTCTGTCGTTATTACACCACTCAGGTGGATCATTTGGCTTTCAGCGGCAGCAGAATGGAGGTATCACAGGTACTGTTATATGGATGTCCACTACTGATAGCAATTAGATAGTTTATTTGTGGTTTCGCGTGCGCATATGCTGCGCATGCGCAATAGCGGTATATACCAATTACGCAATGAGAGAGACGGGAGGGTATAAAAATGCCCCGCTTTCCCCCTTCTAGCAAATTTGTCCCTGACAAAGCTCCATAGCTGGAGGGAAACGCGCGTTGGACGTGCAATGTTGTCAGTCTCCTACTTGGAGCTGTTTTAATGTAGTGTTTGTAGTCTCCTGGTTCAGCTCATACAGTTCATGATACTACTCTATTATAGCTTAGTGTCACTCAGTCAGTGAGGTTTGCTGCCATCTCTCTACCTTGTTACTATTGTGCTTTGCAGTCTCTGTGCTGTGAATTTATTTCACTGCACTGCTGGCTGCCCCATGTAGTGTCGATTAGTGTTTCTGCACTCATGATGTTTACACCTTCTACTCTGGATATGACTTCATATAATACTGGGGTCTGGTAATAAGCAAATTATCTTACTAGGTGGAGCTCTTACTAATTTTATTGCAATACTTCTCTCCTCTCTGACGTTTACATCCTTTATTATCTGTTCTGTTGGCAGTTCCAGAGGGGTTTTACCCTGACTAATAGCACTCTTAGTCTCCTACACCCTACCACATTTAACTGGTAAATAGGGTCTTTCCATCTTAATAATTAGGTGACCTAGGTGCTACGCATTGTTGATATAATTTCTTTTTAATTTCGTTACACACTTCTTTGGTAATATATGTTTTAAGTAAATCAATAAAAGGTACATTTTAATTCCAGTGGTGTGCAATTTAGTGAATTCTTTTAGGAGTCCAACCATTTGCACTCCTTCATTTTTCTGATTCACGTTTCAGCTCACAGTTTGCACCCACTTTATGATTATCAATTTATAATTCTGTATTCATTATCAATTCAATTTGTATGATTTTGTGATCACTCTCTATCTCTTCCTCCTTTTGTGTACTTCGGAAAACACAGCAGCATACACAGGAGAAGGTAAGGTATCCCTCTTACGCGCTTCGTGCTCTTCCAGCGCTTTATCAAAGAGTAAAATACTCGAGTGAACACTTCCGGTATATAGGCAGGCACTTGGCTCCGCCCCCCGACATTGCGTAACCTCCGCCAATGAACGGCCTGCTAAGAGACCCGGATGGTAAACAAAGGAGGAAGAAAAGCGAATGAAGCACGAGGGGCAAGGAAAGGGGAGGAACCAAAGAGCAAGCAAACAGGCAGGAAAACTAACTAACAAAACAGATAACATATAAATAATAAATAAACAAAAGGAAAAGAATAATTGGATGTTTCTCCAGTATCATCAACTTTGAAACACATCTCTATTTATATATATTTCTATATGATAAATGTTCATATTGCAGGTATAAATGTAGATGTTACAATGTTCCATCCTGTTTAAAACACAGGGGTCGGTATTTCTTTGTTTTTATCATCTTCATTTCATTATTCTTTTTCTTTTCCTTTTGTTAATTTATTAACGCGGTCGCATTATATGGAACATTGGGCCCAGGACCTCTGGGTAAAAAAATCACAATGGAAGACTGGGATGATATCTGGGACAATGCAGCGAAGATGTCTATTTGCACAATAACAAAAGAGAACATTTACAAAGTCATATATAGATTGTCTCTGTGGGGTAAGATACTGATATTCCCAGACAGTTGTTGGAGGAGGTGTGGTATGACAGGAGACATGGCACACGGGAGTAGCAGTGCCCAAAAATCCAGATAATCCAAAAATTGAATGGGGAAACTCTAGACATAGCAATTGGGCTATATCCTGTAATGTTAGTCCTGGCCAAGGCCAAAGGAGGACATGAACCAGCCCAGGAATAAATTACTCTCACACATTATAACAGCAGCTAGGTGTTCGATAGCAGTGGCCTGGAATAAAAGCCAACCTCCTTCAAAAAGAGAGAGGTCAAGCAGAAGATTAACGATGTTCAATTGATGGAGAAATTTACCTCGTATATAAAACACACCACTAAGAAATTTAATAGGGAATGGGAACCGTGTAACAATAGTTAACATACTAATACTTTAGGCCGAGTCCATAGTGTAGGCACGCGTGACAAAGCACATGGCCCCGCGCGCCTGTCAGCCGAGCGATTAGTGGACAACAGATCTGCACGATGGGGAGGCGTGTCCAATGTCTTCGTCACAGAGCTGGTTCACTCACGTGACCCGGCCGTCAAGAGACAAAGACAAAAAAAGGTTCTCGCGGAAAAAAAAACAGCCGCACCAACGCTCACGTGCGCGAGCACACTGTGGACGTGAGCATAGACCTCAATGTGTTTGATCACACCATGCGAGCAATCACTCGTGCGGCCGCGCTCAGCATGGACGCGGCCTAAGAAACAGAGTTTGGGTAGGAAGAGGTAGCAGGTCTGAGGTTACCAAGACTATTGATGGAATAAAGGGGAGTGCCTGGCGAGGTGTCCAAAACTTTTCTAAATGTATGTATAAAGTGGTATGTCCGTCCCCCCCCCCTTTTGGTCTGAAACTTTTAAAAAAATGTTAAAAAAAAAAAAAAAATTTTTTTTTTACATGACTTACCAACAACTATACTGCTGATGTAAACTGGCTGTATGAAATTACTCAAAAGTGCTCCTTGTACACCCAGAACTTCCCATCGTGTCAGTTTGTCAGTGGAAGACATGCTGCTTATGTTGCTTGCAATTTCACGAGGGTAGTAAACTGCTGGATAATGCTTGCCTTCTACAGAGATATGAAGACTTAACTGGTCATTGGCTTCGTGTGCAGAGAGAGAATTTGGACTGAGACTTCTAAAACAAAAATTTGTAGGCATCTGTTAATATGGACAATTACAAAATTACAACGTTAAATCACCTAAATAAAGCTTTTGTTTAATCATTACATGCAGTTTCAAATTTTTTTTTTTTTTTTTTTGTGGAAAGTCGCATTTTGTTTTATATTATTGGCTCGAAAACTAGACATTTAAAATGAATTGTCCATTTTTCACGAAATGTGTCAAGTAATCAAAATTACTACAGTATAACTACAGTAAATAAAAATACCACTTGTGGGTACATTTGCATGTCTCAGACAGGTCTGCAACCCTGTTTAACCCCCGTTATCGCTTAGCAAATAATGCTTTAACTGCAGCCAAGTATTCTGGGTAACCATGCAAATGAGCACAGTGAATCACATTTTACTTCTCATCTATTTTAACATGTATGCTATGAGCTTATGCCTGCCATATTACACAGCATTTCATAGCTATAACCCTGCCAGAAGTTCACAAAAATGTAAATTAACTTGCTGAATTTGAGTGTTACAACCACCATTCCTAAAGAAGCCTTGTATAGTTTTCTTAAAAATGGTATCATTGGCATTTGTTAAATTAACAGTCTATTCAAAACGTAGCAGATATTCTTAGTCCTGAATATGAATTTCAAATATCAAAACACCACTATAGCAACTTTTTCAATGATACACTTTCCCTGGTTAAATATCACTAAAATGTGAAAGTTGTTTTATAGGGGCACATACTTTATCTGCAGTCATGTACATGTCTACAAATGGACAATTCAAAAACACAATACTTACAACTGTGCATTTATTTGAGCAGGTCCTTTTGGAAGCTGATTCATATACAGGTACATGTTTATATTTTGTTTAAGACTAAGAAGGTTGGTTGCTGGTTCGGTGCAAAAAATAGATTTTTCCATCATGCCAGTATTTGTACTATAGAAAAGCAGCAGTTGCCTATAAAAGTACCTGCAACACAAAATATCAACATTTTTAATGGATCAGCTATACATTTATATACATAAATACGCGGGACTGCAGCAGTGCGGCGGGTGAACAGGATGGAGGACCGCCAGAGCAGGGCGGCAGAGGAGTTGGACAGCAGGATCAAAGCAGGGCGGCAGAGTACAGCCAGGGAGGAGCACGCACTAGCTGTTACACCGTGTGCTACCCAGGCTATCCTCTGCTGCCCTGCATCGCTCCCACCATCCAACTCCTGCACTCCTGTGGTCCTCCTCCACCTAAGCCAGGTAGGAAGAGAAGTGAGATGGAGGAGGCCGAGGAGGAAGAGCGAAGCAGAGGAGGGGGCAGAGAGAGGATGAATGAGGGGGCAGAGAGGATGAATGAGGGAGCAGAGAGAGGATGAATGAAGGGTGGGCACAGGGCTGAAAGTTCACCTATGGTGCAGAATACCCTTGCCTTTATGTTACCCTAATATAACTCAGCAGCTTCAATGCATTAATTCCCAGATGAAGTGGCCACGTAGCCATGAAACGCGTATGATTGTGTTGGTGCCACTGGGTCAGTCCTCGATTGTGGAACATTGCACCTTGATTGGACTCTCTCACTCATGTGGCTAAACTTTCAGACTCAGCCGGCACTTTATGCACGTCAGCTGCCGGCGTCTCTCTCTCTCTCCACGATCAAACAGCATCTGCACTTCGGCTTCCAGTAGAACACACCTAATCCATCAGATGGAGGCACGGACAGCTCCAGGGGAGGATCTCATCGACCCTCCCCTCCGCACCTTATTCAGGGAGGACGATCCCTGCAACCCTCACGTACCTGGTTGTTCCGGTCAGACAGTGGTGCAACGACTCTTGGCCTCTCCTTTGATACAGTTTTTGACCCACTTTAAACCTATTTTAATTTTGTAAGTGCATATCATACCATTGTACTTAATTCCACGGTTTCATAGTAAATACTATACCATTAATTTTTGCGCTTTTCTTTTCTACTCCTACTATAGGTGTCTGTTTTTATTTCAAAAGTCTACCAACAACCTAGATTTAACCTATTAAACATGCCACGGCCATTAGTTCACTGATTCTAGAAGTGCATACCAACTTCCATGATTCAGATAAAGTTGCTTTGATTTCTTTTAATGGGGCACAATCAGGAAGTTACACTAATAGAAGGAACCATTAATAGTAATTCTTACCTAAGCAAAGAACGTCTTGCAACAACAACAGCATGCGAGTCATGCAGAACTCTGCCATCATTTTGAATGCTCTGTCCATAGTTACACTCTCCTGTGCCGATGGCAACCACTTCCCAATGTTGGCCAGCTAAAAGAACAGTGTGTGTCACTGAAACTCATTAAATCCAATAAACATTCTAACATTCTTGCATTTGAACTATTCACTAAGTATTTTATCTGGTAGTGTTAGGACTTGCGAATGGGTGTTTGCCTTGTCGTGGCTCGCAAGCTTACAGCGCTTTGGCCAAAGGGTAAAACTAAATTACCCCTTTTCAAGAGAATATCTTGCATCAAACAGGCAATGGGTGGAAGGGAAGTAAACATAATTATGCCCCTTTACAAAGCATTAGTAAGACCACACCTTGAATATGGAATACAATTTTGGGCACCAATCCTAAGAAAAGACATTATGGAACTAGAGAGAGTGCAGAGAAGAGCCACCAAATTAATAAAGGGGATGGACATTCTAACTTATGAGGAGAGGCTAGCTAAATTAGATTTATTTACATTAGAAAAGAGGCGTCTAAGAGGGGATATGATAACTATATACAAATATATTCGGGGACAATACAAGGAGCTTTCAAAAGAACTATTCATCCCACGGGCAGTACTAAGGACTCGGGGCCATCCCTTAAGGTTGGAGGAAAGGAAATTTCACCAGTAACAAAGGAAAGGGTTCTTTACAGTAAGAGCAGTTAAAATGTGGAATTCATTACCCATGGAGACTGTGATGGCAGATACAATAGTTGTTCAAAAAAAGGTTGGACATCTTTTTAGATAGGAAAGGTATACAGGGATATACCAAATAAGTATACATGGGAAAAATGTTGATCCAGGGATTAATCCGATTGCCAATTCTTGGAGTCAGGAAGGAATTTATTGAAGTGAAACTTCTTTAGTGGCACCTCATTCGAACTGGGGCAAAAATGGATTGTGGAGACAGAAATGAAACGGATGTGACGTCAGTGCTGGCAGTTGAGGCCGGGCTGTGTTCTGGCTCAGCCCGACCCCAACATTGACATCCCACCCGCTCAAAAAATAAAATTCGGCGGTGGCGGCGGCGCCGCTCCTAATGGCCGCCGAACCCCCCACACGGCCGCTGACATATGCGTATCGCCGCCGCTCCTAACGTTCCCTGCCCGCTGCCCGCTTCCGTGCCGCGCATGCGCAGTTGCCATGGCGCTACTGACTCCAATCACCGCGGGAGGAGTGGGGAGGGGGTGGCGCGCAGCCGCTATCTGCCCCCGGCGGGTGCAGGCCAAGCAGCACACTGACCTGGTGCTCCTGCAGGTCTTCCCGCAGCGCCGGCAAGCTCATGGCCGCTGTTCCCCGCCCGCTGCCATGCCGCGCATGCGCAGTTGTGATGGCGCCGCTGACGGACGCCACACATGCGCAGAAGCGGCTGGCAGCGGCGCCGTTCCACCCACACGCTCCCGTTTGCCCCACATGGCGCCATTCCGCCCTCCACTGAACCGGTGGCACACGGCACAACCTGCGCAGCACAGGGGCTCGGCACCGGGGGCAGGCTCCTGCTGCTGGAAGAAAGGGTGACCCGGCCGGGCAGCGGAAGCGGGAGGGGTGCGGAAGGGGGAGGGGTGTGTATTTGTGTATGTGTGTGTATGTGTCAGTCAGTCAGTCAGTGTGTGTGGGTGTATATGTATGTATGTGTGTCAGTGTGTGTGTGTGTGTGTGTATGTGTCAGTCAGTGTGTATGTGTGTCAGTCAGTGTGTGTGTGTATGTATGTGTGTCAGTCAGTGTGTGTGTGTGTGTGTGTGTGTGTGTGTGTGTGTGTGTGTGTGTGTGTCAGTCAGTGTGTGTGTGTATGTGTCAGTCAGTGTGTGTGTGTATGTGTCAGTCAGTGTGTGTGTATGTGTGTGTGTGTGTGTGTGTGTGTGTATGTGTGTCAGTGTGTGTGTATGTGTGTCAGTCAATGTGTGTGTGTGTGTATGTATGTCAGTCAGTGTGTGTGTGTATGTATGTGTGTCAGTCAGTGTGTGTTTATGTATGTGTGTCAGTCAGTGTATGTGTGTCAGTCAGTGTGTGTGTGTGTGTGTGTGTGTGTGTGTGTGTGTGTGAGTCAGTGTGTGTGTATGTATGTGTGTCAGTCAGTCAGTGTGTGTGTCAGTCAGTGTCTGTCAGTGTGTGTGTGTGTATGTGTGTGAGTCAGTGTGTATGTGTGTGTGTGTGTGTGTGTGTATGTGTGTCAGTCAGTGTGTGTGTGTGTATGTGTGTCAGTCAGTGTGTGTGTGTATATGTGTGTCAGTGTGTGTGTGTGTGTGTGTGTGTGTATGTGTGTCAGTCAGTGTGTGTGTATGTGTGTCAGTGTGTGTGTGTGTGTATGTGTGTCAGTCAATGTGTGTATGCGTGTGAGTCACTGTGTGTGTGTATGCGTGTCAGTCAGTGTGTGTGTGTATGCGTGTCAGTCAGTGTGAGTGTATGTATGTGTGTCAGTCAGTGTGTGTTTATGTATGTGTGTCAGTCGGTGTGTGTGTATGCGTGTCAGTGTGTGTGTGTATGTGTCAGTCAGTGTCTGTGTATGTGTGTCAGTCAGTGTGTGTGTGTCCTGCTGCAGCCAGGGGCGGGGTGTAACATTGCGCACCACCTCCCTCCCCCTCTTCCGTAAATTCTGCTTACCCCCCCCCCACACTGACTGACACACATACATACATACACACACACACACACTGACTGACTCACACACACACACACACTGACTGACACACATACACACTGACTGACACACACACACACTGACTGACTGACACAGACTGACACAGACTGACACACACACACACACACACTGACACACATTGACGGACACACACTGACACACACATACACACACTGACCGACACACATACACACACTGACTGACACACATACACACACTGACTGACACACATGCACACACTGACTGACACATACACACACACACTGGCTGACACACATACACACAAGGAATTCACACTTAGTGCAAATAGCTAATACAGGGGATGTGTGCCGAGCACGCGCATTATAAGTCAAATTTATTTGCGTTTTGTCAATGAAATTGTATTTTGATTTTTAATTAAAAGATCACCAACACAAATACAATTTCTGTGACAAAAGTCAAAGAAGTTTCACTTACTATGCGCGTGCACAGCACACACAGCTTTTTTTTCCCCTTATGAGAGACATCATTGGATTATATGACTCTGGGGGGTTTTGTTTGCCTTCCTCTGGATCAATAAGTAAGTATAGATAAAGGATAAAGTATCTGTTGTCTAAATTTAGCATAGGTTGAACTTGATGGACGTACGTCTTTTTTCAACCTCATTTACTATGTAACTATTTTACTGTGTATTTCTGTCATGTTGGATGTAGCATTGGCCTTCTCTGTCGTCTGTTGTATACATATGCCACCCTCAATAGCACTCCATTTTGACACTTAAATACATACATATATTTTGTGGGGGCTCAGGGGTTCCCAAAAAGAGCTTACTGGGGTTTTGTCTTCTGTTGAACTATTCACTAACTTTGAAAGATTCTGGAACCAGTATGGCTTTCTTTATTTTTTTTCATCTCGGGTTGTTACAGACAAAATTAAGTCTTGTTATGGAGTTCTTACCAAACTTTAGATTAGCAAGTCAATACTGATTTTGCAAAGTTAAACCCTTCAAACTAACTGCCTACTACATTGAACTCTGTTCTTACCTTTTTCAATCACAAATGCAGCTAACGAACTGCTACAGCTTTCATACTCTGGATATTTGGATACCAAGTTATTAAACATATCCTTAATGGTGCGCGAAATATTTTCATGAATAAAAGATCGTCCATCTACGAAACCATGAAAAGACACAGAAAACATTTTTCATACAACAGCTTACTTTGATTTTAGCATCCGTCTTTCACAGTAAAAAGTAGATAATGCAAATGTTGTATAGCTTAGCTCATGCGTTACTTGAACCCTTTTCCTGCCAGTGGCCTGTAAGTGCATGTACAAAAAAACAAGAATATATTGCACAAGTTCAGTATAAGTTTCAATAGCTCAGCTATTCAACGATGCTATGCTATTATATAGTTCTAACCTTAATCATGTAGCACAAACAATTTAATTAAAGTCTGAGACTTGGCCAGGTCTACTGACTCAATGAATGCAGCATCCCCCGCGAACACGGACTAAGCCACTGCTTTTTCCGTGATTAAAAAAGGGCCAATTATGCTTGATATGTGTCCTCATGCAAAAAAGTTTGCACATCTCTATTAGTGGGTAAAAAGCGAACAAAGGACGATGGTGTGTTTAATAAACAAATATGACCAGTATTTTAAACGCATCAAGAAACGTCTTGTAGAGGCAATCCATGACGTTTATTTTTTATTTGTTTTTTCAGCACAGGATTGAAGCTGTCTCCGGAGCTAAACCCAATTAATTTTCGCTCCGGAGAAACTATTTCCAGAGATACTTACCTCCGTAGTGGGTGACAGTAGCCCCTCCAGGATCAAAGTTAGAGTGGATTCTCAATGCTCCCGCGTCCTAATAGGAAGCCATGATGTCACCCAGTGCAGCTTCTTATCAGCCCATGTGATGAAAGAGGTTTAAAACGGCAAGAGATATCTGAACCCCCTTACAGAGGCAATTATCTCTGGAAACAGGGGCTTCCAGCGATGAAATTAATAGGTTTCAGCCCTGGAGGCCCCCTGCTTCAATCCTGTATTAAAAATAAAAAACAATCGCCATTATTGCTCCTTTAAAGCAGTGGAGGAACTACCAGATGTGTAGCTGGTACGGCTGCACCAGTGCCCAACACCCGCACGCCGAAACACAGTTCTGGCACTTCTAAATCCCCCCCACCCGGACCCTACCTGTAGTGGGGTGCCTCCCTCGGTGGTGGAAGCAGAAACCCCATCTGGGTAGTCCTAACAGGGAAGATAGGCCCCACTGGAAATTGGGTCCAACTTACGCAATCACAGCCTGGTAGGGCTCCCTCTGTTGCTGTATAACCTTACTAGTTTTCCCTAAAAAACAGCTCCACAAGTAAGGCCCCAACAGGGAAGTTTTTTTTAATTTAACTTGCATCAGGGCCCAGGTGACTAATTTTGCCCCTGCCTAAAGTGTTTTTACTATTTGTATGTAATGCCATTAAAGCCCCCGGTAAATTGTTCTCTCTGCTCTGTTTTGTTTGCAAAGTAATTATTGTACCGTTAGTAATGAAAAAGGAAAAGAAAAGGAAAAAAAATGTGCTGGAAAGCTTGACTCGAGTTTCTGATGAGAAGCGATGCATCCTAACAAGATACAAGTAAGACTGTTACTTGAAGGGTGATTGGATCTTTCTAATGAACCCGATCTAAACAAGTTCTTTTTTTGGAAGCTGCTACATTTAACTGCCCCCAAGCACCAATAGCACCCAAAGATAATACAATGCTAAACTGGAAGGTTTTAGGTAATTATCTTACCATTTCGTGTTCTTAAAATACTTGCGCTTTCAGTTGAGACTTTAGGCTCCACGGGTATTAGAGGAGGGCCTACCAAAATACAAGGCTTTGTACTATCTGAAACGTGAAATACACATTAAAATAAACCAAATCATTTAACTTCTATTATACAAATGCAGAACAATGTACAAATGTAGAATAATTATTCTCTTGGATACATGTACATTTGGAGATATGATATATTGCATCAACATCGTGAAACCCTATGCAAACTAACATTCTGAGCCACATTGTGATTTGTAGTGTTATTTGTAAGTATGAATGAATAATTTCTGTAAACAAAAACAAAAAAAAAAGGGTACTATTGTAGACAGGTCCTGAATATGGTTTTAGCAACTAGCAGCTTGGACCAACAAATTCTATGCATAATTATAAAACACAGACTTGCCAAAAGAAAAAAAAAATAGTCTGTCGTGCTCTAAACATTTAGTATTTCACTTGAATCTTTATAACAAAAAAAAAAATACAAAAAGTGGTGTAGTGTGTTTTAAACATTAAATCACATTTGAAACTTTATAGAAAAGAAACCTCTTTATTGAACACTCACAAACCCATCTATTTCAGCAGTGATCTGAAATTTGGAACTAACTGAATCTTTATACTCCCAGCAGGTACTAACCAAATTTTGTCTTATTTGAATCAATCGAGAACCCTTCTGATCAAAAAAAATCTACCTTCTTGAATTGTATTTTGTTTAATCTGGTATGTTAAGGGTTCAGGTGTTAGTGTGATGTTATCTAATATTGTCTGCCACTTATCCACTCTAATACAATTAGGTAGTTTTATTGGGGAGGAAGGTGGGGGGGGGGGAGGAGGAAGGTGGGGGGGAGGAGGAAGGGGGGGCGATGTGACTTTAGGAAAACAGTCTGCATTTCAAGTGGGCCTATTTCAATGGGAACATTTATAAAAGGACAGAGTTATACAGGAGATAGACAAGAGGTGGACATGTGTCTGGATCTTCCTGCAACTTTACCTGTACATTCATATAACGGGACAGCTTTCGGCGAGCTCACTATTCTACATTTGTAGGCCTGCCCTATTTAAGCCCCATCCTTCTCCCTCCAAAACTTCTCATCCACTCACTCATCACATTTTCCTCCCATGACTACTCCAGTCACGCAAGTATCCAAAGCCTACTGAAAACCACAGAACAAGACTTCTGAAAAGGCTAAAGGTTGCTGCCTATAGACCTTGCTTGCTTGGGACAGATGGGCCAGGGCTAGGGTACCCAGCTATCGCCCAATATATGTACAGTCCTCTGCTATCCAACGTAATCCATTCTGGAAGTAGCGTTGGATAGCGAAATCGTTGTAAAGCGAGTCCCATGTTAATCAGTTTCGGTGAGTGTTGGATAACGCATTTAGGTGTCGGATAACGCATTCCGGCGTCCAAAAACAGCCCATAGGGTTGCGTTGGATATGCCATTCGTTGTAAAGTGAAATGTTGGATAGCGAGGACTACTTGTATCCAGAACTATTGCCTGCTTTGTGTTTCTAGTGATTATTCATAATTTCTGTTTGAGGAGAAATGTGTCTTGTTGTCCCAGGACATATTTGTAAGGGGTCCTGTTGCCAGTATGTGGTATGGGCTAAGCCAGGGGTGCACAACTCCAGTCCTCAAGGGCCACCAACAGGCCAGATTTTAAAGCTATCCCTGCTTTAGCACAGGTGGCTCAAATCAAAATAGCTGAGCCACTTGTGCTACAGCTGGGATAGCCTGAAAATCTGGCCTGCTGGGGGACCTTGAGGACTGGAGTTGTGCACCCCTGGGCTAAGCAGTGGCTAACCTGGCTGCGTGTTTCCCCTCTGGGAGGGAGGCAAACTGTCGGGAAGCAGGCTTTTGAGCCGAGGGGGATCGGTAACTCCATCCCCTGTCCTCATTCAGAGGATTGAGACGGTCCACTGTCTTAGTCGGTACCCCAGGCAGCGGTAAACCGAGTTCCGGCAGTATGAGGTTCTGAAATCAATCCCCCTCTACGAAGAAACCGGAGTTTAGATAACAGCTGTGAGCAAACTAGGAGACACGTCTGGATATGCTTATAAATGCTAAATAAATAAATAATAAATAATAAATAAATCGCCCACTGTGCCCCATAGGTGAGTGAGATGATTGTCTTGGATTAAAATCACATCTAGTATTTATCACAGAGACCTGGCTAACTACTGAAATTAACACTCCTTTGGGTAACCTAGTCCCTGATGGGTACTCTTTGTGGCATGTTCCTAGGGAGGATAAGGAGAAAGGTGGGGGGGGGGGGGGGGGGAAAGCCGTGATATTTCACTCCAATCTTATCTGCACTTCCCACTCTGGGCCCAGGGTCAAGTCATGAGTATATGACCATTCGCTGTGCCATATTTGAGCATCAAGCTTTGTATCCGCCGCCAGACAGGGGTGATTTAGTGTTTCAACTGTCGGATTTGGTCACTCCCATATTACTGGAATTCCCTCACTCTGTGGTGCTGGGGGACCGGGGAGGCTGATCCAGACAATGATGAGGCTATGGATCTTTAGGCTCCATGGGATTCAGTCAATTTGTGCATAGCCTGACATACGAGAACAATCATACACTTGATTTGATCATCACACAGGGGGGGGGAGGGAAGGGAAGGAGAAATTTAAAAAAAAAATTCAGTTGAGGTGGTGAAGTTTCCCGCCCCCCTATGGACAGATCATAGTGTGATCCAGGCTCAGATTGGAGGCGTCCTAACAACTCTTAAACTAAGTGGTGGGCCCAAGGCAGCTTGGGTATGGACTGGCAGGCTGCTTGAGCCCATTAGGTTTATATGGCTGCCCTTGGGGCCAGTTTGTCATAATTTTTCCATCTGTCTGTGACGAAAAGTACAACTTTACTCTCTGTGCAGCCACGGATGAAGTGGCTGTTCTTTGGAGAATGCCTGCTTGCAAATCATGCCGTGGTATTCTCTTATCTTCTAGTAACTGCAGGATCATCTCAATAGCGGAATTCCTCTCAAATCACGGCTGCGTTGAACTGGACTACTTGTGACTTGGATCCCTATCCATGATGGCTCCTGAAAGAGTCCATTGATTTTAGTGGCTCCATGGTTGGTGGATATCAACAGATCTCTCGGCGGGGAAGAGCTGCTGGCCTTAAAAAAGGCGTTGGTTAGTCCCCTGTTGAAGAAAGCGTGTCTAGATGTTGATATTCGACAACTATTGTCCAATCTCCAACCTTCCCGTGGTAGGAAATGTGTTGGAGAGGGTAGTTTTCACCGAGCAGGAAGATTGTTTGTAAAGGGCTGGATTCTTTAATCCCACGCAATTTAGCTTTAGAGCCGGTCATGGAACCGAGTCGGCCCTGGTCAGTGTGGCAAATGCTTAATTGTTGGCCATTTGTGCTCATCATGTTGGACCTCAACAGCCTTCAACACAATTTATCATGGGGTGCTGTGGGATTTAGCTGGTATCGGTGGGACCGCACTACAATGTGTTTCCACATTCCTGCAGAGCCACACCCAGAAGATGGCTATGGGGTCCCATTTGAAACCTGTGGGGCCTGTCCCCTTTGGGATTCCTCAAGGGTCGTGTGATCACGGCTACTGTTCAACTTGTATGCAAGACCGCAGAGCGATATCATCCGGAAGCATGGTCTGAAGTGCCACCAGTATGCTGACAACGCCCAGATCTATATTTCTTTGATGGGCAGTCCAGGGACGGCTGTAACATTGATGGCTTGCTTAGACGATGTGGCAGTATGGATGAAGATGAATTTGCTGTAACTCAACTCTGACAAGACAGAACTAATGATTATATGTTAGGCAAGACACCAGAGTATGGATCATGGGGTTTGCGAGCTTCCCCATATCAATGATGTTCAGCTGCTGTACGTGTCTTAGGTTTGTAACCTTAGCATCCTCTTTGACTAGTCTGTCAACATGAGTGCCCAAGTGGCCTCCGTTAAGACTGGGTTTCTCCATTGGAGGCTGCTTCAAAGAATGCGTTCACTCCTGTCGTCTATGAAACATACGTCTCTGCTCTCTGCCTTTGCGTCAACACGGTTGGACTACTGGAAAACCTTATTTTAGATGGAAGACTTCCGGTGTGCTTGATGCAGACGCCAGCATGTGCAGAACGCTGCTGCTCAGATGCAGAGACGTGTTTCTCGCTTTGAGCATATTACTCCCACACTGCGCAATGTGCACTGACTTTCTGTGATCTTCTGTGTTTGGTTCAAGTTGGCCGTTATGGCCTTTAAAACCTTGCAAGGCCAAGTATCTGCCTATCTGCAGTCTCTTTTGATGGCTCGGAGGGATACTGGCCAAGATCTTAGGTACTCAAGGGTGTCCGCCTCTCTGTGCCAAGGGTACTGCCCCTACGCTCGGTGGACGGGCGGGCCTGCTCGTGAGCAGCTTTAGAAGTCTGGAACCCGCTACCGCCACAGCTCAGGTGTATATTGACTTTACCACTGTTTCAGGCACGGTGTAAGACTTATTTTTTCCTTCTGGCACTTCCTAGCAAAATTGCGTACAATTTTAGTTTGTTCTTAAACTAACTGTAAAGTATTACAGTCACCCCTAAAGTGGAGACGTGCTTTTACTTAAAAAATAGGATGATGATGATTATGATGAGTGATGAGTGATGAGTGATGAGTGATGAGTTTCCCTATCAGGCACTATTCTCACTAAATATCACTGCTAAAATGGGGGGTGGGGGGGAATGGGGTTGCAAGTGCCCACTAAGGAGGTTTATTCTCTCTAAAAGTTTCTGATGTTACTTACAAAAGAAGAAAGATATTGTGTGTCACCTGAAACTATTCTGGAACATGCCCTGACAATGTTTTGAAGGATAAATGACATCAACAATTTTTCAATATTGGTGTTGAAACTCTTCTACATTGGCCACAGCACTAAAATGGAGTAAGTTGCTATAAATGACAGTATAAATATGTTTCCGTTAATTTGGGATACTTTACAATACAAGATAAAAATACTACCACTACACATTCACATCTTACTGTATGTACAATTACATTAAGTAATCAGTTATTTGCCATTTACATTTTCAGTTAACAGATTACCTCTAGAAAAAATTACCATTGATAAAACGTATAATGCTACTTACTATATTATAAATATTCACACAACCACTCCCTAGCAACCGCCCCACAAAAATGAATATTCAGTATGTAAAAAAGCTGTGTGTGCTGTGCACGCGCATAGTAAGTGAAAATTCTTTGACTTTTGTCACAGAAATTGACTTATAACGCGCGTGCTCGACACACGTGTCAGTCAGTGTATGTATGTGTGTTTGTTTGTGTGTGTGTCGGTCACTGTGTGTATGTCTGTATGTGTGTCGGTCACTGTGTGTATGTGTGTCAGTCACTGTGTGCATGTGTCAGTCACTGTGTGCATGTTTGTCAGTCAGTGTGTGCATGTGTGTCATTCAGTGTGTGCATGTGTGTCAGTCAATGTGTGTGTGTGTCAGTGTATGTCTCTCTCTCTGTGTTGTGTGAATGTCTCTCTGTGTCGGTCAGTGTGCGTATGTGTGTCAGTCAGTGTGCGTGCGTATGTGTGTCAGTCAGTGTGCGTGTGTATGTGTGTCAGTGTGTGTGTGTGTATGTGTATGTGTGTGTGTATGTGAGTCAGTGTGTGTGTGTATGTGTGTCAGTCAGTGTGTGTGTGTGTGTGTGTGTGTCAGTCAGTGTGTGTGTGTGTGTGTGTGTCTCTCTCTTTCTGTGTCCTGCCCCCTCTCTCCTGACTCCCCCCCACCCCAGGCGGAGCTGCGGCTCTGTCTAAGTCTCTCCCCCTCTCCTGTCCCCTCCCCCCCTCCTGTCCCCTCTCCCCCCTTCTCCCACAGAGACGCGGCCACACCGGGCCCGCCGTATGTGAGGGGCTGATACCGTGATTAAGAGCCCCCCCCCCCCCACCCTCCGGCAGTGCTGCGTGGGAAGCGGCGCGCTCAAACCCCCCGCTTCCCGCGTTACCGGAGCAGGAGCCAGGAGCGCACGATAACGCAGCGCAGCGGGCGTCATGATCCCGGGGCTCCTCTCCTCCTCCGGCACCGGCGGCGCACAGTCAGCGGGACTCGGGGAAGGGGAAGCGTAGGTATAGGAGGAGAGAGGCTGAGCAGCGGCTCCTCCTCTCACAGCCGGAGGACTTGCGGGACTTCCGCCATCTTGGTACACCCACAGTACCGGAAGCTCTGTGCACGTCTAGGGGTAACGGCGGCCGTTAGGAGTGGCACCGGCGGCTATCGCCGCCACCGCATGTCACAGCAGGCGTGGGGGGGAGGGGGAGTCACGTCACTTCCGTTTCATTTTCGTCTCCTTCGCTCCAGTTTTGCCCCATGAGAGTAGGTGCCACTAAAGAAGTTTCACTTCAAAAATATATATATATATTTTTTATATAAGTATACGCAAGCACTGATGGACGGATCGTATTTCAAATACAAACATTTCAACATTTCCAAACACCGATCTGAGACAGGAAGCCGACAATATATTTATATTAAAACGTATGTATTTATAAACACAATGCATTAACAAAACATACAATTCATATTTAATACGATTAATCTTCATGTCTAAACATAACAAAATGTACAACACAAACTAGAAAAATGAATTTGCATGCTTTCCCTTCCTCTGTATGGGTTAACACGTTTTACATTTTTCAGGGAACCCGTTTATAATGGCACCACAAGTACAGTACCTGCCTATACATCTGTTGGGATAGAAAAAGCACCTGTGTGTGGACTGAACAAATACGGACTTTCTGGAATTGACAGTACCTCATGCATTGTGAAGGATGCTCTCCCTAATGTTGAGACATTTAAACGGAGATGTTGCTGCTGATGTAATCACCACTTTCCAGCAAGGTCAATATTGTGTAGCTTGTTTGTGACTGCATGGTACCTACAGATGATATCACTACTCGTGGAGGTGGAAACAGAACCATCATACAGCACAAGCAGAGTGCGTACTGCTGATCACTTTCCTTATGTACAGTAGTCCAATCCATGGTGTTGCCTTAATAAGTTCAACTGGCTGAGTCCATGAACGGTTCTTTACAAACGGAGTATGGGAAGTAAAGTCTCCACCTCCCAATATAGTCGGGAAAAACTATCCTGTTTGAGTGAGCCAAAAAAGTACTTCCCCTACCAAAAACAACAAACCTAAAGCCTCAAAAATATGGGGCCAGACGAAAGGGACGGTTTATCAAACTTATTTTCTCTTTTTCGGCTCTATTCATACGGGAAGGGATAAATCCCCAAATAATTTTCAATATCGTCTGTATTACGTACCTGGTAATTGCCCAATCTTTGATTCAGACTCTTCATATTGAAGAATTTCATCAAGTGCCAATTTTGCAGCATTTACTTTTGCTTCTTTTTTGTTTTGTCCCAATCCAATTTTGTATTCAATACCATCAATAATAGCACAGAAAGCAAAATAAACACCAAAAACATGCCCTAAAAGATACAGCAAGAAAAATATAAACAGAAATGTAACAATACAAACAAAATATTATTTATTTATAAAATGTTTTACAGGAAGTAATACATCGAGTTACCTCTCGTTTTCAAGTATGTCCTGGGCATAGCATTAAGAGTTATACAGTAGTTTGTTTTGTGAATACAAATGTTTGGCAACAATGCACTGGCATTCAAAACAGATTATAAAAGAGGTCTCAAGCAATTTAAAATGCATACAAATTTGAGATCCAAGAAAAACAATAGTTACCAAGTAAAAAGTTGAACTTCATCCTTGTTGCAAGTTTATATACAGTACAAGATGCATAATAAGCTTACCGACTCAAGCAAACCCAGAACTTACCAGCCAACTTCTGTAACTTTGCAGAGGCAAACCTGCTAAATTTTGCATCAGAACCACACAACTATTTAAGGAGTATTCTGAAGTTCTCCTACAAGGGCTGGAACACATGTGGCCGTTATGGTGCTCAGAAAACATTATGACATTTTACTAGTTTCTAGGCAAGATCACTTTCACCGTTCTTCAGAACCAGTAAGCGCAAACTGAATGGAACAGTTCCTCTTCTATTCACATATTAAAAGCAGCACTCCAGGTTGCAGTTTATGCTTTTTTAATTTATAGGATTGAAGCAGGCGGCCTATGGAGCCTAACTATGTCACCTTTGGCTCCGGGGAACCACGGTTTACCAAGATACTTACCTCTGTAGGGGGTGTTCGTATCTCTGCATGAAGCAGTTCCGACAAGGCTTGTTGGGGCTAACATAATGGCAGCATAGATTTACCATGTCTTTCTGGCTAATAGGAAACCGTTACGTCATCCCTTGCGGTTTCCTATTGGCCCACATGATGAGGGACTTTTAAACATTAAGGCGATACTTATCTCCGGAGGGGGTGCCTGTATCTCTGAAAGCAGAGGGTCCCTGGAGCGGAAATAAATGTAGGTGAGCTCCGGAGACCCCCTGCTTCAACCCTAGAACCAAAACCCCCCAACAGATTTGAACGCTGCTTTAAGCAGGCAGCTCATAAGCATCTGATCTCTGCACATAAGACCATTTTGTAGCAAATCCAGAAAGCCTGGCATGCTGCCAACATTCAGGTAGCAAAGGGGTTAATGGACTATCCAACTCCTTCATAGACCATGGAACCATCAGAACATGTAATTTCTCTGTTTAACGTAACTTTATAAGAGTTACATTAGTGACTTATTTTAAAGAGATTCATATTTGTGTAACTTTCCTTGCAAAATACTTTCAAATAGAAGTATTATACAGTTTTATGCAAAGTTTTAGAGATTGAGATGCAATTTGATATTTATACCTTTGAAAGCAAAAATTTGCTCACCCACCATGAGCCTTAAAGAGGTAGTCCAAGCAGTACTTCATTTTTATTTATTTAGATATTTTGTTTTAATATATGCAGCCTTTGATTGCCTTTAATAAAAATTAATTACTAAAGCTGATCGATTAGTTCGCCTGTGATCAATCAGCAAAGATCCTACTTCGGGGTGTTCACGTAATGGCAGTCTTTCAGCTTCAATAAATCCTTCAGCCAGTAACTCGGCAGCAACAATGTATCCTGATATCACAAAGGTAACATTGTCTATTGTTACAGTTTGCAGCTCAAACTGCTGAGAACATTTGCAGCAAATCACAAACAGGAACGTGTTCCCAGAAGTGCAAGATCTTTGGGAGGTGGGTTAAAACCTGCTATAGAAATCAAAGCATGCTCAGTATATAAAAACGGCAGTAAAGCACTACAGGTTGCATTGTTTTTTTTCTAGTTATAGGATTTATTCAGGGGATCTCCAGAGCAGAACCCCATTAATTTCAGTCCCAGTAAAACCCTGCTTCCAGAGATACCTCCATAAAAGGGTGCTGGGATCTCCTCAGTTTGACGTCACTGCTTCCAATTGGCTGGCATGCCGCTGACATTTAAACGCCACCATTTCGTACGGCACACAGTTTGACTGCAGAGATACCGGAACCCCTATGGTAAGCATCTCTGGAAGCAGGGGGACCACGGAGCTGAAATTAACTGTGTTCAGCTCCAGAGACCCCCGCTTCAATTCCATAACAACAAAAAACACACAAGCAATGCAACCAGTAGAGCTGCTACAAGGAATTGAATATATGTATATATTTTCCTTTTTAAATGCACTGTGCATTATCTAATAGATACAATACTTGTAGACTGCATTTTAAAAATGGCACCAATCGACCAGAAAAGTAACTTTGAATTTGGTCAGAAGTCGGAATATTAGGCCTGTAATATAGTGCGTTCACGTGCCAATGATAATTGACTGTGTGAGGCTGCCGTTGCTCCAGATCAGAGCAAATGCAAAAAAAAATTTGTATTTTCGCGCTGCTGCTGAGAAACGTGACGCTGCGAGCCAATCACAGCGCGGCCTAACGCTGTGAGGTCAGAGCCAAGCCCCCTAGCTGCGTGCGACACCGTTTGCAACATAGAAACTAAAATGCGCCCGCACTATATTAGAAGCCTTAAAATGCATTTAAGATTTTATACTTTGTGAATATTTCTTCTATTGGGCTGCATCAGACTGAACATACTTGTGTACAACATCTTTAAGGACAAGCTAAGTGCTTTTGCTCTGTTCACTTTGCAGTGGCATTTGGCGCTAAGGAGAACTATATCTCCGTATAATATATACAGGCTGAACCTAATATTTATTAACTACAGTACAAGCACCAACAGGATTGCCCTGTTGTGGAGATTATACTTAAAAATGCATGCTGCTTCACAGATCTGTCTTTATAAGGGGAAAAAAAAGGGAGTGCAATCTTAGGCCACGTTTATAGTGGGTGCGACGGCGTGCACCACGAACAGACCACTTCTCTATAAGGCCGACCATAGTGCACGAGACCGATTAAAGGGGAACCGTTCACGTGACGTCATGGCCACGCTTCCCCATCGCACAAACCCAAAGTGCACAAATGGCTCGAGTGACAGGCGCTCAGTTACGTGGGGCCACTATAAACGCGGCCTTATGTCACA
Source organism: Ascaphus truei (assembly GCF_040206685.1). Taxonomy (NCBI): domain Eukaryota; kingdom Metazoa; phylum Chordata; class Amphibia; order Anura; family Ascaphidae; genus Ascaphus; species Ascaphus truei. The sequence continues at coordinate 440,881,348 of NC_134483.1, forward strand.
CTCGCTTCGGTTGTTTTTGTGTACTACCTAAAATGCGGGGAGGGGGGTAATTGCTCTTTGTAGTTGGAGCTTCTGTCTACTCCTGATTTAAGTCTCTCCATAATCTGTTCACCACTCTAAGGCAGGGATTATTGTACCTACGCGGCAGCGTGAGAACGAGCGCGCCGCCGCGTGCACTCCTGCAGCCCAAGACATTTGTGAACTTGGCTGCAGGAGATCGTAGAAGCGTTGTGGTGATGTGAAGGACGCGTCACGAAGCTGGTTCACCTTCATTGGCTGAACAAGCTCACTTGTGCTGACGTCACGCGGCAGCCGCCTGAAAATACAAAATTTGTACTATTTTCAAAACGCGGCCGCGTGAACACACCTGTCCGCCTGTAGGCGCACAGGCACGGGAGTAGGTCCCATAAGATAATAAAAGCAGAGTGCTTGCACGCACGCAGCGACGCCGGCACCATAATCTGGGCCTTAAAAAAAAAAAAAAAAGAAGTGTAGCAGACAAAGTACACATGGAGCAGACAAAATCATAAGTGGTGGTTTTCTGTCACCCATTTCCAAGCCCCACAGTGAGTACAAAATTATCAGCCGATAATGAAGAGGGTCATATGGTTCATTGACATTCCCTTTCATTCCTACTGGTGCAGCCCATTCATACTAGCCCTGCTGAGCCAAAGAAGCATCTTTTACAACTCATACAACTCATACTTCCAAACTCTAAGAAAATCAATGCATCTGATAAAAAAAAAAAAAAAAAATCGTGTGCGGAGCACACGCATTTTTTTTTTTTTAACTTATCGTTTTTATTGATTTTTCTTATAAGTAACAGCCGTAATACATTGCAGGAACAGTACTGCGTCATGCATTATCAATATCTCACATGTATCTCAACTGTAAAACATCCGTAGTCAAAGATTTAACGATGTGTAATAAAAATAATAAAGAACCGGGAATAGGGGACGGGAGGGAAGGAAAGGGGGGGTAGGTGTGGGGAATGGTTGGAAGACCACGGAACCGCTCCGAGTCTTCGGCGCCGCTTTGCTCTCCTCGAGTCCATGGGGTGTGCCTTCTATCCGCTTATCAGTGTGGACGTCGATTGTGTTTAATATCACCCAAGGCTCAGTTTTGTTACTGCATCATAGGAGAACGCATTTTCTACTTATCAACGCAATATTGAGGTTTTTTCCACCCCTGGGATGTCTGTCTGAGCCAACCATGGCGTCCAGACTTTTAGGAAATTTTCGCCAGTGTCATTAACTAAACTCGTTAATTTTTCCATCTGGCAGACGTACCAAATTCTGTTCCGAATCTTGGTAATTGATGGAATTTCACTTTGTTTCCATAATGCTGCGATCTCGCACCTCACAGCTGTTGCAAAATGAGCAATAAGCTTGAGATCTACTTTTGCTATTCCCTTGTGAGCTCTACCCAATAGGAAGAGCCCTGGGTCGAATGGTATTTTGAGGTCCAAGATCCTCTCTAGTCAATCTGTGATTGTACGCCATAGCGGTGCTAGCCGAGGGCAGGACCACAGCATATGTAACAGATCCACAGGGTCTCCACATTGTCGTGGGCACAATGGGGAGTATCCTTTGGTAAATTTCGATATTTTGAGTGGGGTCAGATACCACCTCATCAGGACCTTATATGCGTTCTCCTTTAATGTTGTACATATCGAGCTCTTGGCCGCTGCTGTTGCTATTTGGGTCCATGCTTCTTCGTCTAGAGTCTCGCCGAGATCTAATTCCCATTTTATCATGTGTCCTAGTTTATGGGAGACCTTGGCGGCAGAACCGACTACTTCTCTATACAGCTGCGATGTGAGTCCCTTAGTAGTTGTCTCTCTGAGACAGAGCTTTTCAAATGTCGTCAATGGGGGGTGTGGATTAGTTTTATTATACAATGCTCTGATCTGGAGGTATCTAAAAAAATTCAGAGTGGGGGAACTTTTTGTCTGACCTAATTTGTTCGAATGTTATAATTTTGTCTCTTCCCTCCAGATCTTTTAGTCGTGAGATATTACAGGAAATATGGAGAACAAAAGCGCACTAGCAAAAACAGAGCAGGAAGGACCCAAAATCAAAAATGAATTAAAAGGGCACTTTAATGTGACAAAAGACCCATCCAACGCGTTTCGAACGTCACAGCGTTCTTTTTCAAGGATAAAACACAATGTAATAACATCCATTAAATACCCTCTTACCTGTGAGCCGTTTCGCGCCAAAAAACGGAACATGATGACGTCATGACGCAATGCGCGTCATCGCGCATGCGCAGAGCGACCCAGTGCCGTTCTAAGGGCAAAAACGTCCCACCAGCAAACTAGCCATGTTTGTTACGGGCAAAACAAGAGGAAATATCACAAATCCAACCACCTTCAATGCAGTACAAGTCGCCATGGCGCCCACACGCAATGCTAATCATTGCGCATGCGCAACACGGCGCTGCAATGTCAAGAACATAAAAATCACAAAAAATAGAAAAAAAGGGGAACATCCCAATCCATAAGGGAAAAATATATGAGCCAGGAACAAGTAGCTGGCCTCTTTATCTAATCATAAAGAGAAAAATTAAGGATTAAAAAAAACATTACATAACCACAATACATAACAACCAAAAGTGATAATTTAAAAACATATGAATGACATAAAAAACATGTGAAACACAAAATATGTGTAATGAAACCTAAAGACCAGGGATAATATATCCTAATGTAATACATAAACAGCATTCTATAATACCTCTAAAGTATACACAAGACGTAAGAAAACAAGTGTACTGTATACTGTAAGAACTTAATCAAGGTTAATTTGATCAAAATCCAATTATTATTATCCAAAATTATTACTTACATAAACAAAAATGAATAGTATATTACAAGAAATGGGTTAGCTGCCAATCAATATTCAGACCCATAGGGAAGCGTGTTTGGAGAATGAAGATCCAATACGCCTCCCTATGGTTCAGAAGATTGACGCGATCACCTCCTCTAGGTTTACAATTGACCAATTCAATGCCCAAAAAAGAGAAATTCCTGATCCCTCCTTGACCACATTCTGTGAAGTGTTTAGAAACAGGATGATTTGTATCTTTCAATCTAATGAGCCTTAAATGCTCTAACATCCTGACCTTAAGAGCTCTAATCGTTCTTCCCACATATCTTTTGCCGCAGCCACATGTTATGAGATATACAACAAATTGACTTTTTCTATTTATAAAGCTATTAATATAAAATTCCTTGATTTTAGATTTTATCCCATCATGTGACAGCGGCAAGACATCTTGTAAAAAACTTTTTGCCGGCTTCATATGTTTACATACACTACAGGAACCACATTTAAAGGAACCCCTGGTGATATAAGGCCTATCAGAACCAGGAGTAATTAAGTCACTTGGGGAAACATATGATCCAATTGTTCTCGCTCTACGGTACACAAAAGCAGGGCCAGATTCAACATATTTTTTGAGGACAGGGTCCATGGATAGGACATTCCAATGTTTGAAGATAATAGAGTTGATTTTTCAACTTTGTTTATTAAATTGTGAAATGAAAAGAGGACATTTATTATTGGAATTTACCAATCCATGCGCACTATGCTTTTTCACATGCTTGTCCCTTTTAGAACCAAGAGGGGAATCCCCAGTAGAATATGTGGGCAACAACGACACCCTCTCTGTTTGTAACGCGTTATCAGAGGCAACTGCTACATGGGATTGGGAATATCACCTATCTGAAAACCTTTTTGCCAGATCCTCAGACTGAGAAAGAAAACCACTACGTGTAGAGCAGTTTCTTCTCAGTCTGAGGAACTGTCCCTTAGGTATGGCTTTAATTACATGAGATGGATGGCAGCTATCCGCCCTAAGAAATGTATTCCTTGAGTATAACTTCCTGTAAACATCTGTTTGGATTAATTTGTCAATGTCCACAAATAATTGTAGATCCAGAAATTCAATGTGATGAAAGTTAAAATTTAATGTAAATCTCAAATTATATATATTATCATTAAGATAAGAGACAAAAGAGTGAAGTGCAGTGACATCCCCATCCAAATAACAATTAAATCATCCACAAACCTTTTATAAAAAACAATATTATGACGAAAAGGATTAGTGCTAGAAAAAATAAACAGTGCTTCCCACCACCCCATAAAGAGATTTGCAAAGGAAGGAGCAAAGCTCGTGCCCATAGCAGTGCCAATTAACTGTAAATAAAACTTATGATTAAATGTGAAAAAGTTGTGCGTGAGAAGAAAAAAAATAGCGTCCAAAATAAAAGCCGACTGAAAAATTGAAATTTCTGGTATCTCAATAAATTGGCGAATAGCTGCCATCCCATGATCGTGTTGTATAACTGAGTACAGAGACGTAACATCAAGTGTTACCCACAAATAATGATTCTCCCAAGTGACATTTTTAATTTGATCCAGATCATCACCAGAATCGCGTATAAATGAAGGCAATTTCCTAACAAAAGGTTGAAGAAAACTATTTACATATCTTGACAAACCATCTCCCAAAGATCCAATGCTAGAGACAACTGGACGACCAGGAGGGTCGACCAATGTCTTATGGATCTTTGGGAGATGGTGGAAGATAGGAACAATAGGGTGTGATGGTATAATATATTTAACTTCATCCCTGGACAGAACTTCCATAATGACACCTGTGTCAACTAGTTCAGTAAGGACATCCAAGAAGCGCGGAGTGGGATCGGCGGGCAGTACACGGTAGGACAAGCCATCCTCAAGTTGGCGTAAAGCCTCCTTGATATAACTGTCTCTACTCTGCACCACCACTGCACCACCCTCACCACCCTTATCCGCGCTCATTATGACCAAAACATGATTACTTTTTAAAGATTTCGAGGCCAAACGTTCACCTTGATTCAGATTGTCATGATCCATACGTAAAAAGGAAAACCCCTGAGCTAGAAGACGGAGGTCCCTAATAACCAAATTTTCAAACATATTAGAAATTGACCTTTAACATGTGTGGGGTAGAAGATAGAGCTCTTTTTTAGGCCCGAATTCCATTCCGAAAAGGTAGGTATACTGGTTTCATCAGAAATCTGCTCAGACAAACATGTCCTGCAATGTACAAAAATCATTAAAAGTATGCAAAGCAGTAGATACCGGAGGAAACGGAGTCCGATGAGGGGACATCACTCTCGGTAATGAGTGGTGTCCCCCCATCGAAGTCACCATCTCCGGTCGACCTAGAAACATTTGGAATAAAATTATCAAAAAACTTTTTCAAAGATAGTTTCCGAACAAACTTATACACATCAATGGTGGTATCAAACAAATTAAAGTTCATGGATGGTGAAAATTTAAGGCCTTTATCCAAAAGTGACATCTCAATGGGGGAGAGAGTTGTTCCGATATATTTATAACATTGGAAAAGTCACTCAAAACTTCTTCCTTTTGGGGGTGGACCTGTAACCCCCTCCTCCTCCCCCCCCCTCTTCCCTCTTCTGATTCTCTTGTGTCCTTTTGAAATAAAGGGAAATATTTTTGTTGTTGTTGCTGTCTTTGCTGATTGTCAGTTTGATAAGAATAAACATCATGGGAGTGGTCAGGAGCAACTCCAGATCTAGGTGGCTGACCCCAAAAGGTACGACCACCTCTCCCCCGCCCCCTGAATGGGGCTCCACGGCAACGATGATCATCATTTTCAAATGTATTAACAAAAGATACAGAATGAGAGGTAGAGGCAGTCTCTGCATCTGAAACATCAGATTCGCCACTCTGATAATCCGAATTCTTGGTTTTCAAGATAGATTTATTAGGAGTAGACCTAAAATGAATATTCGATTTCTCTTTCTTATTTGATCTATCCTGAATGGAATTTATTCTCTGCCAATGGTAAACTTGGTTCTTTTCATAATCATATCTGTCCCTATCGTATTTGCCTTGTTTCTTAGACATGATACCACATTCAACATCTTTTACCGTTGAGAGGATAAGATCAAATTCCTTAAAGCCCTTTAAGTCTTTGAAACTGTATACATTTTCTGCAGATCTGTGATTTGAATATCAAGCTGATCCTTCTCTTTAATTTTCTGTGCCACTGTTAAAGCCATTAAACGAAAAGAACAGTCATTTAATACTGCAATCCATCTACTTTCAAAATCCAAATCCGGAAAGCCAAAGGATGGGGCTTTCTTCACCCGTAATCCTCTTGGTATCCTTTACATTTAGCATAATTCTCCAAACTTATAATATCCCACCACGAGCAATTTTTGTGAATTAGTAATCTTTCCAGTTTTTGAAAATGGATTTTGAGATCAGAGATGTCAGTGGTATCCAAATCCACAATATTGTCAAACACACGCAAAGCTTGCTTCTTTCTCTGTGTCATCACAATGATTGAAGAAATAAGTATTAGGGATATCTTCCAATTCCTCCACATTATCCCCTGGTTCTTCCATAGCGGATATAACGGAAAAACAAAGGGGTACTTGAGCCACAAAAAAGTAACGATAATATAATTATATATTAGAAAAATAGGCTAAAGCGCCTGTCTTCGGAGGATAGTACCCACACAGTGCATATTAAGTACTATATTATACTTTTTTTACCTTGGTTAGTGGTTTGGCTACATTATATATTATACCTGCATTGGAGCGCTTTAGCCTATTTTTCTGTGGTGTAACAGTATTACAAGTTGGAGCAGCACATGCATAGGTTTTTTTGGAGCTTATTTTTCACAAGAATAGGAGGGGCCCTTTCTCTTTCTTTTTTAATATATAATTACCCTATTTCCTCGATTCTAAGACGCCATCGATTCTAAGACGCACCCTTGATTTAATAAAAAAAAAATGAGGAAAAAAACCCCACTATATTAAATGTGCAGAATTTTTTTCGGGAGAGAGAGAGAGAGAGAGGGAGAGAGGGGGGGGGGAAGAGAGAGAGAGGGAGAGTTGGGGGAAGAGAGAGAGAGGGAACAGAGAGGGAAGAGAGAAAGAGAGGGGGGAAGAGAGAGAAAGAGGGGGGGGAAGAGAGAGGGAGAGAGAGAGAGAGAGAGGGAGGAAGAGAGAGAGAGGGGGGGGAGGAGAGGAGGGGGGAGAAGAGATAGAGAGAGGGGGGAGAGAGGGAAGAGAGAGGGAAGAGAGAGTGGGGGGAAGAGAGAGATAGGCAGGGAAGAGAGAGAGAGAGAGAGGGAGAATTGGGGGGAAGAGAGAGGGAAGAGAGAGAGAGAGGGGGGAAGAGAGAGAGAGGGGGGGGAAGAGAGGGGGGGAGAGAGAGGGAGGGGGGAGAGAGAGAGGGGGGAAGAAAGAGAGAGCGGGAAAGATAGAGAGAGGGAGAGTTGGAGGGAAGAGAGAGGAAAGAGAGAGAGGGGGGAAGAGAGAGAGAGAGAGGGGGGTGGGAGGGAGAGTTGGGGGGAAGAGAGAGAGAGTGGGAGAGAGAGAGAGGGGGAAGAGAGAGAGGGGGGAAGAGAGAGAGAGAGGGAAGAGGGGGGGAGAGAGAAAGAGGGGGGGAAGAGAGAGAGAGGGGGGGGGGAGGAGAGAGAGGGGGGGAGGAGAGAGAGGGGGGGAGAAGAGATAGAGAGAGGGGGGAGAGAGGGAAGAGAGAGGGGAGAGAGAGAGAGTGGGGGGGAAGAGAGAGAGAGGGAGAATTGGGGGGAAGAGAGAGGGAAGAGAGAGAGGGGGGAAGAGAGAGAGAGGGGAAGAGAGAGAGAGTGGGAAGAGAGGGGGGAAGAGAGAGAGGGGAGGGGGGAGAGAGAGAGGGGGGAAGAAAGAGAGAGCGGGAAGATAGAGAGGGAGAGTTGGAGGGAAAGAGAGGAAAGAGAGAGAGGGGGGAAGAGAGAGAGAGGGGGAGGGAGGGAGAGTTGGGGGAAGAGAGTGGGAAGAGAGAGAGAGGGGGGAAGAGAGAGAGGGAGAGGAGAGAGAGGGGGGGAAGCGAGAGAGAGGGGGGGTGAGAGAGAGAGGGGGGAGAGAGAGGGACAGAGTGGGAAGAGAGAGAGAGGGGGGAAGAGAGAGAGGGGGAAGAGAGAGAGGGGGGAAGAGAGAGAGGGGGGGGGAGAGAGAGGGGGGAAGCGAGAGAGAGGGGGGGTGAAGAGAGAGAGGGGGGGAGAGAGAGGACAGAGTGGGAAGAGAGAAGAGACAGAGGGGGGAAGAGAGCGAGCGAGGGGGGAAGAGAGAGAGAGGGGGTGGGAGGGAGAGTTGGGGGGAAGAGAGAGAGAGTGGGAAGAGAGAGAGAGGGGGGAAGAGAGAGAGGACGGGAAGAGAGAGGGGGGGAGAGAGAGAGATTGGGGAAGTGAGAGAGAGGGGGGGTGAAGAGAGAGAGGGGGTGAAGAGAGGGACAGGGGGGGAAGACAGAAAGAGAGACAGAAGGGGGAAGAGAGAGAGAGGGGGGGAAGAGAGAGAGAGAGGGGGGGAAGAGAGAGAGAGGGGGGAGAGAGGGGGGAAGAGAGAGGGGGGGGAGAGAGAGAGAGGGGGGAAAGAGAGAGGGGGGAAGAGAGAGGGGGGAGAGAAGGGAGAGAGAGGGGGAGAGGAGAGAGAGAGGGTGGGAGAGGAGAGAGAGAGGGGGGAGACGAGGAGAGAGAGAGGGGGGAGAGGAGAGAGAGGGGGGAGAGGAGAGAGAGGGGGAGAGGAGAGAGAGGGGGGAGATGAGAGAGAGAGGAGAGAGAGGGGGGGGAGAGAGGAGAGAGAGGGGGGGAGAGGAGAGAGAGGGGGGGAGAGAGAGGGGTGGGGGCAGAAAGGAGAGAGGGGGGGGCAGAAAGGAGAGAGAGGGGAAAGAGGGGAAATAGGAGAGAGAGGAGAGAGAGGGGGGAAAAGAGGAGAGGGGGAGAGAGGAGAGAGAGAAGCAGGGAGAGAGGGGAGTGGGGAATGGGGGAGAGAAGGGGGAGGGGAAAGAAAGGAGAGAAGTGGGAGAGAGATTGGAGGAAGGGGAGAGAATGAAAGGTCACCACACACACACACACACACACACACACACACAGACACACACTGAAAGAGAAAAACACAGAGAGACAGAGACAGACACTGGTGGGGGTGGCTTGTGGTGCCGGCAGCACAGCTGTGAGTAGCAGAGCAGACAGAGGGAACGTGGGGCATGCAGCAGCCACACCACTGCCGAATGAATCTCTCCTGTGTGGGGCGGCACTTCCAACGAGCAGAGCGGGGGAGGAGGGGGCTTGTGGTGCATGCAGCCGAACATACATTGCTCCTTTGGGGACCAGCACTTGGAGCAGGGGGGGGCGGCTTGTGAGGTAGCAGAGCAGACAGAGGGCTTTTGGGGCATGCAGCCACACACTGCTGAATCAATCTCTCCTGTGTGGGGGCGGTAATTCCAGCAAGGGGGGGAGCGCGGGGCATGCAGCCGAACATACACTGCTCCTTTGGGGGACCGGCACTTGGAGGGAGGGGGGGGGGGGGGGTTGGTGGCAGAGTCGCAGGCATGCAGCGGGACATACTGCTCCTCTGTGTGGGGGGGCGGGGGTGGCAGAAACGCAGGGCAAACGCTGAAAGCTGCTGTGGCTTCTGCAGCGCCCCCTGGCTGTTTTTTGTGTGTGTTTTTTGAGTACATCGATTCTAGGACGCAGTCCCTATTTCAGACACGTGAAAAAGGGAAAAAAAGTGCGTCTTAGAATCGAGGAAATACGGTATATTATCGTTACTTTTTTGTGGCTCAAGTACCCCCTTTGTTTTTCCGTTATATCCGCTAGGAAGAACCAGGGGATAATGTGGAGGAATTGGAAGAAATCCCTAATACTTATTTCTTCAAGAATTGTGATGACACAGAGAAAGAAGCAAGCTTTGCGTGTGTTTGACAATATTGTGGATTTGGATACCACTGACATCTCTGATCTCAAAATCCATTTTCAAAAACTGGAAAGATTACTAATTCACAAAAATCGCTTGTGGTGGGACATTATAAATTTGGAGAATTATGCTAAATGTAAAAGGATACCAGAGGATTACGGGTGAGAAGCCCCATCCTTTGGCTTTCCGGATTTGGATTTGAAATTAGATGGGTTGCAGTATTAAATGACTGTTCTATTCGTTTAATGGCTTTAACAGTGGCACAGAAAATAAAGAGAAGGGTCAGCTTGATATTCAAATCACAGATCTGCAGAAAAATGTATACAGTTTCAAAGACTTAAAGGGCTTTTAAGGAATTTGATCTTAGTCTCTCAACGGTAAAAGATGTTGAATGTGGTATCATGTCTAAGAAACAAGGCAAACACGATAGGGACAGATATGATTATGAAAAGAACCAAGTTTACCATTGGCAGAGAAAAAATTCCATTCAGGATAGATCAAATAAGAAAGAGAAATCGAATATTCATTTTAGGTCTACTCCTAATAAGTCTATCTTGAAAACCAAGAATTTGGATTATCAGAGAGCCGAATCTGATGTTTCAGGTGCAGAGACTGCCTCTACTTCTCATTCTGTATCTTTTGTTAATACATTTGAAAATGATGATCATCGTAGCCGTGGAGCCCTATTCAGGGGGCGGGGGAGAGGTGGTCGTACCTTTTGGGGTCAGCCAAATAGATCTGGAGTTGCTCCTGACCACTCTCATGATGTTTATTTTATCAAACTGACAATCAGCAAAGACAGCAACAACAACAAAAATCTTTCCCTTTATTTCAAAAGGACACAAGAGAATCAGAAGAGGGAAGGGGGGGGGGGGAGGAGGAGGGGGTTACAGGTCCACCCCCAAAAGGAAGAAGTTTTGAATGACTTTTCCAATGTTATAAATATATCGGGAACAACTCTCTCCCCCATTGAGATGTCACTTTTGGATAAAGGCCTTAAATTTTCACCATCCATGAACTTTAATTTGTTTGATACCACCATTGATGTGTATAAGTTTGTTCGGAAACTATCTTTGAAAAAGTTTTTTGATAATTTTATTCCAAATGTTTCTAGGTCGACCGGAGATGGTGACTTCGATGGGGGGACACCACTCATTACCGAGAGTGATGTCCCCTCATCGGACTCCGTTCCTCCGGTATCTACTGCTTTGCATACTTTTAATGATTTTTGTACATTGCAGGACATGAATGATCTTTTGTCTGAGCAGATTTCTGATGAAACCAGTATACCTACCTTTTCGGAATGGAATTCGGGCCTAAAAAAGAGCTCTATCTTCTACCCCACACATGTTAAAGGTCAATTTCTAAATATGTTTGAAAATTTGGTTATTAGGGACCTCCGTCTTCTAGCTCAGGGGTTTTCCTTTTTACGTATGGATCATGACAATCTGAATCAAGGTGAACGTTTGGCCTCGAAATCTTTAAAAAGTAATCATGTTTTGGTCATAAATAGCGCGGATAAGGGTGGTGCAGTGGTGGTGCAGAGTAGAGACAGTTATATCAAGGAGGCTTTACGCCAACTTGAGGGTGGCTTGTCCTACCGTGTACTGCCCGCCGATCCCACTCCGCGCTTCTTGGATGTCCTTACTGAACTAGTTGACTCAGGTGTCATTATGGAAGTTCTGTCCAGGGATGAAGTTAAATATATTATACCATCACACCCTATTGTTCCTATCTTCCACCATCTCCCAAAGATCCATAAGACATTGGTCGACCCTCCTGGTCGTCCAATTGTCTCTAGCATTGGATCTTTGAGAGATGGTTTGTCAAGATATGTAACTAGTTTTCTTCAACCTTTTGTTAGGAAATTGCCTTCATTTATACGGGATTCTGGTGATCTGGATCAAATTAAAAATGTCACTTGGGAGAATCAGTATTTGTGGGTAACACTTGATTTTACGTCTCTGTACTCGTTTATACAACACGATCATGGGATGGCAGCTATTCGCCAATTTATTGAGATACCAGAAATTTCAATTTTTCAGTCGGCTTTTATTTTGGACGCTATTTTTTTTCTTCTCACGCACAACTTTTTCACATTTAATCATAAGTTTTATTTACAGTTAATTGGCACTGCTATGGGCACGAGCTTTGCTCCTTCCTTTGCAAATCTCTTTATGGGGTGGTGGGAAGCACTGTTTATTTTTTCTAGCACCAATCCTTTTCGTCATAATATTGTTTTTTATAAAAGGTTTGTGAATGATTTAATTGTTATTTGGATGGGGATGTCACTGCACTTCACTCTTTTGTCTCTTATCTTAATGATAATATATATAATTTGAGATTTACATAATATTTTCACTTTCATCACATTGAATTTCTGGATCTACAATTATTTGTGGACATTGACAAATTAATCCAAACAGATGTTTACAGGAAGTTAAACTCAAGGAATACATTTCTTAGGGCGGATAGCTGCCATCCATCTCATGTAATTAAAGCCATACCTAAGGGACAGTTCCTCAGACTGAGAAGAAACTGCTCTACACGTAGGGGTTTTCTTTCTCAGTCTGAGGATCTGGCAAAAAGGTTTTCAGATAGGGGATATTCCCAATCCCATGTAGCAGTTGCCTCTGATAACGCGTTACAAACAGAGAGGGTGTCGTTGTTGCCCACATATTCTTCTGGGGATTCCCCTCTTGGTTCTAAAAGGGACAAGCATGTGAAAAAGCATAGTGCGCATGGATTGGTAAATTCCAATAATAAATGTCCTCTTTTCATTTCACAATTTAATAAACAAAGTGGAAAAATCAACTCTATTATCTTCAAACATTGGAATGTCCTATCCATGGACCCTGTCCTCAAAAAATATGTTGAATCTGGCCCTGCTTTTGTGTACCGTAGAGCGAGAACAATTGGATCATATGTTTCCCCAAGTGACTTAATTACTCCTGGTTCTGATAGACCTTATATCACCAGGGGTTCCTTTAAATGTGGTTCCTGTAGTGTATGTAAACATATGAAGCCGGCAAAAAGTTTTTTACAAGATGTCTTGCCGCAGTCACATGATGGGATAAAATCTAAAATCAAGGAATTTTATATTAATATTAATAGCTTTATAAATAGAAAAAGTCAATTTGTTGTATATCTCATAACATGTGGCTGCGGCAAAAGATATGTGGGAAGAACGATTAGAGCTCTTAAGATCAGGATGTTAGAGCATTTTAAGGCTCATTAGATTGAAAGTTACAAATCATCCTGTTTCTAAACACTTCACAGAATGTGGTCAAGGAGGGATCAGGAATTTCTCTTTTTTGGGCATTGAATTGGTCAATTGTAAACCTAGAGGAGGTGATCGCGTCAATCTTCTGAACCATAGGGAGGCGTATTGGATCTTCATTCTCCAAACGCGCTTCCCTATGGGTCTGAATATTGATTGGCAGCTAACCCATTTCTTGTAATATACTATTCATTTTTGTTTATGTAAGTAATAATTTTGGATAATAATAATTGGATTTTGATCAAATTAACCTTGATTAAGTTCTTACAGTATACAGTATACTTGTTTTCTTACGTCTTGTGTATACTTTAGAGGTATTATAGAATGCTGTTTATGTATTACATTAGGATATATTATCCCTGGTCTTTAGGTTTCATTACACATATTTTGTGTTTCACATGTTTTTTATGTCATTCATATGTTTTTAAATTATCACTTTTGGTTGTTATGTATTGTGGTTATGTATGTTTTTTTAATCCTTAATTTTTCTCTTTATGATTAGATAAAGAGGCCAGCTACTTGTTCCTGGCTCATATATTTTTCCCTTATGGATTGGGATGTTCCCCTTTTTTTCTATTTTTTGTGATTTTTATGTTCTTGACATTGCAGCGCCGTGTTGCGCATGCGCAATGATTAGCATTGCGTGTGGGCGCCATGGCGACTTGTACTGCATTGAAGGTGGTTGGATTTGTGATATTTCCTCTTGTTTTGCCCTTAACAAACATGGCTACTTTGCTGGTGGGACGTTTTTGCCCTTAGAACGGCACTGGGTCGCTCTGCGCATGCGCGATGACGCGCATTGCGTCATGACGTCATCATGTTCCGTTTTTTGGCGCGAAACGGCTCACAGGTAAGAGGGTATTTAATGGATGTTATTACATTGTGTTTTATCCTTGAAAAAGAACGCTGTGACGTTCGAAACGCGTTGGATGAGTCTTTTGTCACATTAAAGTGCCCTTTTAATTCATTTTTGATTTTGGGTCCTTCCTGCTGTTTTTGCTAGTGCGCTTTTGTTCTCCATATTTCCTGTATACTGCATATCTGAAGCTGCACAGCCTGCCTACCACTACCAAGATGTGAGTATTGCTGATGTTCAGGGGAACCTGCCAATGAGACTGAGGGTGAGTGGGCTTGTACCATCTACCACCTGTCTTCAGGAGGATAGTACCCATACCAGTGCATATTAAGTACTATATTATACTTTTTTTTACCTTGGTTAGTGGTTTGGCTTACATTATATATTATACCTGCATTGGAGCGCTTTAGCCTATTTTTCTAAGTCGTGAGATATTACTATGTTTCCACAGTAAGAAATTTACATTATTCATACCCGGAGCAAAGTGCGGATTCCCCCACAGGGGTGTCATCAGCATATTCTTGGTTGTGAGCCCACATTTAAATTTGACTGCGTCCCAGATTGCTAATGAATTGGTCATTGAGGATAGCGGCTGATGTATAGCGTTTAATCTCGCTATTTTTGGGGTCCATATTAGATGGCTTAGTTCCAATGGGGAACAAGTCGTGCTCTCCAATGCCACCCATCTTTTCAAATCAGGGTTTGTCTGCCATTGAGAAATTTGACATAATTGGGCCGCTCTGTAATATGATACCAAGCATGGTACTGCCAAGCCACCTTCTGTCGGTTGTCTCAATAGTGTTTGTTTATTAATTCTTGCTTTTTTGCCCCCCCCATATAAATTTGGATAAAGTGGCTTGTAACTCGTTTATTTCTGTCAAATGTATGGGTACTGGGAGTGTTTCAAACAAGTACAATATTTGTGGGAGTAAATTCATCTTTATGCTGTATATTTTGTCAATCCATGAGATGTTAAATTTTAACCAGCGCCTTATATCTTCTCTCAGGGCCCGAATTTAGTTTGGGGTAATTAGCTTTATAAATTTCTTTAAAGTTACGGGTGATAAAGACCCCTAGGTATTTGATCGCCTTGCTTTGCCACCGGAAGTTAAAATTAAGTGATATGAGTTTTTCTTCTGCTTTCGGAATCGTGACATTCAAGGCCTCTGACTTTGATTGATTTATATTGAACCCTGATATTTTGTTAAACTTATCCAACAAGCTGAAGAAATTGGTGAGAGATGTGAGGGGCCTGGACAATACCAGAAGGACATCATCCGCATAGAGAGCTATTTTATGGACTTGGGACTCTATTTCAATCCCTGAGATATCTGGGTTTTCCCAGATTTGGGCCGCTAGTGCTTCCATACACATGGCGAAGAGCAGATGTGAGAGGGGGCATCCCTGTCTTGTTCCACTCCTGATCTTGAAGGGATCCGAAGGGAAGCCTTGGTGAATGACTCTAGCTGATGGGCCTGCGTAAAGCGCCATTATGGCCCTGACTAAGTTACTATCGAATCCAAATGCTCCAAGCGTATCTTTTAAGTATGCCCAGTCGATCCTATCGAAAGCCTTTTCGGCATCCAGACTTAACACCATAATTTTTACTTTGTTGGAATTGGCTATTTCTAGCAGATCAATGATTCGTCGGATGTTATCGGCCGCTTGTCTATCTTTAACAAAGCCGACTTGATCTGGGTGTATCAGCCTAGGTAGGATCTGACTTAATCTATTGGCAATTAATTTGGCATAGATTTTGATATCTGTGTTAATGAGTGAGATGGGCCTATAACTCTTACAGTCTAGTGGGTCTTTTCCTGGTTTATGAATTATTGATATTGACGCTTGGAGCACATGTTCGGGGAAGGGAATTCCTGTTAATACCGCGTTAAACATTTTGAGCAGGTAGGGAGCTAATAATTTATTAAATTTTTTGTAATATAGGCCTCAAAAGCCGTCTGGCACCGGGGGCCTTTGAGGCCTTTAAATTGTCGATTACTAGGGAGACCTCCTCTAAAGTAAACTCTCTGCCCAAGCTCTCTCTCTCCTCATCAGTCAGCTTTGTCAGTTTAGAACTTGCTAGAAAATTCCCACGAGCTCCATCGGTCTGAAGATTATGCGCTATTTTATACTCCGTTATATAGATTCTCGTAATATAATTTGAATTCTTCTACTATAATTTTAGTATTTCTGGAGATAATGCCTGATTTCCTTCTAATAGCTTGGATATTATAATTTGGGGTTTTGTATCGTAATTTGTTTGCAAGCATAGTATCTGGCTTGTTCGCTTTATCGAAAAACTTCCTCTTTGACCAGTTCAATGAAATATCAGCCTGGGAGGTTAACAGGTTTAATTCGATTTTTACATCCTTCAGTTTTGTAAGAATGACTGGGTTATTAGTTTGTTTATGAATATCTGAGAGGTTTTTTAGCTTAGATTGTAATAACCGGATCTTAGCCTCTCTTTCCCTTTTCCTCTTTGATGCCATACCAATAAGAGTCCCTCTCAGAGTAGCCTTATGGGCCTCCCACAGGGATAGATGGGAGCTCCCAGAACCGGCGTTGATCTTAAAATAATGTTTTATTTCTTCTGCAATTAATTGAGAAATTTCCGGGATTTTCAGGAGGGATTCATTCAGTTTCCAGTTTGCTCCAGGTCTGTCTAGAGTTAATTGTGTGCACCATAGCTCTATAGGTGCATGATCTGACCATGAAATATCATGGATCCCAGTATGGGAGATCTTTGGAACCAGTCTACTAGAGACAAAGAAGTAGTCGATCCTGCTATAAGTCGAGTGAGGGTGTGAGAAAAAAGTATAATCTCTATCTTGGGGATGTTGCTCCCTCCAAATGTCTAGAAGGGTGTTTTTTTTTAGGCTGAGCCGCAGAGCGTTTGGGCTATTTTTGGGATACCTCCGTGGTGGGCCTGATCTATCAAGCTTAGGGTTAAGGGTGGTGTTAAAATCACCAGCTACTGGAGGCGCATGCGCAGCGGCTAGGTGAATGGATGCCTAAGTGAGAGGCTCCGTCCCTGCCGGCACGAATATTACTTAATAAAAGCAGAAAAAATCAATGATACGCAGTGAAAAGCAGTGAAACAGCAATCGGAACCCCCAAGGATGCCAAAGAAAGCAGCATCGCGAAAAAGAACCTCTTTCAAAAGGGAGAGCCGACGAAAGTAAGTGGAGGGGAAGACAGCGGGCAGATGGCGGGCTCAGACTCTGAAAGTGACAGGTCCGCGAGCAGACCAGCAAGCAGAGCGGGGACCGGGGACCGGGGACCAGGACTGGGTCACAAGGACAGACATGAAGGCTTTCTGTTCCGAGATGAAGACCTTCTTTCAGAAGGAGCTATGGAAGCTCAGAAAAGACCGACAGCTTAGGGGAAAGGACAAACACACTTGAAAATAAAGTGGACGCACATTCTAATTCCCTACAAAAAGAATGACAAGTCTATGGCCCAAATGCACAAACTGATCTCTGACTTGCAAGACCGGCAGGAGGACTCTGAAAACCGGGACAGGCGAGGGGTCCCAGAGTCCGTGTCAGACCCAGAAGAATTCACCTCAAACTGGCTCCAGCATATACTGCCCAACAAAAGTGAAGCTGAGCTACAGTTTGACAGGTGTCACAGGGCCCTGCGGTCTAGACCGCAACAGGGAGACCCCCCAAGGGATATAATAATTCGTCTCCATTACTTCAAAATAAAAGAAAGTGTGTGCCAAATGGCAAGAGCTGCCAAGACCTTGGAATTTTGAGGGGGTGCGACTGCAGGTTTTTCAGGATTTGGCCCCACAAACTCTATTAAAACGGAGAGCCCTTTCAGCCATTACCAGAGCCCTACGTGATAATGGGATCCGCTATCGTTGGCTCTTTCCCTTTGGACTAATGGTGCTCAGAAACGGCGTGGCTTTCACCCTAAAACACCTGGAGGGGGGTGCAGAGTTTCTAAAAAAATTGGGCTTACCGGTCTCTCCCCAGAGTCCTGAGCAACGGGGCCCCGCGGAGGCTCCTACACCGGAGGCTTCCTGGCAGCGTGTGGAGCCGTCAGGGAGCAAGCACAAAGAACTGAGTATTTCCTCGTTGCTGATCAACCCCAAGCCAGAATTTAAAGGAGCCTTCCCCGGTTTGCAACGCTGCTGGTGGAGGTAAATAGATGGCCGATTCCTCTAGTGGCGGGAAGAGCATGGTGCGGCCATTTTCCTTACATCTGGGGAAGAAGGCTGGAGCAGTGACCCCCTGGTTGCGGTAACTGAAGTCGCTGCCATCTTGCTCGAGTCAATGGGAAACTGGGCTGAGGGAGACCCCTGGTGGCGGATGGCGGCAAAGGAGTACCTGGAGGACAGAATGGCTGAGTGAGCCCCCTGGAGGCAGGAGGATGGAGCGGTGCAGCGGGTTGAGCCGGAGGACATTATTCAGCGAAGGACACAGAGTGGAACAGGAAGCAAGAGGACGGGAGGAGACGGTCCGAGGCGGGAGGAAGAGCAGCAATCCCACCAACAGCTTTACATAAGTTGCTTTCATCAGGGGGGGAGGGAGGGAGATGAGAAGGGGGAGTGAGTGAGATGAGAAAGAAGAGTGAGGGAGATGTCTGCGGATGGGTTGAGGTTGGAAAGTGGGGAGGGGGGGAAGAGGGAGATATAAGGGGGGGAAGAGGGAGAGAGGGGGGTGGAGAGACGGAGGGGAGGGGGAATATAGAGGAAGAAGTGAGTAGGAGGGAGCGGGTAAGAGAGGAATGAAGGGCAGGGGGGAGGGAGAGACAGACGGGGGGTTCGGCGAGGTAGGGATTGACAGGGGGGAGGGAGAATGAGTGGGAGAGGGAAGAGGGGGAATGGATAAGAGGACCCCAGGTAGAGGAGTAGCTGACCTAAAGAGGAAAGAACATCCTGGCAAAAAGGAGAACGCGACTTACCTTTGATATGGGTAAGGGAGTGGAGGGGAGGTTGACATAGCTCAAAGGGCGGGAGGGGCATGCAGATAAGATACGTAGGAGGACAAGACTGGAGGTGTGTCCCCATCCTGGTGTAGTGCCGTACAATTAACATGTCTCTCCAATCCCTACAGCCGAGATCTACGGGGAAGATGAGAGGGGGACTCTGGGCTGCACTGCTGAGAGGGGTGGTCGTCAAGAGGGTTATCGCCGCATTTCGCCGCTGCTCCGGGTCCAGAGACTAAACGCACAATGAATCCAGACCAAGCTGAGCCTCGGTTACAGAACCAAAGAGACCGGTAGCAAGTGTCGGGATGGGGGGGGGGGGGGGTGGGAGCGGCATGAATAAAAGATTTAGGCAGGAGGGCTAGAAGGGATTATGGCCCGGGTCTTCACACAATTTAGACTCTCAGCTTAGGCAACACAAGGTAACACTGAATTTGAGGGGCTGTCCCCCCCATGAGATGGACGTTGGAAGGAGGGAGGAGGGGCTGCACACAGTGAACTCTGCCGCAACAACGAAATTTCCACCTAACGTGACGGGGGAAGGCACACAGTTGGCTGTGGATGATAACAAAGGCATGTTTAGTTTCACTGTATATAGTTTCAGTATTATACCCATACTGGTTTGAGTGGGTACACAATTTACCTAAAAGAAAAATTTGCTTTGATGTATTTAATAGAATGTGCCGGTTTCGGGACCACCTGGGCCGGCTGCCTGCGACTCGAGCTGTGCAGGAATGGGTCATTCCATCATGCACAGACAAGTCCCTCGGGCACCCAGCCATGGGAAGTGGTTGGGGGTAGGGAAGCCCCTTTTGGGCATTCAAGGGCGCAAGGTTAGCCCGTGGGCCAAGGGACCGTTGCTGACCACGGTCAGCTTCGGCCCCTCAGTTGTTCTGTTTCCCCCTTTCCTTTCCTTCCTCTCCCATCCATCCCCTCCCCATGTGGTGCGGGCTCAAGCCCTGACGGAGGTAATTGAGCCAGTGGGTTCACGGGTTCTAGAGGCCTACAATAGAGTTAGCAATTGCAGCAGTAAACACAACCCCGATACCCAATGTCGTTGACTATGGTCTCCCACAACACGCCGAATAGCAATAGCGGATTACAAACGCAAGCAGGCTGACGTAGTGTTTCCTCAGGAGACGCACTTTAGCAGCAAAAGTGCCCCCAAATACTGGGATAAGAGCTTTAAAAGGTTTTATTTTTCCTCAGCAAGGACTGAAAAGAAAAGAGTAGCGATCCTGCTGCACAACAATATCCCCTTTATAGAAGAGGTGGTTAAGAGAGATAGAGATGGTAGGTTTCTAGTCATAGTAGGCACAATCCAAGCTCATAAAACACAGACATAGCTCAGTTTTAGCACATCCAGTGAAAATCATACACGGTACAGTGCCTAAATATATATGTATAAATATCTATTAAGTAAAATGGTCTTTTAGTTTGACATTTTTGGCCAAAATTGTTGTAAGCCCCTGAACCAACGTCACGGCAGACCACAATTCAGGGGTCCCTAACGCTAATATAAATTCTTAATAACCTGTGTAATAACAGGAAGAATGATTTATAGTAAATCTGTCAATATTAGTTGCAAAGTTCTAAGTCTGATTGAAGCCTTTATTAACATGTACATTACCAGGAAAAGCACTCTGTATTAGAGATGTCACAACCATCCTGCAAGCAAACAAGTTCCCCTGTGTGGAAGTTGCTATGGAGTGAGCCCTTAACCATTTAAATGTGGGAGGGGGTGAGCTTAAATTAAGTAGGAGGTTGCCAACCTCCAATCAGCCAGGACTAGCTGAAACACAATTGTAAAATATACTGGACACCTAACAAGCTCCTATTGAACCCCCAAAATAACCACAACATATATATAAGCATATGAGTGTCACAGAGGAGTGCTACTGAGCATGGCAATATATATTTAAAACCAGAGACAGCACATAAAACACAGACAAAGCTCAGTTTTAGCACATCCAGTGAAAATCATACACGGTACAGTGCCTAAATATATATGTATAAATATCTATTAAGTAAAATGGTCTTTTTTGGCCAAAAATGTCAAACTAAAAGACCATTTTACTTAATAGATATTTATACATATATATTTAGGCACTGTACCGTGTATGATTTTCACTGAATGTGCTAAAACTGAGCTTTGTCTGTGTTTTATGTGCTGTCTCTGGTTTTAAATATATATTGCCATGCTCAGTAGCACTCCTCTGTGACACTCATATGCTTATATATATATGTTGTGGTTATTTTGGGGGTTCAATAGGAGCTTGTTAGGTGTCCAGTATATTTTACAATCCAAGCTCAGCCTATAACGTTGGCTACGATTTATGCTCCGTGCGAGCAAGACCCCTCCTTCATTAAGAAGTTCTTCGATACACTGAGATCAGTTGCCAAAGGAGATATAATTGTGGCGGGTGATCTCAATGTGGTGATCAACCCAAGGATGGACAGGTCAGGCCCCCACAAACCTAACAAGAGAAAATATATAGAGGCATTAGAGAATGGACTTCAGGATAGCCATCTAGTAGACATTTGGAGGGAGATGCACCCGCTAGAAAGAGATTACACATTCTTCTCACACCCCCATTCCTCTTACAGCAGAATCGATTACTTCTTTGTCTCTAGCAGACTGGTCCCGCAGATCCCCCATACAGGGATCCATGATATTTCATGGTCGGATCACGCACCCATAGAGCTACGGTGCACTCAAAAATGCCTGGACAGGCCGGGAGCAAATTGGAAACTGAATGAGGCTTTACTGAAGGTGCCAGGGACTGAACAGATAATTGGCAAGGAAATAGATCAATTCTTTCAAATTAATGCTGGCAGTGTACAGTCCCATTTAGTTTTGTGGGAAGCGCACAAAGCAACCTTGAGAGGGACCCAAATTAAATTAGCAGCTAAACGGAAAAGGGGGAGAAAAGCGAAAATCACATCCCTCCAAACAAAGCTTAGAGACCTACTACTCAAGCATAAACGGGATCAGGGTCCGGCTATACTTAAAGAAATCCAAGACACTAGAATCGAGCTTAATTTAGTCTTGGCCTCCCAGGCAGACAACACGCTGAGTTGGTCCAAGACGCTATTCTATGATAAGTCAAACAAACCAGATACCTTACTGGCTAACAAATTGAGGAATAGACACCCAAATTATAGTATCCGGGAGCTACGGCTAAAATCGGGAGCCAATACAGCTAACCCAAAACTTATAGTGGAGGAATTCAGGAGCTTTTATGAAGATCTTTATAACGGGGAAAAAGTGGCACATAGTGGTAAAACCAAAAGAGTCATGAAGGACTTCCTGAAGGGCTCACACCTACAGTACCAAGATTGAGTGGTTCGGAGAGGGAAGTTTTAGGGGCAGACTTTACTATAGAGGAACTTACCCAGGTTATTCAGAACCTCAAACCCTCAAAAGCACCTGGACCTGACGGGTTCTCCAACCTTTATTATAAAAAGTACATTGAGCTCCTGGGGCCTCACCTACTCAGAATGTTCAATGCAGTGCTAGAGGGGGCTGCGTTCCCGGAACAGATGCTCCAGGCGTCCATCTCATTAATATATAAGCCTGGGAAAGACCCATTAGACTGTTCAAGCTACAGGCCCATTTCACTTATTAACACCGATATCAAAATTTATGCTAAATTGCTGGCCAATAGATTATAATAAAGAAAAACCTGGCGCCAAATAGTCAGTGGAATGTCCTGTACTCCTCAAGGGATCCGCACACTTGCTCGACAGACCATGCAAAGAAAAGAACACAAACAAACAAAAATCATAGCGCAACACTGTAGGGTAAGCAGTACTGCACTAATACACACAAACAGTTAATTATTTTAATAATCGCTAGGATTCTTAACTGTTTGTGTGTATTAGTGCAGTACTGCTTACCCTACAGTGTTGCGCTATGATTTTTGTTTGTTTGTGTTCTTTTCTTTGCATGGTCTGTCGAGCAAGTGTGCGGATCCCTTGAGGAGTACAGGACATTCCACTGACTATTTGGCGCCAGGTTTTTCTTTATTTTGGTTTATTCTGTTAGTACTGGCAGTATCACCGGGCAGCCATCCTTTATTATAAGTTTTTTAATATCACACTGTGTATTACACTTTAGCGCTAGTTCACATTTTTTTAATTTTTTTTCTTGGCCAATAGATTATGTCACATCCTGCCCAGACTCATACATCCAGATCAAGTCGGGTTCATAAAGGGTCGACAAGCCGCAGATAACACTCGACGGATTATTGATCTGATAGATATAGCCAATACACGTAAGATCCCAGTTATGATGTTGAGTCTGGATGCTGAAAAAGCCTTCGACAGGATTGACTGGCCATACTTGAGAGCCACGCTTGGAGAGTTTGGGCTGGGGGCTCGGATGATCAATGCAATCCTGTCACTGTACCAAGGTCCGGCAGCCAAAGTAGTCCACCAGGGATTCCCGTCGGACCTCTTCAAAATCAGAAGTGGCACTAGACAGGGGTGCCCGCTATCCCCCCCTACTTTTTGCAATATGCATAGAACCCTTGGCGGCCCAAATCAGAAATAATCCCGACGTTGGAAGAGTCGAGGCAGGCTCACAGGCGCACAAGATAGCGCTTTACGTGGATGATGTCTTGCTAACAATCTCGAGGCCGCTCACATCCCTACCGAACCTACTCAACTTGTTAGGGAAATTCCATGATATATCAGGCTTTAAGATTAACCAATCTAAGTCTGAAGCCCTGAATATAAGCCTCCCGAAAGAGACAGAAAAATTGATACAGATCAATTTTAACTTTAATTGGCCAAAACACGGGGTGAAGTACCTGGGGGTAGTCATCCCCAAAGATTACAAAAGTATTTATCAAGCAAATTTCCCCAAACTGATCCGAGATCTAAAGGAAGAGCTCAGAAAGTGGGCATCGTTTAAAATATCCTGGATCGGTCGGATACATAGCATAAAGATTAATCTCCTCCCACGCATTCTGTATCTGTTTCAGACGCTGCCGGTGCCACTTAGACTGACGGACATACTCTCACTTCAGTCTGCTATTTCTAAATTCATTTGGGAGGGGAAAAAGCCGAGAGTAAAGGGCATGATTCTAAAAAAACAACATTGGAAGGGGGCCTGGCGGTACCTTGTTTGATATCTTATTACAAAGCGGCACAATTAAGCCAAATTTCCCAATGGCACACAAACCCGAATTCGAAAAGGTGGGTAGCATTGGAAAGTGAAGCTTGCTCCCCAATAGAGTTGAAAAGCATGATCTGGTTACCCAAAACAGCCTTGAAGCTGATGAAAAAGCCGCTGGCATCAGTGGCGAACTCACTGCCTATTTGGGAGGCCAACAAATTTAGGTGCACTCTGTCAACGAGAGGATCACTGATGACCCCGCTATGGGGCAACCCAGACTTTGCTCCAGGCCTGTACAGAAAGGAATTTACAATTTGGAAACAATTGGGCATACATAGGCTTTGAGATTTAGAGGGGGGAAAAGATAATAAGCCCTTTGCGCAAATTCGAGAGGAATCAAACATTCCCCCCTCAGAGATATTTAGATTTCTCCAATTGCGAGCATTCTATATTAACATTACCCCTCGACCCCCACTAACCAGGTTTGAAAAGCTCTGTCTAGTTGAGACCGATACCCGGGGACTCAAATCGCTGTTGTACAGAGAAGTGATCGGTTCAGGGGTAAAGGTCGACCACAAACTGAGGTACATGGATCAGTGGGAGAGAGATTTGGGCGAAGTACTAGAGGTAGAGGACTGGGCTAAGATAATTATGGCTTCAGCTAAGAGCTCTATTTGCACGACATTAAGGGAAAACGCATATAAAGTTTTACTGCGCTGGTATCACACTCCCACGAAATTATCTAAATTTGTACCAGGGTACTCTCCACTGTGCCCTAGACAGTGCGGAGCAACAGCTGACCTGTTACATATGCTGTGGTCCTGCCCGAGGATTAGACCGCTTTGGCGAAAAATTAGAGATTGGCTAGAGAGGATCTTTAACCTCAAAATTCCCTTGGACCCGTGGCGGTTCCTGTTAAATAGACCGACACCGGGGTGGACTAAAGCAAGTAATAAACTGTTTGCCTATTTCGCAACAGCAACTCGGTGCGAGATCGCAGCATTATGGAAACAACCCGACATTCCTCCAATTTCCAAGATTCAGAATAGAATTTGGTTCGTATGCCAGATGGAGAAGTTAATGAGTTTAGTTAATGACACTGGCGAAATTTATCTAAAAACCTGGACGCCTTGGTTGGCCCAGAAGGACATCCCGGGAGTTGAAAGGGATACCATCTTGCTTTGATAGTAGTAGATGCGTTTTCCCTTGATAAATGCCTAGAGTAGGAGGCACTAGGGACAAATAGCGACAAGAGCACTCTTGACGAGTGTGTGGGGCCGAAACCTAGACCCCCGGCCAGACAAGAGCACCCGGAAGAGATTAGGAACTGGGAACTTCCAGGAGATAAGCTCCCCAGATACTATTAGATCCGGCGGGAGTGAGCCCTGCACCGCACCCCCCCTGCCCCTCCTCTTTCTCCTATGTTCCCCTATTTCCCAATACCCGGTTTGGACGAATGTTAAAGTACAACAAAGTGATTATGTACAATGCTCGCGGACGCATCAGTTGTACATGTATTCTGATGAAAAACTCAATAAAACCAAAGTTATATATATAAAAAAAAAAAATCACCAGCTACTATTATAGGACCTTGTGCGACTTTATGTAGCTTGTTGAAAACTAGTGTGAAGAACGTGGGGTCGTGGATGTTTGGGGCATATAGACACGCTAACGTTAGTATTGGCCGTTTATTGATCCTATCAGGATTAGATATCTGCCGTCCATGTCTTTGATTATTTTATCTACCTGAAATGGACACTTATTATGAAAGATAATCGCTACCCCTTGTTTTTTCTTGGGAGAGGATGAGGTGTAGAATTGCCTGCAGTGTTTGTCCAGGTATTTTGGTGAACTGGCAGTGCTAAAATGTGTCTCCTGGACAAGTATAATATCTGCCTGTTTCCTCTGGTAGTCTGCACAAGCCACCTTCCTCTTACCAGGGCTATTCATTCCCTTTACGTTATGGGATAGAATGATCAGCCCCATTGTGAGGTGTCTGAGTGAACTGTTACAAATGATATGTATAGAATGTGGTGTGGCGGAATGCGTTTTACGTTCTCATCTTTTGTCCATGTCCTGGAGGAGTCATTGGCGTGGGCTTCAGCGCGAAGCGGGTCTCGCGGCCAACCAGGGGGAGGGAGGGTGGGAAAAAACACAACAGATAACAACAACAGAAACAACTGTGGAGATCCATCTAAGGCCAATGACCTCTTTGGATCTCTTGCCTTTGGGAGAGCGTTGGACTTACAAGTTTCTTTGACCATTGTATGGCTACCCGGGCTAGTCCGGGCCTGCTCATCCCTAAGGACTTTGTGGTATGTCCTGTTACTAACCAGGATATACTTTTTCGGCCACATAGCGGCGGCCAGGGAAGGGGGAGTCCCCCCCCCTACGGCATTGTTGAATATAAAAACTAGTACTAGTGGAGGATCATCGCTGAGGGGGTCTAATCCAGCAGCACTGCTCCGGCAACACGATCTCTGGAGCCACTTCTTTAAGCTTTTTCAGCCGTGGTTCTGGAGACCAGGCTACTTCTGTCAGCATTAAGATATTTCCCAAATTTCCAATACAAGTGACTCCCTAAAAAGTCAATAGGTCTATGGGCATCACCTCTTTAGTAAAACTACTAGTACTCTTCAAAAGGCTACAAATTATCCCAAAGCAATTAAAAAGGTTGGGTGATCCAGCATTCTCATTCTCCATTATATGCGCTTGCTTTACCATTGGCAAAAATCAACGTTACAGACAGTGGAACAATTCTATTACAGGTGTTCAAAAGCACCAAATGGAGTGTGTCATATGGTTCTTATAGATACAAGTATGACTGCAGTCAAAAACAAGTATTTTAAACCAAAGAACCATACTAGCAGATAATTTGAAAATGCTTGAATTATAGCTTTCTACTAGTCTTAATTAATGCAATTACTTTATATGCATGGGGTAAAAAAAATGAAGCATTATAGATCATATAGTGTTCCTCTGGCACTTAAAAATTTCAAGCAACAAACTTTCAATATTTAAAGCAGCAACCTTTGCATTTCTGCACCGTCACTTGATTGCAACCAAATATCCTAGACCGCTTTTCTAATACCCGACATACAAACAAAATAGATCTAAACATGCGTAAAAAGATTTGCCTAATGGAGGCTAACCCAACCGCTCTCCATGATTGTACTTCCCCACCACACGGTTTAACTGAAGGGATGAACAAAAAACAAAAAAAAGTGCAATTTTGATATTTAAGGATGCGAGAGGTGAAATGAAACTGCTGCTATCCACAGCATGCAAATAGTAATAGGTTTTCAAAATGACGGGTGCGTCATAGAAAGTGCAGTTATAAATAATGAACAGATACTAAATAAAAAACAGCTCTACCTGTGGTCACAGTTTCTTTCAGTTCAAGTTCCTTACGTTGCATTTGTACAAACTGGTACAAAGCAGATACTGCATTCATCTCACCACGCCTGTATTTCGAGATGAATTCCTTAGGGATTTTTTTTGGAGACAGTGAAGCAGAATATGGCAATACTTTCGATAAAGAAGGTTGAGGAAACTGACCTAGAAAACATAAGAGAAAATGTATCCAATTTACAGTAATTTTCTTTTCCTGGAACCATAGGGCAGTGGGCACTGTCGGGTTAAGTCAATCCTTAGCTTGAGTAGGACAGGAAATTGAATTCTGCAGGTAGCACCATAAAAGGCCCCTCCTACTATCTGCATGCATTCTTTCATTATCTCATATATCTAAAAAATACATTTAATATATTAGGCATAGTTACCCACCCTATGTGACCACGGCCATATGGTTCCAGGAGAAGAAAATTGCGGTAAGTTGGATACAATTTCTCTTTTCCTGTTCCCCATGGCAGTGGGCACCTTAGGGACATACCCAAGCAATACAATAAGCGAGGGCAATAAAACAACAATATCAGTTTCAACGTATTTATTTTCACCTGAATAACTTTCACTATTTAGATTGTATTTGTTATATGTCACTTATTATTTAGTGAGCACTAACAGTGTTTTAGCGCCTTTTCTGCACCATCACTTTGTCACTATTGATTGAGTCCAGACAGCCCGAATTGGATTAATCTTCCTCCAACTGGAGACCGCTGGACTCGTTGACCTTCATGCAAACTTCCCTCTGGCGCCACAAAAAAGATTGTTTTGTCTGGCCCTCCAAGAAGTTTGTCTCGAAAATGGTCTGTCTGGGAAGTATGACCTTGTTTCTTTATATTGTCCATCTGATTAATGAGTGGAGGGGAAAAAATATCCTCTCAAGGCAAAAAAAATACTTTTACCTCCTGATGCTTTAGCTAATTGAATCTGTCTCCCCAAAAGGAAATCCTCCCTCAAAAAGTAAAATTACACAAAACTGTTCTTGTCGAATCCGCCATCCACTGCCTGAAACACAAAGCTCTTCTCCCAGTTACATAATACGCCATTGATCTGGCTGCTAATTTCAGTGCATCAAGTGAAGTTTCAGCAATGTAGTCGGTTACCCACTTGAGATCTGATAAAGCTATTAGAATTGAAGCTCGCTTGAATCCTCACTCGAAAGCTTCCTCAATATTAGAGATCCATATGTGCATGGCTCTTCATACAGACATGGTTGATATTGCAGGTTTGCATGCTAATCCTGCCACCAGATACGATTCTCAGAACGCTATCTATCACATCCCTGAATTATGCTGTGTGTCGGATTCTAGCCTGCAGTAATCAACATCCACCGGGACTGCTGCTGCTCTTGCTTCCAGACTCTGAAACCTGACACCACAGGTCACATGCCTTCAGTCAGACCTACTGAAACCTCCCTTTCCTGTTCCTCACTTTCCTGTTTATACTCGTCCCTCCAGCACCTGCTAGGTTCCTGTATTCACTGCTGCTATTTGCTGTTGCCCTGTTTCTCAGTCCCAGTCCTGTTCCTGACTCCTCGTTGCCGACCTTTGCTTGTGACCCCGACCACGCTCCCTACCCCTGGGATCCACTCCAGCCGTAGATCAATGACAGAAAAAACAGGCCCCATCATGGATCCCGCCGGAAGAGACCAAAACCTGGTTCAGCGGTTTGCTTCCTTGCAACATATCATGATCGGCTTCTAGGAACATCAAGGACATGTTTACAACCGTTTTGGCTGCTTGGAAGCTGCCATAACCGCTGTGCCTGTTCAAAATGCTCCCCGTGTACCTTTTCCAGAAAAATTTGGGGAGAAAAAAAAAAAAAACACAACACACCACAATTCCAAGGTTTCCTCAACCAAATGCAGACTTATTTCAGTTACAGGCCCATGCTTGGGTCTCCCCTATGTTAGAACAGAATAGCCCACTACTAAGGGATCTGGAGGGATTCATCAAAGCCATGAGTCTGATTTTTGATGACCCAAACCATAGTGCAACCGCTGAGGCAACTATGAACAACCTTCGTCAAGGAAGACGCTCGTCAGCTGAGGACGCCGCCGAGTTCCGCAGATGGGTTACTAATACTGAGTGGAATGAGGCTGCTCAGAGATATAATTTTTCAGCAGAATTGAAGGTTCTCAATGACTACCTGCAGGAGATCCTGTCAAAGGGTTTCATCCGACCCTCTACTTCCCAGGCAGAAAAAAAAAAAAAAAAAAAAGGGGACTGATCTCTACTTCCCTGCATTGACTAACGGGAACTAAATAAGATCATAGTGAAGAACAGGTATCCGTTCCCTCCGATACCCAAACTATTAGAAATAATTCAGTTAGCCAAGATCTTTACCAAATTAGATCGCCGAGGGGCGTATAATTTGGTCCACATCTGACTCGGTGACAAGTGGACAGCCTTCTGAACCCCTTATGAGCACTATGAATACCTGGTGATGCCTTTTGGACTCTAATGCTCCTGCTGCCTTCCAGCATTTCATTAATGATGTTTTCTGAGTTACTAGACCAATTCGTAGTGGCTGTCACGCTGTGCAGCCCGCAGACCAGACCAGTCCCCTGTACTGAGGTGGGATGTAGAGTATACGCACCGACAGCAGAGGGGGCGTGTCCGGGATGTGGCGTAGTAGCGTAGTCAGGCCTGGATGTAGATAAAGAATGGTCAAGTAGTTGCCGAGTCCGAGGAAATAGAAAGTTCTGTAGTCAAAATCCGTAGCAGAGTCCGAGGGTCTTAGAGGTAGAGTAGTCTGTAGGAAAGCCGAGTTTAGGAGCCAGAGGGGGTATCCAGACGAGCCGGATCAGTAGCTGTAAGGAATAAACACAAGAGAGCTATGCAGAGCAAGGAAGTGAAGGCAAAGCAGGATATTTAAAGCGACAGTGACCAATCCGGACGAGGGGCATGGCGGAGGCGTGTCGAGGAGCTGCTCGTGAGTGGCTGAAACCAGGAAGTAGTAGAGCACAGCTGAGAGTCTAACACCAGTGCCAGAATCCAAGATGGCGGCTGCAGAGTTCAAGGTATGCACTGGGTGGCGGCATGGGTAGCGACGGGGGGCAGGGGCAGCAGCCGCTGCAGTAATGGTAGTGGGTAAGGAGTAGTCACGCTGCAAGGGACGTGGCCACCGATTCCTTACAGTGGCTTACCTGGATGATATACTAGTCGTCTCAGATAACATCATGGATCAGAAACATGTCCGGATTGTCCTAGAGCGTCTTCGAAAGCACAAATTGCGCATTAAATTAGAAAAATGTGATTTGGAAAAAATCAGCATGCAATTTCTCGGTTATGTCATCTCCACCGAGGGTTTGAGTATGGACCCTGGAAAGATTCAAGCCATGGTGGAATGGCCAATTTCTCGAAATGAGAATGACATTCAAAGATTTGTGAGATTGCTAACTTTTATAGATGTTATATTAAAAACTTCTCTGGCATTATTGCCCCAATCACACGACTCACACAGAAAGAATCCCCCTTCAAATGGTCTCCTGAAGCGGATGCATTTGAACAGTTAAAATCACTTTTCACCTCTGCTCCTAACCCGATTCATCCGAATCCAGAACTACCATTTGTCATGGAAGTGGGCGCATCCGACTCCGCTATTGGTGCCATTCTTTTAAAGAATTGGACCCAAAATGCGCCTTCATTCATGTGCTTTCTATTCTACCAAATATCAACAGCTGAAAGAAATGACATCGGAAACAAGAAACTTTTGGCTAGAAATCCTGCACTCAGAGTGGGGACATTTACTTGAGAGGGCCAATCACCCGGTTACCGTCTTTACGGATCACAGGAATTTAGAATTAATTCGATCTGCAAAGAGACTGTCTGCTCGACAAGCCAGATGGGCTCTGTTCTTCGCAAGATTTCAGTTCCACATCTCATACCGCCCGGCTCCAAGAATGGGAAGGCGGACGCCATGTACCGGTTATTGCCAAATCCTTGTTCAGATAAAGAGCAGGAAGAAACTATTCACAAAAGAAAACATTTCTGGGCGTTACGTTTTACGCCAATCTCCTCGCATGAATAAAAGGAAGCCTACTCAAATGACAAACCTCCACCGAAAACGCAATTATTTCTATGTGAACTGTAAGGACCGTCTGCTCGTCCCTAAGGAGGTAAGATTAGAAGTGCCCCAATTAATGCATGACTCCCCACCCGCTGGTCATCCAGGTGTCCTCAAGACACAGGAACTGTTGTCCTGCTCTTTTTGGTGGCCTAAAATATCACAAGATGTTAAAGACCATGTCCTCTCCTGTGAGACCTTTGCCAGGACCAAGACTCCTCGAGCATCCCCTGTGGGTTTGCTGCAGCCTCTTCCGATTCCTACTCGTACTTGGGGGTCCATATCAATGGATTTTAATTGTTGACCTACCCAGATCAAGTGGACATAATACCATTCTTGTAGTATTGGATCGAGTCACGAAAATGGCTCACTTCATTGCTGCACAGAATCTCCTTCAGTAGACCAGACAGCCAAGTTGATCTTGAAAGAGGTATTCTGGCTTCACGAGGCTCCAGATAAGATCATATCTGATAGAGGGGTGCAAGATTTGGGAGGACTTTCTGTTCCTCTCTAGGAATTCGTCTAAGTTTATCGTCTGGCTATCATCCACAATCCAATGGCCAGACCGAAAGGACTAACCAGACAATGGAACAATACTTACGCTGTTTTGTTTGACATCTTCAGGATGACTGGATTGACTTTCTACCTCTAGCTGAGTATTCGTAGAACTACTGACATCATTTGACACAGAAGAGTCCATTCTTCTCAAATTTTGGATTTCATCCTACCTCTATTCCTCGTTTTCCATCTTTGGGTCCCATTCTGGCCGTTACGGAAAAACTTGAGATTCTGCGAGACATCCAGGAGACCCTCAAAGAGACACTTTGCGAGGCTCAAGCACAATAAAAAAAAAAAGAAGCAGACCAACACCGTAGACTTTCCCCAGAGTTTCACGATGGGGAAAAAGTCTGGCTTTCAACGAGAAATTTATGATTCCGCATTTCTGCACTGATAAAGCCAGTGTCCTTTAGATTAGCACTCCCAGAGGCCATTAAAATACTCCTCGTTTTTCACATTTCCCTGCTGAAGCCATTTCGTGAGAATCCATTTCCTGGACGGATCCTTCCTCCTCCTGACCGTGTCCTGGTGGATAACGAAGAGGAATTTATTGTTGAAAGAATTTTGGACTTATGGGGGGTGGGGGGGGGGGAAGGGCTATGGCCCAGAAGAGAGGTCTTGGGAACCAAAAAGTTTTGTACATGCTCCACAACTGATCAGGGCTTTCCACCTGAGATATCCGGACAAGCAAGCGAAGATCGCCCGGAGAACGCTCTTGGGAATTATGTCAGCCTGCAGTATCCATTCTTGCTTCCAGAATCTGAAACCTGACACCTGTCCCATGCCTTCAATCAGACCTATTTAAACCTCCCTTTCCTGTTCCTCCCTTGCCTGTTTACACTGGTTCCTCCAGCTCCTGCACTCACTGCTGCTTTTGATCTGTTCCTCAGTCCCAGTCCTGTTGTCCTCTGGTTCCCGACCATGCCATCTGCCGCCTGCGTCCGACCTCTGCTTGTGACCCCGACCACACACTGCTGTTCCTGCCACTGTGATCCACTCCAGCCGTAGATCAACCCTTGATATTGCGTCATCAACTGGTAGAGTGGTCTTCGTAACTCTAAATATTGCTGCATCCATTTTTGGAGTTACTACCCAGAATTGCCTGTCCTTTTGTCCAAAAGGATACAGTTTGTTGAACTTCTTGGGAATCACCCGTTTTCTATCAGGCTGAGCCCATTCTGCTTGTACCAAATCCTTAATCACTTGATGGGTTCAGAAAACACTGGTCTTTCTTTGGGTTACTGTATTTTTCATCCATGTCAGAAAAGTATTCAACTGTTCATTTGGATCCCCTGCTGCTGCTTAAAAACAATCTCCACAGTGTTTCTTAGCTTTTAATGTAGGTTTATCACAAGCTGCACACACTTTAGAGTTCTTAGAAATTTTATTTTTCTGGTGCAGAGCCTCCATTGCCACTTTATAAGTTCCCTCTTCTGGCTGTATCACATACGAACTATGGTGACAAAAAACGTGTATTTAGTTCTAAATAATCAAATCTCTCTAGTTCTCTCCTCTAAACCAAGGACTCATCCTGTTTTAGGAAGCGACCCTTTTCAGAAATCAGCATGGAGGCTGCTGCAAACAATCTGTTCAGCTTCTTGTAGCCGATTTGCTCTCTGCAGTGTTCCATGTTGCAGGTTGCTTTATATTTTCGGAGGCCGTCGCCTCCCTGACATCGTCAGTTTGCCCAGAGTGCTGAAGGCATCTCTGCCCCTGTGTGTGGGAGCACGCGCAAAATAGACACTCGCTATTCAACCACGTGGGACACCATTACAGCCATGTCTCCCCACCTTTACAGTGCTTATATGTCAAACCTGCAGCTGAAGAGAGGCTGACAACCCCCTGGACTAACTGCAGTCTGGTGAGTCCTGAACAAAATGTCAAAAAAATAATAATAAAAAAAACATAAAAAGGAAGAAGGACCACCAGCATGTAGTATGAGGGGATTTTTATGGTACTACCTGCAGAATTCAATTTCCTGTCCAACTCAAGCTAAGGATTGACTTAACCCTATGGTGCCCACTGCCATGGGGAACAGGAAAGATGGTTCATGCTAAGAAAATGATTAGCGATAATTGCCCTGATGGAACACTCTCCAAAATGGGAGATTTAAAATATACGTCTTAATGACAAAAAAGGTTTCTTATGCATTAACTTGACTTGGGTATTCCACTGGGAATTATAGTTTCTGTCTAACGCACAGCTACATATAACACAGTTTACCAAATATTCATATTTCAGTCGATGTGAAAGCCAATCCAACATTATTTTATTTTTTCAGATTATCTGTTCACCTCAAGGCCAAAAGTAATAGATATATAATGATCTCAAATACATTGTACAGTAGATTGTGGATGTATTTATAGGAGAAATATGCACTTTAACTAATACAGATTGTGAAATAAAAGCGTTTAAAGGCAAGCAATTCAGGCCTTTGACACAAGTCTGTTAGCTGTCCACTGTCAAGGGTACTGTGGCAAAGATGCACAAACATCATTAAATGAAATAAATGTCAGTAACTTTAATTTTACAGAGTACTAAGCACAAGAATAACGGAATTGTTAGTATATTTCTTGAAATATGCATGACTTTGACCAGTGTTTATCAACCAAGGTTCTGCGGCCCCCTTGGGAGGATAAAAAAGGGGCCGCAGAATTTCCTCTTCTCCCAGAGCAGTTAGAAAGCTTGATCGTTGCTAGGGGGTTGGCCAGTTTCCACCAGCCTGATTGGCTGCATTACCCAGCAGCGAATCAGGAGGTATTAGGAGCACGTGTCTGGGGCGCATGGCCATGAAGAGGAGGTAGCAGTATTGGCAGGAGAGGATTAGCGTTTGTGTATCTGTTCTCCTGTGGCCTTTGTGACTGTCCGGTTTAGTTTTTGGTGTGTGTTGCACAGCTGTTTGTAGGGGTGCCTCAGCAACTGAACATTATGAATAAGGGTGCTTCGAGAGAAAAGAGGTGGAGAATCACTTAACTTTAATATCAGGCAGAGACCATACAGTAGAATAATGCAGCAGTGTATGTTGAAAGTGATGCTTACATTGCATTGAAACAACAACTAGTAGAAAATGTACTGTGATTGGCATTCCTAAATAAAACAAGGAGGTAGGTGCCTATCAAAATTGATTATACACAGCAGGGATACACGACAGATTCTTCTATATGCAGTGAACAGTGATGTGGCCAAGCCCTGCCCAATTGAATGTATGCCTTTATTTATATAGCGCCATACAGTGCAGAAAACAGCTGTGGTGAAATCATTTAAAGGAATGAGCCCTTTTAAGGTCACAGTACTGTACCTGTGATATGAGTCACTTTAGAAGCTTCTTCATTTTGTACATTGCCCCATACAGGTGCTGGACAAGCTGGAGGTTGGTTTACAGTTGAAACCGACCCCTGAACAGGCAAGTTTTTTTTCAGCATCTGGGCAAAACTTGGCACCTTCGAACCTTGATGCCAATCGCCATTGCCTGCCATTTTTCTCCTGTTAAAAATTATAAAATGCTTGCGTTTATTGTAGAATCACAAAATAATTAAATATTTAGTAAGGCTTGGATGCCAGTAAAAGGGTAGCCCTCAAACAAGGAGCAGAAAGAATTGTCCCTTTAATGTTACGAAGCAATGATAATTTGACACCAGAATTAAATATAAATGTAATTTTTCAATTTACTAATTGAGAATACATAAGGTGTGAAAGATGGCTGCATACAGTTTTTTTTTAGGAATAACATCTCCCAAATGCGTACAGGGCTTTACAAATATATACATTAAAGCTGCAGTTCAGTCAATATCCTGCATGTGTGTTTTTTTTAATAAATCAGTTCTGTAGTAAGAAAAAATACTTTTAGCATTTTCTGTTTTTAAAAAAACAACTTTGAAAGACCACTTTTCTTGTATTCTATTTTAACAGCCATTTGCTAAGGCACTGCCCCTCCATGTCCTGTCACAAGCCCTGGCACACCCCTTTGTCAGCCCTGCCCTCCCTCTAGCACATGTCAGTGCAGGAGTGCTCATGAATATTCATGAGCTTCCACTCACTGACAGAAGCAAATAAAAACATATGCCAGCTCTAATTATGTCACCAAATTTCGCCTATCAATACATGGAGAACGAATTGACTGGCAGCTATACAGTTCTTTAGGTAATTAGAGATTGCACACATGAAACTATTGAAGTAAAAAAATAAATTAAAAAAAAAAAAAAAAGACTGAACTGCAGCTTTAAGGCTGAGTCCCGACTGGCGCTGAGCGCGCTCATGCCTGGAGAGCGCTCAAAGCATGAGTGCCTGGTGTCCTCTGATTTAAGCAAGCGCGCGGGGGGGGGGGGGAGTGGGGCAGCATTGCGGGCCAGCTGAGTGTGCGCCGGGAAGTCAGATTTTTTTGTTTTGGTAAGCGCCGAGCGCGGGTGAGCATGGAACTTTCATATTTATATATGTGTAAGTTAACGCGGCAAGTGCCGCCGCTCTCAGCGCTAGCGGGGACCCAGCCTAAGCCAGCGGTGCGCAAACGGGGGGCGGGAGGATTTGTGTCGCAGCTGTTCCACAAAGCATTTAAATGAAATGCGGGGGACCGCATGAGGCCTCTGTAAGTTCCCTTGAGTAAGGCTGTGCCTATAGTGCCGTCGGCGACACGACGGGTGACGTCATCCGGCTAAAGTTATATTTCACCGGGCGTCGTCGTCGCGTAATTCCGGCAATTTGATTGGTTCAAGGGCCGTCACGTGACAGCCCTTGAAAAATCAAATTTTGCCGGCTACCAGTTTTGGCGACGGCGCGCGCACCAGTTTTCGGGCGACGTCGCATCGCCGGCACTATAAGCACGGCCTAAGACTGCTTGAGGCGACGTGTCGCCATGGGGTCATTTGACGCTTGAGACAAGGTTGGGGGGGGGGGGAGAAGACAAGAGAGCAGTGGGGGAGAGCAGGCAGGGGGCGCAGGGAAAAACATTTGCGCACCCCTTCTTTAATCAGTCCCTTTCGTGAGGCCCCTCATGCACCGCAGGGAAGTCTACTTATCCTTTATCACTTTTTTGGAAGCAGAGCTGTCAATCAACGCGAGGGGGGAGTGAGAAGAGGAAGGGAGAAAGCAGGAGAGAATAGATTAGGGATACTGTATCTGTGAACCGGTCAGCGGCCATGTGGGAAGAGGCAGAAAAAGCGCTGTGTCTGCGGACCTGAGCTAGCAGGGTAATCTCAGATTACAGCTTTACTAATGTGTCGGCTGGTCATGTGATTTAATAAACATCCCCCATCATCAGGGAGATACACGGTTTCTGCATAACACATATCAACGGAGACAAATACCACCCTCCCCCGTATGGCTGAATCCCAGGTAAACCGGCCTCCCCGGCACCTTACTAGTGCGGCCACCCCAGCATTACAGGGGTCTGACTTTACTTCGGGTTTCTCTCGTTCTCAGCCTCCTTATAACCCGCTCCCGCCTCTCAGCCTCGTTACAACCCGCTCCCGGCACCTCGATATATCCCGCTCCCAGCAGCCCGTTATAACCCTCTCTCCGCCTCAGTACCTCGTTATAACCCTCTCTCGGCCTCAATACCTCGTTACCCGCTCCCGGTAACGACTCTCAGAGGCGCCGCGGAGGTGAGTTCGCGCGACTAACGGCTCCTGCTCCTCCTCCTCCTCCTCCTCCTCCTCACGCGCTCCGCCTCTCAACACCCTTCCGCCCAGCGCCTGGCCTCACCCTGCGAGCTACCTCACTCCCCGACTTCCCGTTACGTAGGTGTGAGCACGTGCAGCGTGTGTGCGTCTCACATAAGTTATGCAGTGTATATACATGCACATTATTTATGCAGTGTATATACACAGATGTGCACATTATTTATGCAGTGTATATACACAGACGTGCACATTATTTATGCAGTGTATATACACAGACGTGCACATTATTTATGCAGTGTATATACACCGGCATGCACATGGAGCAATGTGTTCTAGGCCCATCTAGCACTGATGGGATTCTAGCTATCAACCTTACAGGTCCAAAGTCGGAGAGATCTTGGGGTTCTTGACCAAAATATATTTTTGTTTGTTTTTTAAATGTACTGATTAAAATTTGCTGTAAAATGTATCAAGCTTTCACTTGCTCAGACAATATATTTCCCTCAAGTCAATGGAAGATGAGGAGATACCCTCTGCACTTCCCTACCTAATCTCCCAGAGAGATTTTTTTCATGTTGTACAGTATGCTGATAAGATTTCACGTTTGCCAGCATGGCAAGAAAAGGTCTTGTATTTGGAGAATTAGGTAAGGCTGTATCTTTGTTTTCCGGAGAATTGCACATTGCTTCACAAACACACAAACGTACAGTCCTACACACATTACAGACTGATATATGCAAGTCCTACACGCATTACTATAAACACACCTTCAAACAGAAATACACACAGTCTTAGGCCTCGGACATGGTCAAAAAGACCGTGCTGAGCCGCGCTGAGGGGAAACATTATCCCTATCAGCGCGGCTTTAGACGGCGCTTCCGCAGGCGTGTGGAAATGCAGGAGACAGGCAAGTTTAAATTTTGCCACTCAGGGAAGAGCAGGGCCAGTCACGTGACTGCTAGAAGCCAATGGCAGTCCGTGACGTCGGTGACGTGGCGTCCTACCTCCCGCCTGGCTCCCACCCGGCACACAAGCACAAGCGCGCTCGCTGACGCTCATGCAGGGACACGAAAAATCTCCTGCTTGAGCAGGAGAGCATGAGCGTCAGCGCTGCCCAGCGCTCTACACTACACTATGTCCCAGGCCTTAGGCTACTGTAAGTCCCCACTGGCGCTGAGCGCGCTAATGCTTGGAAAGCGCTGCAAGCATGAGCGCTGGGTGTCCTATTGTACGCGGGCACGGGGGAGGGGGGTTGGAGGGGGGGGCATTGAGGGCCAGCTGAGCGCGCGGTAAGTATAGATTTGTTTTGCTAAGTGCCGATCGCGGCAGAGCGTGTGCACGCGCACGAATGCCGCACTCACCGCGTGAGCGGGGACTTACATATATATATATACTAGCTGATATACCCGGCGTTGCCCGGGATGTAAATCCATAATAGGTATTATTATTTATAAATAGTTGAAAAGAAACATGGAAGAAAATGTAATACGATATTTTTGTTTAAAAATGGTTTATTGTAAACACACCACAGTACAATGTATATTTTGGTGACATAAGTGATGTAAAAATGTGAGGTGTGTGTCCCGCTAGGGTGTGAGTGGGTATGAGACATCGGGTGGGTGTTCAGTACGGGTGGGTAGTAGAGTGCTGGCTGTGGGTGGGAGTCCCGCTAGGGTGTGAGGCGGCGGGTGAGTGCGTGCGGCGGCTAGTCAGTGATGTCGGTGCGTAGGGGCGGGAGGCGGCGGGTGTGTGTCGAGTGTGGCGGGTTGGTGAGAGGCGGCAGGTGTCTGTTGAGTGAGGGCGGCGGCTGTGGGGCGCAGGGGTGTGAGGCGGCGAGTGGCTGAAAGGCAGAGGCGGGAGGCGGCGGGAGTGCGGGCGGCAGGTGTTTGAAAGGCGGGAGGGCGACGGGCGGCGAGTGGGTGAAAGGCAGAGGCGGGAGTGCGGCGGGTGGGTGAAAGGCAGAGGCGGGAGGGTGGGTGAAAGGCAGTGGCGGGAGTACGGGCTGCGAGTGGATGAAAGGCAGGGGCGGGAGGGGGGTGAAAGGCAGGGGCGGGAGGGGGGTGAAAGGCAGGGGCGAGGGGGGTGAAAGGCAGGGGCGGGGGGGGAAGGCAGGGGCAGGGGGTGAAGGCAGGGGCAGGGGGTGAAGGCAGGGGCAGGGGGTGAAGGCAGGGGCGGGGGGGTGAAGGCAGGGGAGGGGGGGAAGGCAGGGGAGGGGGGGAAGGCAGGAGAGAGGGGAAAGGCAGGAGAGGGGGGAAGGCAGGGGCGGGGGGAAGGCAGGGGCGGGGGGAGGCAAGGGAGGGTGTCACTGTGTGTCTGTCCCTGTGTGTGTCAGTGTGTCTGTCCCTGTGTGTGTCAGTGTGTCTGTCCCTGTGTGTGTCAGTGTGTCTGTCCCTGTGTGTGTCATTGTGTGTGTCAGTGTGTCTGTTCTTGTGTGTGTCATTGTGTGTCCCTGTGTGTCTGTCCCTGTGTGTGTCACTGTGTATGTCGGGGGGGGAGGGGGGGTCAAAAACGGAGCTGGGGGAGGGGTCAAAAACGGAGCTGGGGGAGGGGTCAAAAATGGAGCTGGAGGGGGTCAAAAACGGAGCTGGGGGGTCAAAAACGGATAAATAAATAACAAATAATATCATATAAATAACAGGTCATGGGAATAAGTGCTTCAGACAAACGTAACATTTAGGAAGAGGAGTCCCTACTCCGAGGAGCTTACGATCTAATTGGTATATAGGAGGAACGTACAGAGACAGTAGGAGGGCATTTTGGTAAGTGCTTCTGCAGGGGGCCAAGCTTTATGTATCATGTGTCTAGTAATATCTACGGTGCTACTCATATTCTTCTTTAAGCAAGTGTGTCTTAAGGTGAGTCTTAAAGGTGGATAGAGAGAGTGCTAGCCGGGTAATGAGGGGAAGGGCATTCCAGAGGTGTGGGGCAGTCAGTGAGAAAGGTTTAAGGCAGGAGAGGGCTTTAGATACAAAAGGGGTAGAGAGATGACATCCTTGAGCAGAACGCAAGAGTCGGGATGGTGCATACCGAGAAATTAGGGATTACATGTAAGGAGGGGCAGAAGAGTGTAAAGCTTTAAAAGTGAGGAGGAGAATTGCATGTGCGATACGGGATTTGATCGGAAGCCAGGAGAGTGATTTCAGCAGGGGAGACGCTGAGACAGATTTAGGAAAGAGTAGAGTGATTCTGGCAGCAGCATTTAGTATAGAATGTCTCTTATCTCTGCTAGCCAGCAGAGGGTGATTCAGTCTTATCACTAGTGACCAGGATATCCACGCTTCCTGGCTGTGACCCTCACTTAAGCTGGCTCTACAGGACCGTGTCCCTATCCTATGGGGCGGTCCCTGCAGCAACGACAAGCTGAGGGGAGGCGGGGCCTAGCTGGGGCCTAGGAGGGGATCTCTGGCCTAGTGTAGGGGCTACTTGCCTCCCTGCACATGCACACCCTACCCTCTCTGTGTCCCAGCTCCGACTGACTTGTAAGCCCTGAGCGCGCCAAATGTATCTCTCTCTGCAGGAGATCTCTGCTGTGCGATTGGCTCCCTGGCGTCACGTGGATAGCAGCCCCAGTAGCTACTGGGTCTTTTTGTCTCCGCGGGACCTCTTTGTTATTGGGGCCACGTGCGCCTGCTCCACTGCGCATGCAAGACAATGTAATGGCCATC
The DNA here is from genome assembly GCF_040206685.1 of Ascaphus truei. NCBI lineage: Eukaryota > Metazoa > Chordata > Amphibia > Anura > Ascaphidae > Ascaphus > Ascaphus truei. The sequence continues at coordinate 440,922,612 of NC_134483.1, forward strand.
GTCGCTTGCAACTGCACGACTCTGTGAAGGCCCTGAGATACGGAGCACCACCTTTGCCCATCCGCGCTCACTAAAATGACCGCCACGACTGTTCTGCGCATGCGCGAGCCTCCGCGCATGTGCAAGCATAACCAACATGGCGGCGCCCTGCAGCGGGAGCCACCGGCCAGCCTGTCGCCACCCGACAAAGCCCCCACCATGCGGATGTAAGGAAGGGGGAAACCGGAGGACCGGGGATTCAGAGGGGATTTGGCTACATTCTCCCCCAGGTGAAAATACCAACGTTCCCGCTTGGAGGGCAACGTCACAATGCATATAGTTACACAATAATATGTACAACTTATCATAGGCACTTTATCATCAATGGTACATGACATAGTAACCATACTGGTACCCGAGGCCAGCTGAGTTTTAGCTGGTTGCTGAGACCCATAGTGGGGTGCCCCTAACAGATCATGGGAGGGCACCTCACTCTGACTCCTGTGAGTCTCTGCCTCGTTAGTCTCATGTACTGATACTGGAGTCCCTGTGGACTCCTTGAACTCGTGGTTGTGTACTAGAGTCTCTGGTTCTAAGCCACTCTCTCCCCCTGGTGGAAGGAAGAGCAATTGGTCTCTGAGCCAGACCTTTACCCGGCCATCCGCATCACGTATGCGGTAGACAGGGAAGCCCTGACTTTTTTCTCGGTCCACCACATGGTGAATAGACCGCTTCAGATTGCGCCTGGAGGAGGCAATAATTACCAGAGCGGTCACCTCACAGTCCTGGGTTGCTCGAGCAGTTGCTTCAGAAGTGACATCTTCTGTGGACTTCACGAGATCTGGGTGCAGATCCATGTCATGAGATGAAAGTGCTTGGGGGTCCTTCGGTAGAAGATGAGAGTAGGGACACCGCCGTAGGGGAACCGCATCGGGGCACCTCGCTTTCTCAAGTGGCTATCGGCAGTAAGCAGTCCCGCTCCTGCGCCACTAGTGGAAGTGCTCTTAACTTTTCCTGGGCAGTCACCTTACCCTGTGGTTCTGACCTTAGGTTCCGGCTCTGAAACCAAGACTGAAACCGGGGTGCACGGACCCCCTGGAACGTCGGTTAGGGCGCACGGGCCCTCTGAAGCTTCCATAATTGAGGTAGGTTTGTTAGCCGCATCGACCGGCCCACTATTGGAGTCGATCGCTTCTTTCTCTGTCGGTTCCGTAGGCCACAGCCACGTGGGGCTCAGGAACTGTACACCGCAGCAGGCACACTTGTCTCCCCAGGTCAATTCGCCATGTGCGAAGTCACACTTGGTACAGGAGTATCGTACGCACCCCTTCCCGTCCACCTTTGCCAGCAGAAACTCTCCTGCTAAACAATATGGGTCAAATGCCGTATCTCCTGACATCTTCAAGTCTGGTTGTACGCACGGGTACAAACGAAAGGGCACTTGCACTCCCCTCGATCGGTAGGCTCCATACAACTGAGTTTGCGGTTCGCTACATCCTGTACCTCCTTTGGGGTGGACAGAAGTTGCTGATTGAGGCTTACTGTATTCCCTCCCCCTGATGGAATCCAGAGATGGGGCACACTCTATCACGGAGTAGTGGTTCTGGCTCAGCGCTGAGCCACTCACATTGTGGGGGCAGGGCTCTGGTTTTCGCGCCAGACCTGAAAGGAAGGGTGCCAAAGAGACTGCTAAATCAGGGTAGATAAATGGGCACCCATCGATCGGAGTCTCGGGCAGGTTTAGGAATTGGAGGCCATCTTCCTCACATATGGCATGGCCTACATCAGTAGGATAACACTCCATTGATAGGAGGGGTAATCATACCTTTGCCCTACGATCCAAGCATGAGCCAACCCGGGGAGTTTCCGAGCATGCTCCTGGACGTCCTGCTTGGATATGCAAGCAAGAACTATGCCTACAGCAACCAGGTGATTGGGCATAGTGCTACGCTTAAAGGCCCATGTGAAGACCTCCCGCCTTGAAAGCACAACCATGGTGAAGAATTAAATTGAACAATTTGACTACTGAATAGGGCACCCAAGGTCTGGATCTCTGCAGCGCCTCCAAATGTAGCCCATGTATCCCCCCCCTAAGTGAGATTGAGGGTATACGCTATGGATCCTACTGGTGCTGCACTTACCTGTTGGCTCACAGGGGCCTAGGCCTCCGCCACGGGGAGCTCGGGGTGATATAATACAATACTCTCGGTGCAACGCCTCCACCTGTGAAGGATCCCAGCGTAGTGGGAGGAGCCCCTTGTGGGACCCAATAACATCAAACACACACTGTGCATAAAACAATAACATTTACTGACACAGGTATAACTCTTAACACTCTATCAATGATTACTAATAGGTACAACTACCCCTTTGCTTCGCAGGGCTTTAACCCTACACCTTATTTCCCCAACACCGTTTACCCAGGAGTCCCAAGATTCCCCCACACACCCAAGTGTGAGACAGCGCTGCCCACTAGGTGAGGTGTACTGGTTGGTGCACGTTTTGGGATGAAAGTACCTACCGGATGTGTCCACAACTGGGCGCGCAGATGCTGTACTTGGGGTCCCTGCTCCAGAAGGGTAATCCCACATCGTGATCCGCCTCTACCGTGGATGGCTCCCGCTTGGAGTGATCCACCTTTGGAATGTCTCTTATCTCTGCTAGCCAGCAGAGGGTGATTCAGTCTTATCACCAGTGACCAGGATATCCACGCTTCCTGGCTGTGACCCTCACTTAAGCTGGCTCTACAGGACCGTGTCCCTATCCTATGAGGCGTTCCCCACAGCAACCACAAGCTGAGGGGAGTCAGGGCCTAGCTGCGGCCTAGGGGGGGATCTCTGGCCTAGTGCAGGGGCTACTTGCCTCCCTGCACATGCACACCCTACCCTCTCTGTGTCCCAGCTCCGACTGACTTGTAAGCCCTGAGCGCGCCAAATGTATCTCTCTCTACAGGAGGTCTCTGCCGTGCGATTGGCTCCCTGGCGTCACGTGGATAGCATCCCCAGTGGCTGCTGGGTCTTATAGTCCCCGCGGGACCTCTTTGTTATTGGGGCCGCGTGTGCCTGCTCCACTGCGCATGCGCGACTGTAATGGCTGCCGCCGCTTGCATGTGCGACTCTGTGAAGGCCCTGCGCTAAACAGCGCCACCTTTGCCCATCCGCACTCACTAAAATGGCCACCACGACTGTTGCATAATCAACATGGCGGCGCCTTGCAAAGGGAGCCGACGGCCAGCCCGTTGCCACCCAACAAAGCCCCCACCATGCGGAGGTAAGGAAGGGGGAAAACGGAGGACCGGGGAGCCAGAGGGGACCTGGCTACATATATACTGTACATATACTGTATATGCATATATCAATATAGGGGGTGACTTAATAGTGAAAGGGTTATTGCTTTTTATTTGTATGTCAACAACACTAATGGCAAAATGCAGTAAAGGAAACAAAATATACTTGAAATAGACACAAAGGGACAGTAATGTAACCCTGTTGCTGCAAGGAAGGGCTGCAACACATTGCACAATAAGGTGGAATAGGCAGTAAAAGGATTAAAGAGAAAAAGTCAATCATTAATTAGCCAATAGTAAACTATGACATCATTGTGATAGGATCTGTGAAATGCACAAGTCCAGCCACTTCACCTTGACATCTCCCCTTGTGATTGGCTGTCTGGCAAGGTGGTTGCAGGCAGACGCCACAGTCATTTTTGGCTAACACAAAAATAAAATTGACTTCTGGACATTCTCATGGCTCATATTACCAAAAAAATGAGGATTGCTTTTTACCTATTAGCTGCCAGAAAGATGATACTCCTCCCACAGGAGAAAGGAACGGTGCACCGCCAAGATGAAAAAAATGCAAAGGCTGAAAATGTGACTAAGAAGATTTATTGGAGCATAGTAGTGAAGTTCTGGCGGATCCTCTGACGCGTTTCATGCCGAATCGCTTTGAAGAATCTCCAGCCGGAATGATTCTCTAACAGTCTCTGCTACACGCTGTACTGACAGTCAGGCACTGTCATACAGCATTCCTCTTGCTCTCTAATTATGGTGAAGGAGTCCCTGTCCTAAGGCCGACCCTATACCATACAGCTTCCTCTGGTGTCTCAGGGGACTAACTGGGCCCTGGGGTATACCTCTACCCTAGTCCCTGTATGCAGAAGATCTCTCCCTGTAGCTTCTGTCTGATCCCAGACTCTGGCAGCTCACCACGTGCAACTGGCACTGGTGATTTAACATACACTGAACAACTAGAAAGCAAACCCCCTTCTTCCTATGAGGGGCCTCTCACTGACACAGCCAAATAACTGCTGTGGCTGCACTACAAAGCCACACTGTATCTTCTACTCAGAGCACACAGCACGGCAGCTGTATCACTGACTAGACTTGCACACACCTAAGGGCAGGGTCCCTATCTAAGGGGCCTTCCATAAGAACTTACCCACTAACCTAGTGGGGAGTGGGACCTACCTGGGGCCTGGGGGTAACCTGGCCTAGTTTAAGAAGCCACTTGCTCCTTACACACTTCCTCCCCCTTCCTGCTCCCAGCTCCAACTGACAAACGTGGTCCCCGCAACATTATATCCTTCCTCCTCAGGAGAAGCTGCAAAACCCTATTTGCTGGCTGGCTGCACATGATGTGGGTGAAAGGGCAATCCCCAGAGGCTGCTGGGAATTGTAGTCCACTCAGGACCTCTTTAGCATCTGGACCACATGGAGAACCTTACTGCGCCTGTGCAAAGCTGTAATGGCCGCCGCTATGCTTAACTGCGCCTGCGCGACCTCTAGAGAGCCTTCCTGCCTCTCTGCCTTATAAATGGTGAACCAGGAAGCCAAAGGGGATCTGGCTACATTCTCCCCCTGGTAAAATACCAACGTCCCCGCTTGGAGGACAGCGTCACACACCACAGAGTTATATAATAAAAATGCAGGGCATAGTATATACAACTTATCACAGGTGCTTTACCATCAACAGTGCATAACTTAATCATAACCGTTATACCCAAGGCCAGCTGAGTGTTTGCTGCTTGCTGAGACCAATTGTGAGGTGCCCCTAACTGATAATGTGGGGGTACCTCACTTTGACTTTCGTGAGCCTCCGCAAACTCATGGTCATGTGCAACAGTCACTGGTTCCATACTGCTTCCTCCCCCTGGTGGAAGGAATAGCACAGTGTCTCTTGGCCAGACCTTTACCCGGCCATCTGCGGCATGGATGCAGTAGACCAGGAGATCTTGACCTTTTCCGCGGTCCACCACATGGTGAATGGAGCGCTCCTTTTTGTGCTTAAAGGAGGCAATTTTCACTGAATCACTCACAACACAGTCCTTGTCCCTAAGAACTTGGGAGGCTTCCACTGGGAAGCGAGCAAGTAGCAATGTCTCTGTTTCATCCGGCAGGGGGTAAAGGGTTGATACCTTACCACTGCGGTGATTCACATACTCTTTGACAAAAGGCCTAGCCCGAAACGCATCAGAGTGGGTGGTTGCTCCACTGTTGGTGTCGCCCCTAGTTGCTTAATAAAGTAGTTTTTAACCTATGGTGTGCTGGTTCCTGTACTTTTGCCCTGCGCAGTGCTCCACTTTCCTCCCCAGAGGCTGTTCTTCTCCTGATCTTATATCAAGTTGGATGCACGCTTGCACGAATCGCTTTCACTTCATACAAACAGTGAGTGTACTGTGGTATTGCCTGGCTGGTTACTGACTGTGTTACCTATATGTTCTGTGGCTCTATCTGAGTGTGGTTGGTTAAAAGGGGACACTCTACCACTGGTATTTGTGTCTCCCTAGTACCCTATAAATCCCACTCTGTGGTTTAAGCCTGTTAGATTTGGCGGTCACATGTTTATGAACTATAGGTTATGATGACACTTCATGTCAGTACTCCTATTCAATATATTGGAGCAGCTTTAGAAGGACTTATACACCCAGGATCAAGATTGCTATTATCCGTTATATAAGGGATTTATTGGATGTTATATGTCATAAGCCTGTGATTCGTTTCTGCTGCACCGTGGATGGACTCTATGTCTTTTTTTTCATTTACATGTTTGGTTTGTTCTGCATAACCATTATCACTAAAGTGGTCTGTGATAGGTAGACAAACAGGGAACAAATATGGAAACAACACAATATTCACATTTACTTGTTCTGGCTGCATTACAAAAGAAGTCAGGTTTCCTGTAAGTTTGTCCAATGCTCCAGGATGTTTTTTTTCCCCATGAGATTATATATTTTTTTTTATTGGTGTTCCAATCCATCCCAGCATCAGAGTCAATGCAAGGGATCATATTTATCACAGTATGGACGCCAGATTGATCTTCTCTGATCTCATTTTGTGCTAACCTGGCGTGGATCCCATCCTTGACCCCAAATAGCTTTTCTTGGAGGCTTGTGCCACCAGGGGACCACAGATCTTGCTGTGGCTTGCGAGGATAAGGCCCAGCTTGTGAATGGGCTCTGCTCCCTGAAATTTCACATTTTATAGAACAACAGATATCTTCAGCAGGAGCTGCTCCCTTTGCAAACCTTGACTGCTCTTCTGTAATGCAGCCACTGTTAGCAGTAACAGGGGCCATACATAACATATGGGCCTTCATGCTTTTCCAACATATCTTTTTTTATAGATGTAGGCAATATTTTTGGACACCACCAGGACTGCTTTCCTCTGCCCTGTTCTACTGGACATACTTACCCCACTATGTAAGTTTTTATTGTTATTATTCAATTGTTTTAATTAAATCTTGATCCTTGGTGCGCTTTTGTGTTCCATTATCTTCCCCATCATGCTTGGCAACCTTCAGGATCTCAGTGACTAAACTAATATAAGGGACCTATTCTCCTGCGTACTAAACAAAATTACCCTCATTAGGGCAGAAACTAGCTCAGGCAATTTCTTAAATTTTATATTACCCTCATTGTTTATTTATTTATTTATTTATAAAATATTTTACCAGGAAGTAATACATTGAGAGTTACCTCTCGTTTTCAAGTATGTCCTGGGCACAGAGTAAAACAAAATAATACATGGTTACAAATACAGTTACATAAATGAACAAGGTATACATTATATACAAGACATTGCATGCACAGTTAAAGAAAATATATATTATGAGCGTATGAAACAGTTACAGACCAGATTAAAGTGTGAGACAGCCTTAGATTTGAAAGAACTTAAGCTGGTGGTAGATATGAGAGTCTCTGGTAGGTTGTTCCAGTTTTGGGGTGCACGGAAGGAGAAGGAGGAACGTCCGGATACTTTGTTGAGTCTTGGGACCATGAATAGTCATTGTTAATGATGCTGGCTTTGAGCTGGCTGCAAGTTTGGTCCCGCTTGGATTGGAGAGTCATAGGATCCGAGATCATTTTCAGCATGTTATCTCCCATCTCTGGAGTCACAGAATAATTTGTCTGCCCCTCATGACCTTTCTGCAGATTCAATCTGTCTAGATCAAGCATGTCAAACTCACGGGCCGCGGGCCGCATGCGGCCCACAATGATTATTTTTGCGGCCCAGCTCGCGATGAGCCAGGCAACGCGCGCTCTCTGCAAAGGGGAAAAAAAACCTCCACCCTCTCCTGATTGGCTGGCGCGTGTTGGCACGCTGCCAGAATTTTTTGGCCCACAGCAAGCTCTATCTGAGCTTGCAAAGCCAGGCCCGCCTCTTCCTGCTGCATGGAGTAAGTCAGGTGAATACTGCTCCATGCCTGCTTTGCTTCCCCCTTGGCCTCCTGCTCTGATTCCGTTCCGATTCCGCTCCCCCCTGCTCCGATTCCGTTCCGACCCCCCCCGTTCCTATTCCGCTCCGATCCCCCCCCCTGCTCCGATCCCCCCGCTCTGATTCCGTTCCGATCCCGCCCCGTTCCGATTTCCCCCGTGTGTATGTGTGTCTGAGTGTGTGTGTCTGTGTGTGTATGTGCGTGTGTGTGTATGTGTGTGTCTGAGTGTGTCTGAGTGTGTGTGTGTGTGTGTGTGGGAGTGTGTGTGGGAGTGTGTGTGGGAGTGTGTGTGGGAGTGTGTGTGTGTGTGTGGGAGTGTGTGTGTGTGTGGGAGTGTGTGTGTGTGTGGGAGTGTGTGTGTGTGTGGGAGTGTGTGTGTGGGAGTGTGTGTGTGTGGGAGTGTGTGTGTGGGAGTGTGTGTGTGTGTGTGTGGGAGTGTGTGGGAGTGTGTGTGTGTGGGAGTGTGTGTGTGTGGGAGTGTGTGTGTGTGGGAGTGTGTGTGTGTGTGTGGGAGTGTGTGTGGGAGTGTGTGTGGGAGTGTGTGTGGGAGTGTGTGAGAGAGAGTGTGTGTCTGAGAGAGAGAGAGTGTGTCTGAGAGAGAGGGAGAGAGTCAGAGAGAGAGGAGAGAGTCAGAGAGAGGGAGAGAGTCAGAGAGAAGGAGAGAGTCAGAGAGAGGGAGAGAGTCAGTCAGAGAGAGAGAGAGAGAGTCAGTCAGAGAGAGAGAGTCAGTCAGAGAGAGAGTCAGTCAGAGAGAGAGTCAGTCAGAAAGAGAGAGTCAGTCAGAGAGTCAGAGAGAGAGAGTCAGTCAGAGAGAGAGGGAGTCAGTCAGAGAGACAGAGAGTCAGTCAGAGAGAGAGAGTCAGTCAGAGAGAGAGAGTCAGTCAGAGAGAGAGAGAGAGAGTCAGTCGGAGAGAGAGAGAGAGTCAGTCAGAGAGAGAGAGAGAGAGAGAGTCAGTCAGAGAGAGAGAGAGTCAGTCAGAGAGAGAGAATCAGTCAGAGAGAGAGAGAGAGCATCAGTCAGAGAGAGTCAGTCAGAGAGAGTCAGTCAGTCAGAGAGAGAGTGAGAGTCAGTCAGAGAGAGAGTGAGAGTCAGTCAGAGAGAGAGTAGTCAGAGAGAGAGAGTCAGTCAGTCAGAGAGAGAGAGTCAGTCAGAGAGAGAGAGAGAGAGAGAGTCAGTCAGAGAGAGAGAGCGAGTCAGTCAGAGAGAGAGAGAGAGTCAGTCAGAGAGAGAGAGTCAGTCAGAGAGAGAGTCAGTCAGAGAGAGAGAGTCAGTCAGAGAGAGAGAAAGTCAGTCAGAGAGAGAGAGTCAGTCAGAGAGAGCGAGAGTCAGTCAGTCAGAGAGAGTGAGAGTCAGTCAGAGAGAGAGTGAGAGTCAGTCAGAGAGAGAGTGAGAGTCAGTCAGAAAGAGAGAGTCAGTCAGTCAGAAAGAGAGTCAGTCAGTCAGAGAGAGAGTGAGTCAGTCAGAGATAGAGTGAGTCAGTCAGAGAGAGAGTGAGAGTCAGTCAGAGAGAGAGTGAGAGTCAGTCAGAGAGAGGCAGTCAGTCAGAGAGAGAGTCAGTCAGAGAGAGAGGGAGTCAGTCAGAGAGAGGGAGTCAGTCAGAGAGAGGGAGTCAGTCAGAGATAGAGAGTGAGAGAGTCAGTCAGAGAGAGAGTGAGAGTCAGTCAGAGAGAGAGTGAGAGTCAGTCAGAGAGAAGCAGTCAGTCAGAGAGAGAGTCAGTCAGAGAGAGAGTCAGTCAGAGAGAGAGGGAGTCAGTCAGAGAGAGGGAGGGAGTCAGTCAGAGAGAGTGAGAGAGTCAGTCAGAGAGAGGGAGAGAGTCGGAGAGGGAGAGAGAGAGTCAGAGATGCCAAGTGTCAGGAAAAAAACATTAAGTTTATCGTTCTTTTTTTATACTTGTAGCCTGGAGCTCCCGTGGCTCCTGGAGACCCCCCTCCCTTGTTGCAGCGCGGTCGCGGGTGCCGACGGACCCGACGGCTGCTTCCAAGGGTGGGGGCCGGAGCAGGGAACAGCGCGTCTTCCCCTGCATGCGGCCGGTTGCCGGGGACACGATCGGGCCGTTGCTAAGGCCGCGGTCGCGTCGCTAGGGTCCCGGCGGCTAGCGAAGAGGGCGCCGCCATTGAGGAGAGACTCGCGCATGCGCAGTGATCGCGCAGGCGCAGGTAAGGCCCCAGAGCTAGGGAGAAATCGCGCGAGCGTGAGGCTAGTCAGGGAAAGGTTGAGGCAGCCCTAGACAGCTTGCGCAGGCGCAGGACAGGAGATAGAAAGCCCGCGAAGCTGTAGCCTATTAGGGGAGGCTCTAGGTAGGAACTACGAGTCCCAGGAGCCTGTGCACGCCCACGTGACACCAGGGAGCCAATAGGGCTTAGGATCTCCAGGCAGGGAGAAAGATACATTTTCGCGGGCTTGCACCACGTTAGCCAGTTGGAGCCAGGGAGCTGTGAGGGAAGGAAGGGTGCGGGGAGCGAGCGCAGCTCCTGCACCCAGATAGGTACCCACATCCCAGGTAGGCCCCAACTCCCCACCAGATTAGTTGGTAATTGAATAGGGACGGCCCAAGATAGGGACGCTGCTCTTAGTGTTAGTGTGCTGTCTTGTCAGGGTCACGGCTGTCAGTGCCGTGAGGTCTGACAGGCAGGCACAGTGTTGCGCAGCACGTTGGCTGCAGCATCCAGTGGGTCACAGCTTGTTGCTTTAGGCGCTGTGATCAGTTAAGTAATAGTCAGGGCTGGGAAGAGTTAGGGGAGTAGGGCAGGTTATTAACCCCTGTAGGCCCCTAGGAGTTTCCCCCTAAGCCATCAAGGTTGCTGTGCTGTAGGGACGGCCTATAGTACAGTATTGTCCATGTAGTTAGTGAAGTCAGTTAGGGACTGTTAGGACCAATATGCCAGGCCAGAATCTGCACTCATGTTAAGCTTCCATTTTGTATGGTCATAACTAGCTAAGATTCTGTAGTCAGCCTTTTGCTGAAATATAATTCCTAAATGCACTCAGTTTCTGCCAAATTGCATTTCCTTTCTTCCTGGTCAGGATATTACTACAATACTTTTGTGTTGTCAATTTCCTCATGTTTTAGTTAGAATATAATACACTGGCGACACACTTTATTCGAGCACGGCTAGTCCCGCGAATTCGGGTATACTCGGGTGTATTCAGGTTTCTGATAGTTTTCAGCCAGAGTGCATTGCGTTATTTTCCGGCAGGAATTTAAGCTTTTTATTCCGGCTGGTTACAATACTGCAATGCCGTCAAAATACACATGGTGGCGCTTGCGAGCTATTCTCTGTGAAGCCGTCCCCTTTAATGAATTGTAATGCAGTATATATACTGTATACTGTATATATATATGTATATATATATACTGTATAACAACAACCCCTGTAAGCCCTAACATACAGTACTGTACTGTACTGTACTGTATATGCACATACATAAATGATACTACTGTATGGGCGGCGGGGGCGAGATGTGTTGGCAGCAGAGAGAGATCCGCTGCTCTCTCTCTGCGCAAACATCCGCACATTAAAAATTATTTGAAATACATTTTTATTGATAGTGTAGATGTGCAGGGGGTCTCCGGAGCTGAACCGCGTTGGTTTTAGGTCTGGGGACCCCGTGCCCCCCGAGATACAGGCCCCTTTAGGGGGTGCCGGTATCCAGCTCTGCGTTAAAAGCCCCGATCACGTGACCGCGGCCTGTAAACCAAGCAGAGCAGAGGGATACCGGCACTCCCTAAAGGGGCCTGTATCTCGGGGGGCACGGGGTCCCCAGACCTGAAACCTGTGCGCTTCTGCTCTGGAGACCCTCTGCACATGTACAGTATCAATAAAACACATACAATATACAGTATAAATAAACACTCGTTCTTTACCTTAGCGTCTATGCGCTATGGTAAAGAAGCATTATTTTAATAATATTGTAAAGTGAGCAGGGGGTTCCCTGAGCCAGAAATTAATGCTCAGGGAACCCCCCCCCCCCCCTGCTCCTGATCAATATTATTAAAAATACGGAAAATGCTGCGTCATTACCATAGCGGATAGCCGCTAAGGCAATGAAGGGGTTAACCCACCGTGCCCGCTTTATTGTGTGTAGTGGGGATGGGTGAGGGGGGTATTTGGCCCTTGGTGTGAGTTTAGGACTTGCGGGAGGGGGGGGGGTTGCGGGTGCACTTAACCCCTTCACGACCGTAGCAGTTAATACCGCTACGGTCATGAAGGGGTTAAGCCCTCCCGCTACCCCCCCCCCCCCGCAAGCCCTCCCCAACCATCGTTGGGGCGAATACCCCATTCACCCACCCTCCCGCAACCCACAACAATAAAATACACACAGCAGCCGCCAAAAAATAAATAAATAAATGACAATAAATACATTTGAAATACATTTTTATTGATAGTGTAGATGTGCAGGGGGTCTCCGGAGCTGCCTGCAAGCTATGTAAAAAAACCTCCCCCTATTGTGTGTGTGTGTGTGTTAAATCTGCCTGGCCTGTGTTTCTGAGTGCTGAGTGCTCTGCGTTTAAAGGTCCCGATCACGTGATCGCGGCCTGTAAACCAAGCAGAGCAGAGGGATACCGGCACCCCCTAAAGGGGCCTGTATCTCGGGGGGCACGGGGTCCCCAGACCTGAAACCTGTGCGCTTCAGCTCCGGAGACCCCCTGCACATGTACACTATCAATAAAAATGTATTTCAAATGTATTTATTGTCATTTATTTATTTATTTATTTATTTAGATTTATTTATTAATTGTGCTGCTGCTGCAAGTCGTAAACTCACACCAAGGGCCAAACACCCCCCTCACCCCCAATAAAAAAAATTCACGCACAGCAGCCCCACAATTAATAAATAAATCTAAATAAATAAATAAATGACAATAAATACATTTGAAATACATTTTTATTGATACTGTAGTGTAGATGTATATATATATATATATACAGTATACAGTATATATACACACATGATGAACCAATAGTACAAATACATGTAGAATGGTTATCAAAATCATACTGTCCTACAGATAACGCTTCTCTATACAGACAATAATAATAATCCATTTAATAATCCTAACTTATTTTACAATATAAAACATAACATTACAATCCACACAGTACATTGCATTTACATTGTATACTGTAAATGATGCATAGCATTAAATCTATGCACCATATACAATACTGTACATTCTGCAAATGAATGTTAACAATATAATTGCAAGCTACTCTACCAGTAAATACTGTACTAACACTTCCAAACAAGTCAACTACAGTATTTTAACCAATCAAGTAAACCAAAATCAATATATACTGTAAGTACCAACCAGAAAAGACAATTTAAAACCAAACTAACCCTTACAATACCAAGGATTACATCTATCTAATTGTAAAAAACCTTATACATTATACACAGCATTGTTTAAAACCCCCTTCCCCCCTAATGTTTCTGTTAAGCAGATTACACTGAAGGGAGAGAGATATAAAGGCCTAAAGCCCCTTCCCCCCTAATGTTTGTGTTAAACAGATTACAATGAAGGGAGATAGATATAAAGGCCTAAAGCCCCTTCCCCCCCTAATGTTTCTGTTAAACAGATTACAGTACATTGAAGGGAGAGAGATTTTACAGAAACACACATTAGGGGGGAGGGGGCTTTAAACAGATTACATTGAAGGGAGAGAGATGTTTCTGTTACCAGTAAATCTCCCTCCCTGCATTGCTAACCACCCTCACCCCCTACCCACATACCGTTAACCCCCCCCCCCCATCCTGGCCATGGCCCCTCCGCTTCTGCAAAACAGACACAAAAATTAAAACATACAAAGTAATGTCCCCTAACCCCTTAATCACCATAGCGGTTATTAACCGCTACAGTCATGAAGGGGTTAACCCACCCTCACCCACCCACCACTCGGGATGCCTACATACCCTCCCACACTAACCCCCCCCCCCACCCGTGAGGCCTAACCACCCAGTCAGTACCCACAAGGGAGGCCTACCCACATACCGTTGGGGAAACACCCCACCCCCACCCCAGTACCCACAATAAAAACAGTACAATCACCCACAATAAACAGCATTCTATTTATTAAATACATTACCCACCCCCTGTGCCCCCCCCCATAAATACAAGATTTATTCTTTTACATTCAGGGTCCATAACGCAGCCCCACGCTAGTCCCCGGTGGGCTGGCAGGGCACCTGGACAGACCTACAGTTTACCAGCAGCATTCCACAGGTTCTGGAGGCCTGCTGGTGGATCCTGCCAGCACCATGGCGCCCAGGTGGTCTCCTTGGGTCACCGTGAGCCACAATTGGGTCCACACGGTAGGCCCAAGGATGTCTGGGAGCCCCGGGTCAAACCCACAGGTGTCTGCGGGGCCTCGGGTGGTTCCCATGGGGGTCTGGGGAACTCACGGGTGCTCACTACGGGTCCGCGGTGCCCCCACAGAAGTGGGACCACACATCATCATCCCCGCACCTACGGCTCGGAGGTGCCCCCACAGAAGTGGGACCACACATCGTCATGCCCGCAGACTACGGGTCCGCGGTGCCCCCACAGAAGTGGGACCACACATCATCATCCCCGCATGTGTCACCCGTGGAACCACCAGCCTGCTACCCTTTAGGATACCCGAGGATTCCCCGCGGGTGGTCTCCAGAGGTCCCACGCAAAACCACGGAAGTAACCCTGAATGTAAAAAAAATAAACCTGGCCTATACATTCAATACATACACCCTCCCCCCCAACACCTACAGTACAATAATGTGCAAAATAACTATTATCCAGATATGGATAATAGATTAATTGCCCATTATTAAAAACATTAACTAGCATATACAAATAAATAAAGTACTACTGACCTCATCAATACGAAGTGTCCGATGCCAGCGCCTTCCTTCTCTTGCCCACACAAAACATAGCCAAAACCAAGCCAATACATTGCAATTACATTCAGATATCAATTAACCCCTTAAACACCTTATCGGATAATAACCGCAAAGGTAATTAAGGGGTTAAGCCACACAGGCACGATACCCACCCTTCACCCATGAATTTGTACTGTGGCTTCATCATGCAACTATATATATATACTGTATATATATACATACAGAGAGACAGAGAGAAAGAGAGAGAGAGAGAGATATACAGTATATATATACACACGTTATATACACACCCATGATAAACCAAATATACAGTACAAATAAATGTAGAAGGGTTATCAAAACCATACTGTTCTACAACCAAACACTTCTCCATACAGACACTACATTAAAATCAATTTCCTTTAAAAATCCTAACTGATCTCACAATCTACTGTACTGTATATGATCACAAACCAATGAAAAAAGTCACATTCCAAAATGCATAAAATCTATGCACCATACTGTATACATTCTGCAAATTAATCAACGTAAACAAAAATCAATTAGCAATCATTATTTAGATCCCTAAACATTTCACACTCAATCATGAACAATGAAACCATTAACAGATTCACGCCTAGAGCAGAACAATTAAGCCTTTGAAAAAATATAAGTACCGACAAAAATACAACCTTTACAGTACAACCAAGGCTATCTATCCCTGACCTTCCTCAAACACACAATACAATACCAAGGAATAATACATCTATCTAATTTTAAAATACTTTAAACTCACAAAATAATTAAAAACACATCTAATCCAGCTTTTAAAACATCATCATTTCTTACCCTGAATGTATACTGTACAGTATATCTCTCTAGACATATATATTGTACTGTACATACATACATACAGTGGCAAGAAATGATATACCACAAAAAAAAAAAATACACATGTTAAAAAACCTTTTGAAATAATTAACAAGTTAAATAAAATACAATTCTTTACTGTAGTTCACTTACCATTACTTGCCCCCACCGACTCCCGTTGCCCAGCTTACTCACGAACCAATCCACGATCAGGAACCCATAAAATAATAAACCATTCAAAATAATAAACATTAAACTAAAAATCCAAACCAATCCACGGGTCTTCTACTTGTAATACATCTTCATCTGTATTCTTCTTTCTTCTATCTCCTTCCGGGCGGGGCAGGGCGTGGTCTTCTTTCCATCATCGGCCACGCCCTTGTCTTTTTTCTTCTCCGGAGGTCCTTCCTCCGCGGCGTCTGGCTGCAAAATGAGACGACATAGGCTTTTAAAGGCCTATGACGTCACATTTTGCGTCATGGTTCCCACGGTCCTGATTGGACCGTGAAAACCATGTGTTTTGGCCGATAATAAAAAAATGAGAAATGATTGGGGGAGAAAGGATGTGACGTCAATGAAAAACTGTCACGTGGTACGGTAGCCAATCAGAGCGTGGGAACTTTATCCTTATTGACGTCACATCCTTTCTCCCCCAAGCCCCTGACACATGGTATACCAGAGCCAATCAGAGTAGGGATAAAGTTCCCACGCTCTGATTGGCTCTAGTACCATGTGTGCACGGCCATGTGCCTTTTCATGACGTCAACTTAAAGGCAATTGAAGCAAAGCCATTCTGATTGGCTGTGCTTTCATTCCCTTTAAGTGACGTCATCATTTTTTTATTATCGGCCAAAACACATGGTTTTCACGGTCCAATCAGGACCGTGGGAACCATGACGCAAAATCTGACGTCATAGGCCTTTAAAAGCCTATGTCGTCTCATTTTGCAGCCAGACGCCGCGGAGAAAGGACCTCCGGAAAAGAAAAAAGACAAGGGTGTGGCCGATGATGGAAAGAAGACCACGCCCTGCCCCGCCCGGAAGGAGATAGAAGAAAGAAGAATACAGATGAAGATGTATTACAAGTAGAAGACCCGTGGATTGGTTTGGATTTTTAGTTTAATGTTTATTATTTTGAATGGTTTATTATTTTATGGGTTCCTGATCGTGGATTGGTTCGTGAGTAAGCTGGGCAACGGGAGTCAGTGGGGGCAAGTAATGGTAAGTGAACTACAGTAAAGAAATGTATTTTATTTAACTTGTTAATTATTTCAAAAGGTTTTTTAACATGTGTATTTTTTTTTTTTTTGTGGTATATCATTTCTTGCCACTGTATGTATGTATGTACAATATATATGTCTAGAGAGATATACTGTACAGTATACATTCAGGGTAAGAAATTATGTTGTTTTAAAAGCTGGATTGGATGTGTTTTTAATTATTTTGTGAGTTTAAAGTATTTTAAAATTAGATAGATGTATTATTCCTTGGTATTGTATTGTGTGTTTGAGGAAGGTCAGGGATAGATAGCCTTGGTTGTACTGTAAAGGTTGTATTTTTGTCGGTACTTATATTTTTTCAAAGGCTTAATTGTTCTGCTCTAGGCGTGAATCTGTTAATGGTTTCATTGTTCATGATTGAGTGTGAAATGTTTAGGGATCTAAATAATGATTGCTAATTGATTTTTGTTTACGTTGATTAATTTGCAGAATGTATACAGTATGGTGCATAGATTTTATGCATTTTGGAATGTGACTTTTTTCATTGGTTTGTGATCATATACAGTACAGTAGATTGTGAGATCAGTTAGGATTTTTAAAGGAAATTGATTTTAATGTAGTGTCTGTATGGAGAAGTGTTTGGTTGTAGAACAGTATGGTTTTGATAACCCTTCTACATTTATTTGTACTGTATATTTGGTTTATCATGGGTGTGTATATAACGTGTGTATATATATATACTGTATATATCTCTCTCTCTCTCTTTCTCTCTGTCTCTCTGTATGTATTGTGACAAACGGCTTACTCCGGGGCTCCGCCGTCTGTCCGGGACTGTTAGAACACGGTCTTTTAGGGTAGGTTAAATGATGAGACGTCACGTACTGTTCCTTTAAACAGGCTATGCCTGGTTTATTCAGTCCCAGGCACTGAGACTGCCACAGTTTAAACAGAAAACAAAGCCAAACAAAAAGCTGCTCGTCTGAGCGATAACTTAAACTTAGATGTCCCTGACTCAGAGTTGGAAGTGGCTTGTCCACTTCCACCAACAAAATAAGTACCTTTGCAGTCTTTAGACAAACTAACAGAATGAATGAAGCGATTTGGGAAAGAGGCTTTCTCACCCCTCTGCAGTTCAGCAGCCTTCCAGGCTCTTGGGCGGGGCTCAGAGGAAACAGGAAACAGGTCTTATATACCTGAACTCTAATCAGCATGACAGGTGACAGAAAACAGGCAGCAGACAAACTGTGGAATGGAGTGCCTGTACCACGAGGCTGCCCTGTTCAGCTTAGACAGGACAGAAACTGTTCAGTATCCTGGGAGCCCTGTATATGGAGTTTATTACCAACCCCTGGTTTCTGTCACATATCCTCCCCCCCAGCTCAGACCTCGAGGGGTGAGCGACCATGGATATTAGGGAGTGCATCCTTGACAACCCGTCGGCATTGCCATGTTTGTGCCCCGACCTGTGTTCCACAGAAAATTTAAAGGGCTGTAGGCTTAGGAACCACCTGGTCACCCTAGCGTTCTTCTCCCTATTTTGACACATCCAGGTAAGGGGTGCATGATCTGTGACCAATCGGAACTTTCTCCCCAACAGATAATACTTGAGTGTCTCTACAGCCCACTTTATTGCGAGACACTCTTTCTCGACTATGGAGTAATTTTTCTCCTGGGGATTTAGTTTCCTACTTAAATAAAGGATGGGGTGCTCCTCCCCTTGAGACTCCTGGGAGAGTACCGCCCCCAGCCCTACCTCAGATGCGTCGGTTTGGACTACGAACTCTTTGGAGAAGTCAGGTGTGACCAACACTGGTTGGGCACAGAGAGCTTCTTTCAGGCTTCTAAAGGCCTGTTCGGCTTCGGGGGACCACTTTACCATTAGCGGTCCTCTTGCTTTTGTGAGGTCGGTTAGTGGGGTTGCCTTAGTTGCAAAATTGGGAATAAACCTCCTATAGTAGCCAATTAACCCCAAAAAGGTCCTTACTTGTTTTTTTGTGACTGGCCTTGGCCAATTTTGTATCGCCTCTACTTTGAGTGTTTGTGGTTTGAGTAACCCTCTACCAATAGAATACCCCAGATACTTGGCCTCCTCCAGACCAATAGTGCATTTAGCGGGGTTAGCAGTTAGTCCAGCAGACCGAACTGCGTCGAGCACAGCTTGGACCTTTGGAAGGTGGGACTGCCAATCTTCACTATGGATTACCACATCATCCAGGTAGGCGGCAGCGTACCGAACATGTGGTTTTAAAATTTTATCCATCATTCTTTGGAATGTGGCGGGAGCTCCATGTAAGCCAAAAGGCAGCACCTTATATTGAAAGAGGCCGTCTGGGGTTGAGAAGGCTGTTTTTTCTTTTGCCCTTTCTGTGAGGGGAACCTGCCAGTACCCTTTTGTTAGGTCTAGGGTTGTGAGATATCGGGCTTTGCCCAGTCTCTCTACAAGTTCATCCACCCTGGGCATAGGATAAGTATCAAATTTTGACACCGCGTTTAGTTTCCGGTAGTCATTACAAAACCTTGTTGTACCGTCTGGCTTTGGGACTAAAACTATAGGGCTGTTCCACCCACTTTGGGATTCCTCAATTACGCCTAGTTTTAGCATTTTTTTAACCTCTAAACTTATAGCCTCTCTCTTGGCCTCTGGGATTCGGTACGGTTTAAGGTTAACTCGGACCCCCGGTTCAGAGACTATGTCATGTTTAATTACGTTAGTTTTACCTGGCTGTGTAGAGAAGATTTCTTTGTTCCTTCTCACTAAACTCTGGACCTCTCGTTTCTGATGCACGGACAGTGTTTCAGCTATGCTAACCTCTGGGTCAGTTTCTTGATTCTCTGACGGACCTGGGGGTACTAGGGTTAACAAGACCTCTCTATCTTTCCAGGGCTTGAGTAGGTTTATATGGTAAATTTGCTCAGGTTTCCTCCTACCTGGCTGCCTTACCCTATAATTTACTTCTCCCACTCTTTCCAAGACCTCATATGGCCCATGCCATTTAGCAAGGAATTTACTCTCCACGGTGGGAACCAGAACTAGTACCCTATCACCTGGAAAAAAAATTCTGACCCTAGCACCCTTATTATACGTATTCCTTTGTGCTTCTTGAGCTTTCTCCATGTGTTCCCTCACTATGGGTAGGACTGCAGCAATGCGGTCCTGCATTTGGGCAACATGCTCTATTACACTTCTGTAAGGGGTAACCTCGTGTTCCCAAGTTTCTTTGGCTATATCCAGTAAGCCCCTTGGATGTCGGCCATACAATAGTTCAAACGGGGAGAAGCCTGTGGATGACTGGGGAACTTCCCTAATGGCAAATAACAGGTATGGTAACAAACAGTCCCAGTTTTTCCCATCCTTATCGACCGCCCGGCGTAACATGCTCTTTAAGGTTTTATTGAACCTTTCCACTAAACCATCTGTTTGTGGATGATAGACTGAGGTTCTGAGATGCTTGATTTTTAGGAGTTTACATAGCTCTTTTGTTACTTGGGACATAAATGGTGTTCCCTGGTCAGATAAGATCTCTTTAGGAATTCCGACCCGGGAAAACAGAAGTACTAACTCTTTTGCTATGTTTTTAGCAGAGGTGCTACGTAGGGGAACTGCCTCCGGATATCGGGTAGCATAATCTAATATTACCAATATATGCTGATGTCCCCTCGCAGACTTTATTAGGGGTCCTACTAGATCCATAGCAATCCGGTCAAATGGTACCTCTATTATGGGAAGGGGTACCAATGGGCTGCGGTATGCTTTGAACGGGGCGGTGATCTGACATTCTGGGCATGAGGAACAATAGTTTGTAATTTCTGCCAGAACCCCAGGCCAATAAAAGCTTCGGAGAACCTTTTCTTTTGTCTTTTCCACCCCTAGGTGTCCCCCCAATGGATGACTATGTGCGAGGTGTAATACTACGTTACGGAATGTCCGTGGTACCAACAATTGTTTAGTTGTAACTGATTTTCTTTTATCAACCCGATATACTAGGTCGTTCTCTACCTCGAAGTAGGGGTAAGCAAGTGACCTATCTGGTTGGCCATGAGTACTATTCTGGTCCCGTATATTTCCCCTTGCTACCGCTAATGTGGGGTCCTCCCACTGGGCCTTCTTAAAACTCCCAGGACTGACCTCTAGGTCAGCGAGGGTCTTATCCTGTACTGGGGTGGTAAGTGCCTGATCAACATCTTGATTTGGGGTATTCCCTACCAAAGTAGTGATGGGGAAGGGAATTTCACAGCACTCCTCCTTTTCCCCCTTCTTATTTGGGCCCTCGTCAACCTCCATTTCTGAAAAAGGGAAAGGATTTGTTTCTTCTAACACTTCGTTATGGTCTGCTATTGAACTCTGGGCGCTATTCTGAGCTGGGGACCACATTTTTAGAAAATGGGGAAAGTCGGTCCCTATTAACACATCATGTGCCAGTTTGGGTACAACACCCACCTTGAAATCTAAAGAACCAAATTCTGTTTCAAAAAAAACATCAACAGTGGAATATTCATGATTATCCCCATGTATACAACAAATTGCCACTCTTTGTGAACTGTTTACCTGTTTCTTCTTAATGGGCAATAGGTATTCGGACACTAGTGTGACCATACTCCCAGAGTCAAGAAGTGCCCGAACCCTCTTACCATTAACCTTTACAAATGCCCACAGATGGTTATTCAAGGGGTCCTCTGGGCTAGGGCCCATACATTGGGACAACAGCGAATAAGGTTCCACGCTGTTGCATTGCATGGGCTCATCATTTAGTGGGCAGATTTTTGCTGTGTGGCCCCTCTCATGACAATTTACACATTTAGGTACATAGTCTGTGTCCCACTTAGAGCCTTTTCCCGGCTCCCCATGTTGGCTATTGCCCTTAGTGTGCGAACCACTGTTGCTGGAGCGGCGTGAAGGTGGTCGCCGCTCTTCAGCGCCCCTTAACCCCGGTACCCTTTTACCGTCTCTGGAAGAGTCCTGGAACCTCGGATAGTGGGGTTGCTCCACGACTGTGGGTTGCGGGTGCTCTTCTGCTGCACTGTACCTTTCTACAAGGGCCACAAGCTCATCCGCATTGTGGGGGTCACTCCGACTGACCCAACGGCGTAAGGCAGAGGGAAGTTTCCTCAAGAACTGGTCCATGACCAACCGTTCCACGATGTGGCTTGCTGAGTTGATCTCGGGTTGTAGCCACTTCCGGGCGAGGTGGATGAGGTCATACATCTGGCTTCGGGTGGCTTTATCCATCGTGAAGGACCATGCGTGAAACCTTTGGGCACGAACAGCCGTGGTTACGCCGAGGCGGGCGAGGATCTCGAACTTCAATTTTGCATAGACGTTAGCTTCGGCTGGCTCTAGATCAAAGTAAGCCTTCTGGGGTTCGCCGCTTAGGAAGGGTGCGATTAGACCAGCCCACTCAGCTTCTGGCCATCCCTCTCTCTGTGCCGTGCGTTCAAACGTGAGAAGATAGGCTTCCACATCATCCGAGGGTCCCATCTTCTGAAGGTAGTGGCTTGCCCTGGTCATTTTCGGAACTGGGGCTGCCTCTGCCAGTGGAAGGTTACTGATAGTCCCCCTCAGGATCTCGAGTTCCTGCTGTAAGCCCTGAGCGAACCGCTTTTGCTCCTCTCTCAGCAGGCGGTTTGTCTCTTGCTGGTTTGCATTAGTCTCTTGCTGGGCTATTAACAGCTGTCGCTGGGTTTCACTCGCCTGTTGCTGGGCTTCATTCGCGTCTTTCTGGACAGCGACATTGCGTACCAGCGCACTCACCACGTCTTCCATCTTGTTTGGAGAGAGAGAAAAAAAACCTTCTTTTTTTTTTTTTTTTTTTTTAAAGTTCTTTAACCCCCAGACCTTTCAGTGTTCTGCCCGCATTCTCCACCATATGTGACAAACGGCTTACTCCGGGGCTCCGCCGTCTGTCCGGGACTGTTAGAACACGGTCTTTTAGGGTAGGTTAAATGATGAGACGTCACGTACTGTTCCTTTAAACAGGCTATGCCTGGTTTATTCAGTCCCAGGCACTGAGACTGCCACAGTTTAAACAGAAAACAAAGCCAAACAAAAAGCTGCTCGTCTGAGCGATAACTTAAACTTAGATGTCCCTGACTCAGAGTTGGAAGTGGCTTGTCCACTTCCACCAACAAAATAAGTACCTTTGCAGTCTTTAGACAAACTAACAGAATGAATGAAGCGATTTGGGAAAGAGGCTTTCTCACCCCTCTGCAGTTCAGCAGCCTTCCAGGCTCTTGGGCGGGGCTCAGAGGAAACAGGAAACAGGTCTTATATACCTGAACTCTAATCAGCATGACAGGTGACAGAAAACAGGCAGCAGACAAACTGTGGAATGGAGTGCCTGTACCACGAGGCTGCCCTGTTCAGCTTAGACAGGACAGAAACTGTTCAGTATCCTGGGAGCCCTGTATATGGAGTTTATTACCAACCCCTGGTTTCTGTCACAGTATATATATACAGTATATATATATAGTTGCATGATGAAGCCACAGTACAAATTCATGGGTGAAGGGTGGGTATCGTGCCTGTGTGGCTTAACCCCTTAATTACCTTTGCGGTTATTATCCGATAAGGTGTTTAAGGGGTTAATTGATATCTGAATGTAATTGCAATGTATTGGCTTGGTTTTGGCTATGTTTTGTGTGGGCAAGAGAAGGAAGGCGCTGGCATCGGACACTTCGTATTGATGAGGTCAGTAGTACTTTATTTATTTGTATATGCTAGTTAATGTTTTTAATAATGGGCAATTAATCTATTATCCATATCTGGATAATAGTTATTTTGCACATTATTGTACTGTAGGTGTTGGGGGGGAGGGTGTATGTATTGAATGTATAGGCCAGGTTTATTTTTTTTACATTCAGGGTTACTTCCGTGGTTTTGCGTGGGACCTCTGGAGACCACCCGCGGGGAATCCTCGGGTATCCTAAAGGGTAGCAGGCTGGTGGTTCCACGGGTGACACATGCGGGGATGATGATGTGTGGTCCCACTTCTGTGGGGGCACCGCGGACCCGTAGTCTGCGGGCATGACGATGTGTGGTCCCACTTCTGTGGGGGCACCTCCGAGCCGTAGGTGCGGGGATGATGATGTGTGGTCCCACTTCTGTGGGGGCACCGCGGACCCGTAGTGAGCACCCGTGAGTTCCCCAGACCCCCATGGGAACCACCCGAGGCCCCGCAGACACCTGTGGGTTTGACCCGGGGCTCCCAGACATCCTTGGGCCTACCGTGTGGACCCAATTGTGGCTCACGGTGACCCAAGGAGACCACCTGGGCGCCATGGTGCTGGCAGGATCCACCAGCAGGCCTCCAGAACCTGTGGAATGCTTCTGGTAAACTGTAGGTCTGTCCAGGTGCCCTGCCAGCCCACCGGGGACTAGCGTGGGGCTGCGTTATGGACCCTGAATGTAAAAGAATAAATCTTGTATTTATGGGGGGGGGCACAGGGGGTGGGTAATGTATTTAATAAATAGAATGCTGTTTATTGTGGGTGATTGTACTGTTTTTATTGTGGGTACTGGGGTGGGGGTGGGGTGTTTCCCCAACGGTATGTGGGTAGGCCTCCCTTGTGGGTAGTTAGTGGGTGAGGGTTGAGGGTGGTTAGGCCTCACGGGGTGGGGGGTTAGAGTGGGAGGGTATGTACAGTAGGCGTCCCGAGTGGTGGGTGAGGGCGGGTTAACCCCTTCATGACTGTAGCGGTTAATAACCGCTATGGTGATTAAGGGGTTAGGGGACATTACTTTGAAAGTGTTATTTTTTTTCTCTGTTTTACTGTACAGCAGCGGAGTTTGCCATGGGTAGTGGGTAGTGTATTGAATGTATTTATTGGTTATTATGCCTTAACCCCTTCATTACCTTAGCGGCTATACGCTATGCTAATGAAGCCTCGTTTCTGAACTTTTAATAATATTGTGCAGGAGCAGGGGGTCCCCTGAGATTAGATTTCTGTCTCAGGGAACCCCCTGCTCACTCTACAATATTATTAAAAAGACAGAAATGCTGCTTCTTTACCATAGCGCATAGCCGCTAAGCTAAAGAATGATTCTTTAATGATGTGTGTGTTTTATTCACAGTGTAGATGTGCAGGGGGTCTCCGGAGCTGAAGCGCACAGGTTTCAGGTCTGGGGACCCCGTGCCCCCCGAGATACAGGCCCCTTTAGGGAGTGCCGGTATCCCTCTGCTCTGCTTGGTTTACAGGCCGCAGTCACGTGATCGGGGCTTTTAACGCAGAGCTGGATACCGGCACCCCCTAAAGGGGCCTGTATCTCGGGGGGCACGGGGTCCCCAGACCTGAAACCAGTGCGGTTCAGCTCCAGAGACCCCCTGCACATCTACACTATAAATAAAAATGTATTTCAAATGTATTTATTTGTATTTATTTATTTATTTATTTATTGCGGGGATGCTGTGTGTGATTATTTTTTATTGTGTTTAGCGGGGGTGGGTGACGGGGTTTATAAATGTGAGTTTATAAATAAAATAAAGAATATTATTTATAGGGGACTTAGAACAGAAGTTCCCACGCCAATTGCGCGCTCATTGCTCTTTTGTTACAATGTTGCTGGTCTTGCGGGTTTGCAGTCTGGCAGCAAAAAGCAATTTGTACTGTAGTACTGAGTGTGAGATAAAGTAACCAGTTCTTTTATTGCTGAAGTCGCCACCAAAAACTTTTATTTACAAATACAGTACAAAAACCGTGCAACACACAACAACATTCAGTATCCTTTGTTTAAGTACAGCAGGTACTATAGGGTAAAACATGTACTGTACAGTACAGCACAATATTACAGTATGGTTTCACTGAAAGTCCTCCCCATTTTCCAGCCATGGCCGATGCCTTGCATGGCGCAAAACGCCATTAATGCAGTCTCTAACGCCTCTCATTACAGGATCTGTAACAGGGTAATAGCGCTGCATTTCTTCCACAATCTTTTTCCTTAAATTGGCAGGAAGGGCATTTTTTTGGCGATTCCCATCATAGTTCACTTTGAACACCCACTCGCAGTACAATGTGTAGGGAACATGGTGTTTAAATATGATCAAGGCATACTTGTGTGGTATACCAGCACTCCTCACCCTATACTTCTCCCTCAGCGCCGGTGGCAGATCGCACAGGGAGATGTCGGGCTCTGTTTGTATGCGAGCGGGTGTAGGAGGTCTTTTGGGAGCGGGTGTACTTGAGGCGATGGGCAATGGTAGGGTGTCTGGGAGGAAGCTTTCCTCCGGTAGTGGTCGCCGGGTTGTCTCCTGGCGTGGTCTTGATGGGGTTGTCATGTCCTCCTCAATAGCATAGTACACTGCATCTTCTGGTGGAGGGGGTGTGCTTGGTGATTGAAGGGGGTCGAAGGTACCATGCATCACATCCATGTCACCCCCCTGCTCCAGCGTCGGGGAAACAGGGGCATTAACACCGAGCAAATAATGTATGCCCGCTATGTCTGCCTCTATCTTGTCCATCCGTTGATCCATACGTTGCTCCATATGTAGCATCCGTTGATCCAGCCGCTGCTCCATTTGTAGCATCCGTTGCTCCATATGTAGCACCGACTCCAGAAGCAGATCTAGCTTTGCCAGCACACTAGAATTCCCGGGGAGATCCACACTTAGCCCATTCAGGATCCGGTCCAACGAGCTGCTTGTGCATGGCATCTGGAGATCTGGGGGGATGGGTGCAACGGAGGATGAGATGGGGGTTCCCTGGAGAGAAGCGGCATCGATGGAGAGTGGAAGAGGTGACCTGGGGATGCCCGGTACAGGAGAAGCTGCAGCGTGGTGGAAGAGGGATGGAGAAGGTGACCGCTGGATTTCCGGGAGAGAAGCAGAGTCGTCCAAGAGCAAAGGAGACAGTGACCCGTTGATTTCAGAGGCAGCAGCATCTTCAGATGGAACCGGAGAAGATGGGGGTGGAGAAGCCGGGCTGAAGATTTCCGGGACAGCTACAGCAGAGTCGTCGAAGCTTATGGGAGCAAGTGGTCTGCGGATTCGGTGAGTTGGCTGCCATGCGTCTTGCGTACCGAGCACAGTACCGTATTTCTTCTTCACATAATAAGGCTGACGTGTTTTAAAAGCCTTAGCCTTTGGGGTCAGCAGAAGGTTTTCTTTGTTGGCCTTAGCCTGTCGCTTTGCCTTTGGCTTGGAAACGGTAACTGCCTTTCTCTTTTTCAGTGTGGCAGGCACAGCAGAGGTGAGATGATTCTTTCGTCCATAGAACCGGGGCTGCTCCATGTAAGCGGGAGGCACAATGCAGTATCTGGACAATGGCTCAGATAAAGATCAGCAAGTGGTGGGCTATGCAACGTGTACAACCTTTTATGCATGGCGGCCAGGTACAGGTGTTGAAAGTGGGTGGTCTGTAATGTGAGTCATTAACATATAAATACACCATCCATTTTGTGGATTCACTGCACATTGAATACACATCGACTAAACATCGAATACACATTCTTGTGTTTGTATTTATTTCTACAGTACTCGCAGCAATGCCTGTTAAGAAGATTTCAAAGGATCTCAGCATGAGAATGAAGGAGATGTACACGAGCGGAAAACGAATTGCAGATATCCAGCGCTGGTTAACTGCTTCTGGCCTCGTTGTGCCATCAAGCACCGTGTGCTATCATGCACAAGGAAAAAACAGAGACCGCAAAAAGGCACCAAAGATAACAAATGCGTAAGTATACTGTATTTATAAAACTTAACCAAAAAAAATATAGAAAACTGTAGTGTACATCTACAGTATACTGTATTTATATAGTATATTTATTATATTACAACAGTACAGTATATACTGTAGTGTATGTGTGGTCAATTTATATTTTTTGTGCAGCAGTATACACTTTTGGTATATTGCAATTCATCTGACAACGGAATATACAGTATACAGTATGATGTGTATTTATTATGATATGACAACAGTATACCGTATTTATATAGTATATTTATTATATTACAACAGTACAGTATATACTGTAGTGTATGTGTGGTCAATTTATATTTTTTGTGCAGCAGTATACACTTTTGGTATATTGCAATTCATCTGACAACGGAATATACAGTATATGATGTGTATTTATTATTATATAACAACAGTATACCGTATTTATATAGTATATTTATTATATTACAACAGTACAGTATATACTGTATTGTATGTGTGGTCAATTTATATTTTTTGTGCAGCAGTATACACTTTTGGTATATTGCAATTCATCTGACAACGGAATATACAGTATATGATGTGTATTTATTATGATATAACAACAGTATACCGTATTTATATAGTATATTTATTATATTACAACAGTACAGTATATACTGTAGTGTATGTGTGGTCAATTTATATTTTTTGTGCAGCAGTATACACTTTTGGTATATTGCAATTCATCTGACAACGGAATATACAGTATATGATGTGTATTTATTATGATATAACAACAGTATACCGTATTTATATAGTATATTTATTATATTACAACAGTACAGTATATACTGTAGTGTATGTGTGGTCAATTTATATTTTTTGTGCAGCAGTATACACTTTTGGTATATTGCAATTCATCTGACAACGGAATATACAGTATATGATGTGTATTTATTATGATATAACAACAGTATATTTATATAGTATATTTATATTACAACAGTACTGTATACTGTATATTTTGTCTATTTATATTTATAGTACAGCAGTATACATTTTTTGTATATTTATATTTACTGTATATTACAACATTACATGTACAGTATACAGTATACATTTTATATTGCTGCATATTAATAACACAATATAATTTCTTTGCATTGTAGGGAGACTACTCTTCTGTTGGACAGAATAAGTGAGGAGAATGATGAGAGGAGCGCATTATGGGTTAAAAACACTCTTCAGGAAAACCACAATCTGACTGTATCCGAGAGCAGCATAAAGAAGATGAGACGCAGAATTGGATGGAAATATGGACGTGTGAGGTTAGTAGTGGACAGTACAGGAGGTACTGTACTGTAAAGTAAAAGTGTTGTTTTGCAAACTGTACTGCGCTGTGACGCTAACATTTTTTATTCATTGTCATTACAGAGCGTACCCCATGATACGGGACGCAAACAAAATCAAAAGAGTGCTCCAGGCCCAGGCATGGATCGACAGCGGTGAGACTTTCCAGGATTGCATCTTCACTGATGAGTCTACTGTGTCGCTGGAGAGATTTGCAAGATTTGCGTTCCACAAAAAAGGCCGCATAACTTTGAAGCCACGGCCAAAACACCCTGTGAAGCTGCATGTGTGGGGTGCCATCTCTAGGCGTGGACCGGGATGCATTGTCGTTTTTGAAGGTACAATTTCTCAAATATAATACCGCCTAATGCACTGTACTTGACTAGTGTTGCCTTACCGTATGCACTGTACTGTACTATTGAGCACTTTTCTTTTCTTGCTATAGGAATCATGAATAAAGATTTCTTCCAAGACAACATTGTGCCCGTGATAGTGCGATACATCACACAAGACTTTCCCAATGGTCATCGCTTTTACCAGGACAATGATCCCAAGCACACCGCGTCGACGGCGCATATCCTTGAGCGCGGCATCAACTGGGCGAAGACGCCAGCGGAGTAAGTGCAGTAGACCGTGTCCCATTTATATGTTCCCCACTGTTTTTACTGTGTACTGTATCTCTTAAACTAATTGTCCTTTCTTTCCAATCACAGATCGCCAGACTTCAATCCGATCGAAATGGTCTGGCATCAGCTGAAGGACCACATCCGTAAAGTGGCGAAACCCTCCAAGAAGGACGAGTTGTATACAGCCATAATGAGTTTTTGGAACGATGTACTCACCGTGGAACGATGCAATAAATATATAGACCATATTGCCACTGTGTTGCCCATTGTCATCGCGCGCAATGGACAAGCATCAGGAAAGTAGTACAGTGCTGTAGTATTGTACAGTAGGTACAGTATGATACAGGTAAGTATGGCACAGATTTTAGCTTTCCCAATAGTCAGAGTATACAGTAGTTCCAGTATACAGTACAGTAGACTAGTTTGACATACTACAGTAACTGCCTACTAACTGCTCCATTTTTTTCTTTCCAGAGAAAGCTGCACCAGCCACCTACTGTACAGTAGTTCTACCATAATACAGTACGCACATACAGTACAGTACAGTAACTGAACAAAGGTTTTGTTTTCTTGTCGTTCCAGGAAAAAGGGTGCACCAGGGGGGAGGGGGGGCCTTGTGTTCGTCAAATCTGCTTGTGCAGTCAAATGTACAGTATATAAACAGCAGTAATGATGTACACAAAACCTCTCCTCTCTCAATGAACTACTGTACCGCAGACACAATGAGGATACTGTTACAGTATGAAGGGAAAAAGAACAGGATGGGTTATTTAACATTACAGTATACTGTGCAATATTTATACTGTATATTTATATATACTGTATTTTTATTCTAAAGGTATTCGAGAATGTACTCTACTGTATGAGGACCTGGTGACTTTCAACCCTCTCAGACCCACAGAAAGGATTATTTCACATCACTGTATATTTATCCTGTATATTTTCAGTAATTTAGAAGCAGTGGCTGTTCTGAACAGCCCAGGGCCAGATTAACAAAACAATGGCTTGGATTGGATTAGCCAGACGATTGATGCTTGGCCAGGGAGGGATTAAAAACTCTAAGGGAGGGGGTGGGTGGTGTAGCTGTACTGTAGGATTGTACTGTGTCAGTATTTCCAACGCCAGGTCACCCTAATAATTGCATGAATAAACCCCCAAAGACAAGGCCCAAATATACTAGTACAGTATACAGTACTGTAAAGTATGTATTATTGTGTGTTGATGTTTTGAATTGCTGTTAACTTGAAATGTTTCACCATTGTATTGTACTGTATTTGTAAATAAAAGTATTTTGTGGCGACTTCAGCAATAAAAGAACTGGTTAATTTATCTCACATAAAGTACGTGAATACGACCGCAATCACCATTGTACAGTAAATGGGTGCATAGGATGGAACGACAGGTGCTAAAGGGGTATAAATATGATACTGTATTTATCAGTATTGATCAAAGAGAGTTGATCAGAAGGATTCCCCTTATAAAGTATACAGCACTCTATTGTCATTCATACAGTACAGTATACTGTAGTAAAGGGTAGACAACACATGGTCTTGCAGTATACTGTATTACTAAAAATCTGTCAGGTTGACCAGAATCACTGCGGATATCGGAAAATAATACAATTTTATTAATTCTACGTACTGTATATAAGGGGAATCCTTCTGATCAACTCTCTTTGATCAACACTGATAAATACAGTAATTTATCTCACACTCAGTACTACAAACTGCTTTTTGCTTGCAATAAACAAACAAACAAACAGGGAAGCGCTATACTGTATGAGTTAGGATCAGGCCCAGCAGCCACTTTATGTTGAAAACCACATATGAAATGAGCATAAATTTGCATGAATAATTACACAAAAATATATAAAATAAATAGCACAAGTCTCTGACAGAGAGAAATTGTCCAGGTGGTGTGGATACAGGTTAATGCCCCTGTCTGATAGGACAGACTCGGGCAAGAATGGCCTGTGAGAGGTGAATATCCAGAATGGTAGCTGGGATGGAAAGCGCTACCAACTGTGCAGGTATTGAAGTGTGTAGAAATGGGAAGGTGCCGTAGGCATCAAATGTGGAAAGCGCTCACCCAGACTTCATACACTTTGCGCTTTTTGCTTGCAGACTGCAAAGCCGCAAGACCAGCAACATTGTAAAAAAAGAGCAAAAAAAGAGCAAAAAAAGAGCAATGAGCGCGAAATTGGCGTGGGAACTTCTGTTCTAGGGCCCCTAGAAATAATATTCTTTATTTTATTTATAAACTCACATTTATATATAAAGTATATATTTATTTCTCTTCATGTATTTATTTAGATTTATTTATTAATTGTGGAGCTGCTGTGCGTGAGGGGCCATGGCCAGGATGGGGGGGGGGGGGGGTAACGGTACAGTATGTGGGTAGGGGGTGAGGGTGGTTAGACCTCACAGTACATTATGCACATTGGGCCCCCCTCCTCCCCACATTTACATACTGTACACTGCACGACATCAATGCAGGGAGGGTTTACCAATGCAGGGAGGGTTTACCAATGCAGGTAAGGCTTTAGGCCTTTATATCTCTCTCCCTTCATTGTAATCTGTTTAACACAAACATTAGGGGGGAAGGGGCTTTAGGCCTTTATATCTCTCTCCCTTCAGTGTAATCTGTTTAACACAAACATTAGGGGGGAAGGGGCTTTAGGCCTTTATATCTCTCTCCCTTCATTGTAATCTGTTTAACACAAACATTAGGGGGGAAGGGGCTTTAGGCCTTTATATCTCTCTCCCTTCAGTGTAATCTGCTTAACAGAAACATTAGGGGGGAAGGGGGTTTTAAACAATGCTGTGTATAATGTATAAGGTTTTTTTACAATTAGATAGATGTAATCCTTGGTATTGTAAGGGTTAGTTTGGTTTTAAATTGTCTTTTCTGGTTGGTACTTACAGTATATATTGATTTTGGTTTACTTGATTGGTTAAAATACTGTAGCTGACTTGTTTGGAAGTGTTTGTATTTACTGGTAGAGTAGCTTGCAATTATATTGTTAACATTCATTTGCAGAATGTACAGTACTGTATATGGTGCATAGATTTAATGCTATGCATCATTTACAGTATACAATGTACTGTAAATGCAATGTACTGTGTGGATCGTAATGTTATGTTTTATACTGTATGCTATTCATTAACTTCATTGCTCTACACATCTAGGGATTTCATTCCACCTTACCACCTTTCCTACACATGATTTGTGCTGTAGGCATTGGTTATATTACTGTATGCTAATGCAGATGTGTGATGCTTTGAGACTGTCATTTATACTTTGACAAGTCTACCTTTTGGTGTGTAGTGTGCATTATCCTTAGCGTTGTATAGGTGCCTTTGAACCCAGTAACCTATTGTGATTCACTTTGATTCTCCCTAGTGTTTTTTGAGTCACTATCCTTTTCATGTTTAGGGTTGACAGTGTGTGTCGTTCCCTAGTGCTGTTCATTAGTGTTTAAGGGTCCATGCCTCTTTTTTAAGTGTTTTTAAATCATGTACTGTTTATTCATCCCTTTTTGCACTGTGTCAAATAAATAAACAAATATATCAATTGCATACCTGAGTGCTCCCATACGGGTTACTTTTTTCTCTTTTCACTCACATACAGTATGTATGTATATATATATATATATATATATATATATATATATATATATACAAATATAGCTGTATGATATATATATATATATATATATATATATATATATATATATATACACAGTGTATATATGTATACTGTATATATATATATATATATATATATATATATACAGTGTATATATATATACAAAGTATATACTGTACAGTATATATTTATTTCTCTTCATGTCTTTATTTATTTAGATTTATTTATTAATTGTGGGGCTGCTGTGCGTGAATTTTTTTTATTGGGGGTGAGGGGGGTGTTTGGCCCTTGGTGTGAGTTTACGACTTGCAGCAGCAGCAAAATTAATAAATAAATCTAAATAAATAAATAAATGACAATAAATACATTTGAAATACATTTTTATTGATAGTGTACATGTGCAGGGGGTCTCCGGAGCTGAAGCGCACAGGTTTCAGGTCTGGGGACCCCGTGCCCCCCGAGATACAGGCCCCTTTAGGGGGTGCCGGTATCCCTCTGCTCTGCTTGGTTTACAGGCCGCGATCACGTGATCGGGACCTTTAAACGCAGAGCACTCAGCACTCAGAAACACAGGCCAGGCAGATTTAACACACACACACAATAGGGGGAGGTTTTTTTACATAGCTTGCAGGGAAGCTTAACGCACACACACAATAGGGGGATAGGGGGAGGGGGTTTTACATAGATTAGAGAGAAGGCAGGGCGTTTTAAAAGCGAGAATAGGGGGAGGGGGTTTTACATAGATTTTATTTATTTATTTATTTAGATTTATTTATTAATTGTGGGGCTGCTGTGCGTGAATTTTTTTTATTGGGGGTGAGGGGGGTGTTTGGCCCTTGGTGTGAGTTTACGACTTGCAGCAGCAGCACAATTAATAAATAAATATAAATAAATAAATAAATGACAATAAATACATTTGAAATACATTTTTATTGATAGTGTACATGTGCAGAGGGTCTCCAGAGCAGAAGCGCACAGGTTTCAGGTCTGGGGACCCCGTGCCCCCCGAGATACAGGCCCCTTTAGGGGGTGCCGGTATCCCTCTGCTCTGCTTGGTTTACAGGCCGCGGTCACGTGATCGGGACCTTTAAACGCAGAGGGATACCGGCACCCCCTAAAGGGGCCTGTATCTCGGGGGGCACGGGGTCCCCAGACCTAAAACCAGCGCGGTTCAGCTCCGGAGACCCCCTGCACATCTACACTATCAATAAAAATGTATTTCAAATGTATTTATTGTCATTTATTTATTTATTTTTTGGCGGCTGCTGTGTGTATTTTATTGTTGTGGGTTGCGGGAGGGTGGGTGAATGGGG
Source organism: Ascaphus truei (assembly GCF_040206685.1). Classification (NCBI taxonomy): domain Eukaryota; kingdom Metazoa; phylum Chordata; class Amphibia; order Anura; family Ascaphidae; genus Ascaphus; species Ascaphus truei. The sequence goes on from NC_134483.1 coordinate 440,956,818, forward strand.
TATTCGCCCCAACGATGGTTGGGAAGGGCTTGCGGGGGAGGGGGGGGTGGGTGGGGTAGCGGGAGGGCTTAACCCCTTCATGACCGTAGCTGTATTAACTGCTACGGTCGTGAAGGGGTTAAGTGCACCCGCAACCCCCCCCCCCTCCCGCAAGTCCTAAACTCACACCAAGGGCCAAATACTGTATAATATTGTAAAGTGAGCAGGGGGTTCCCTGAGCCAGAAATTAATGCTCAGGGAACCCCCCCCCCCCCCCCCTGCTCCTGATCAATATTATTAAAAATACGGAAAATGCTGCGTCATTACCATAGCGGATAGCCGCTAAGGCAATGAAGGGGTTAACCCACCGTGCCCGCTTTATTGTGTGTAGTGGGGATGGGTGAGGGGGGTATTTGGCCCTTGGTGTGAGTTTAGGACTTGCGGGAGGGGGGGGGGGGGTTGCGGGTGCACTTAACCCCTTCACGACCGTAGCAGTTAATACCGCTACGGTCATGAAGGGGTTAAGCCCTCCCGCTACCCCCCCCCCCCCCGCAAGCCCTCCCCAACCATCGTTGGGGCGAATACCCCATTCACCCACCCTCCCGCAACCCACAACAATAAAATACACACAGCAGCCGCCAAAAAATAAATAAATAAATGACAATAAATACATTTGAAATACATTTTTATTGATAGTGTAGATGTGCAGGGGGTCTCCGGAGCTGCCTGCAAGCTATGTAAAAAAAACCTCCCCCTATTGTGTGTGTGTGTGTGTTAAATCTGCCTGGCCTGTGTTTCTGAGTGCTGAGTGCTCTGCGTTTAAAGGTCCCGATCACGTGATCGCGGCCTGTAAACCAAGCAGAGCAGAGGGATACCGGCACCCCCTAAAGGGGCCTGTATCTCGGGGGGCACGGGGTCTCCAGACCTAAAACCAACGCGGTTCAGCTCCGGAGACCCCCTGCACATCTACACTATCAATAAAAATGTATTTCAAATGTATTTATTGTCATTTATTTATTTATTTTTTGGCGGCTGCTGTGTGTATTTTATTGTTGTGGGTTGCGGGAGGGTGGGTGAATGGGGTATTCGCCCCAACGATGGTTGGGGAGGGCTTGCGGGGGGGGGGGGGTGGGTGGGGTAGCGGGAGGGCTTAACCCCTTCATGACCGTAGCTGTATTAACTGCTACGGTCGTGAAGGGGTTAAGTGCACCCGCAACCCCCCCCCCCCTCCCGCAAGTCCTAAACTCACACCAAGGGCCAAATACCCCCTCACCCATCCCCACTACACACAATAAAGCGGGCACGGTGGGTTAACCCCTTCATTGCCTTAGCGGCTATCCGCTATGGTAATGACGCAGCATTTTCCGTATTTTTAATAATATTGATCAGGAGCAGGGGGGGGGGGGGTCCCTGAGCATTAATTTCTGGCTCAGGGAACCCCCTGCTCACTTTACAATATTATTAAAATAATGCTTCTTTACCATAGCGCATAGACGCTAAGGTAAAGAACGAGTGTTTATTTATACTGTATATTGTATGTGTTTTATTGATACTGTACATGTGCAGAGGGTCTCCAGAGCAGAAGCGCACAGGTTTCAGGTCTGGGGACCCCGTGCCCCCCGAGATACAGGCCCCTTTAGGGGGTGCCGGTATCCCTCTGCTCTGCTTGGTTTACAGGCCGCGGTCACGTGATCGGGACCTTGAAACGCAGAGGGATACCGGCACCCCCTAAAGGGGCCTGTATCTCGGGGGGCACGGGGTCCCCAGACCTAAAACCAACGCCGTTCAGCTACGGAGACCCCCTGCACATCTACACTATCAATAAAAATGTATTTCAAATGTATTTATTGTCATTTATTTATTTATTTTTTGGCGGCTGCTGTGTGTATTTTATTGTTGTGGGTTGCGGGAGGGTGGGTGAATGGGGTATTCGCCCCAACGATGGTTGGGGAGGGCTTGCGGGGGGGGGGGGGTAGCGGGAGGGCTTAACCCCTTCATGACCGTAGCGGTATTAACTGCTACGGTCGTGAAGGGGTTAAGTGCACCCGCAACCCCCCCCCCCTCCCGCAAGTCCTAAACTCACACCAAGGGCCAAATACCCCCCTCACCCATCCCCACTACACACAATAAAGCGGGCACGGTGGGTTAACCCCTTCATTGCCTTAGCGGCTATCCGCTATGGTAATGACGCAGCATTTTCCGTATTTTTAATAATATTGATCAGGAGCAGGGGGGGGGGTTCCCTGAGCATTAATTTCTGGCTCAGGGAACCCCCTGCTCACTGTACAATATTATTAAATCTCTCTCTGCTGCAAACACATCTCGCCCCCAGTATGTGCAGTAATTTACTGAACATGTACTGTAGAATAAATGCATAGTTTTATTTATTCGGGTTTATTACACAGTATACTGTATGGCCGGAAAACATCAGCATACAGTACAATATAATCCATCGAAATCCCCCCATTAGCCGTTTTCTTTTCTGAGGAAAAACAAAATGAAAAGTTTTAATGTACAGTAATGGTCAGCCCCCTAAAGAAGTACCCAGCCAGCCCCACCAAAATAATACGGCAAAAATACAGTACTCACCATACTGTACAGTATTACTAAATTTCCCATTCAGCTTGCGCCGGCGCCGGCCCACTTCCAGTCCAGCTTTCATCATCACCCACGTCGATAGTTTGCAGAGGGACTAGCCCACCTGTAGTCAGCGGGAAATCGCTTAGGTACATGCAAGCTTCATCAAAACTGGCTGCGAAATCCATCTCAGAGTTGTCACCGACGGCGGGACCATGATGATAAGCTGGTGCTGCTGCTTGTTCTGGTTCTGGTTCTGGCGCATTGCTTGGCAGGGACTGTCGCTTCTTATTTCGTTTTAACACGACCCTTCGCCTTTTGCCGCCTCCATTATCATAGATACGGGAAAAACCCTGTGACACACACCAATACCCTCCAACAAATTGGGGCTCAATACGGTGAAAACAGGGATCACTACATAACCTTTTCCTTATTGCCCGCTTCCACAAATGAGGAGTTGGCGAAAATCTGTAAAAGTCATAATTTTCGATGAAATACTGATAAATTTGAACAACTGTTGCCATCTTATCCTCTGTTGCATTAATAGCGGCCCATATCAAATAAGCATAACTTCTGTCAGGTTTTTGGAAAGCGGGCTCCACTTGAACACTCATGTCTCTGTAGAATAGTGTAAGTGAAAATGATCTTTGTCTTTATTTAATACAGTACTGTATGTAAAGCCTAAATTGATACATTTTTTGCAACTCTTCCTTCAGTCTCAAGGACAAGTTACAATACTGTAGCATACTGTACTGGGATAAAGTAACTTTTTTTGTAAACGAAACAACTTGCAAAGCCCACACATTACTTAAGTCATGAGTTTATGCCATCTGGTGGACAAACGAAACATTGCAGCCTAGTAAATTCTTCTCGTTATCATTTAACAGATCAGCCGCCCGTCAGCCAGGCATGAACCGTGGCTGGGAAGGCAAACGCAACGCAGCATGCAAGAGGTGAGCAGCGGCGGATTCCAGGTTTCTGCCAGGTACAAACCGGGCATTTGCTCGAATAAAGTGTGTCGGTGCAGTAGAAGGGTTCTCTGCAAGAAGCAAAATAGTGTAATATAGTTGCTAAAGACTCAAGGTCTCTTTTGATAACAGACAATGAATAAGCTATGTATTCAGACAATTGCTTGTATTGGGAAAGACACGTCCCAAAAATCACGCCACTAATATGTCATGCCCCTAAATCACTCCTCTAATCAAAGCTACGCCCAAGACACGCCTATGATACGCCTATGTTACGCCTCTAACCAATATCCTTTTTTTTCTGTATAAAAGTCATTACCCTATGAGTAATAAATTGAGACAAAGGATTTGAAACCTGGCTTGCGTTACGTTTCATTTCGTTCGTCTACCAGGCCTGAAAAGTTCATCAAAAATCGAAGATAACAGTGGCAGGGCGTGAAAGCTTCTTTCAAGTCTGCTGCAAAATGGTGCAGATTGTGTATCCAGTCACAAGGCTTCAGTTTTTCTTGGCAGAGGAAAGGCTCCTCCCAGTTCTGAAGCATAGGCGAGGAAATTAGGTCTTCCTTCAGTTTTGGTGTCCAGAAGTGGGAAATTCACAAAGGTGGTGAGTATATATGTAAATTTTTATATATGATGCTTCACCCCTCTGGGAATTTTAAAAGACCTGAATTATGCTGGTTAGAATCCAGATGTTTATGAATTGTGACTTAAGATTGGGTTAGAGTCCCTTTAAACAGAATTTTTGGTTAGAGTCCAGTAAATTTTGTGCACGACTGGACTGTTATCTCTGATCTAGCTGAACGACCATTGTACAGTGGCGACCAACTTTATTCTAACTCGGCTAGCTCCGCGAATTTCAGAATATCCCGGTGATGTGCGGTTTTGTGTCGTTTTCTCCCGGGGTGTATTGCATTATTTTCGCGGCCGTGATTTAAGTATTTTATTCCTGCTGGCTGCAATACTGCAATGCCGTGTAAAAACGCATGGGGGCGTTTGCGAGCTGTTGTCTTTGAAGCCGAGAAATTCATGAATTGTAATGCAGTATATACTGTATAAATACAGTATATACTGTATAACAACAACCCCTATAACCCCTAACATACACATACAGTACTGTATATGCACATCAATGATACTATAGGCCGTCCCCTGGCGAGATGTGTTTGCAGCAGAGAGAGAACCGCTGCTCTCTCTGCGCAAACATCGGCACATTAAAAATTATTTCAAATACATTTTTATTCATAGTGTAGATGTGCAGGGGGTCTACGGAGCTGAACCGCGTTGGTTTCAGGTCCGGGGACCCCCTACTTCCCGAGATACAGGCCCCTTTATGAGGTGCCGGTATCCCTCTGCATTTAAAGGTCCCGATCACGTGACCGCGGCATGTAAACAAAGCAGAGGGATACCGGCACCCCATAAAGGGGCCTGTATCTCGGGGAGCAGGGGGTCCCCGGACCTAAAACCAAAGCGGTTCAGCTCCGGAGACCCTCTGCACATCTACAGTATGAATAAAACACATATATAAATAAACACTCATTCCTTACCTTTGCGGCTATGTGCAATGGTAACGAAGCAGCATGACTGTATTTTTAATAATATTGTACAGTGAGCAGGGGGTTCCCTGAGCCAGAAATCAAAGCTCAGGGGACCCCCTGCTCCTGCACAATATTATTAAAAATACAGAAATGCTGCTTCATTACCATAGCTGATAGCCGCTAAGGCAATGAAGGGGTTAACCCACCGTGCCCGCTTTATTGTGGGTAGCAGGGGTGGGTGAAGGGGGTATTTGGCCCTTGGTGTGAGTTTAGGACTTGCGGGGGGGTTGCGGGTGCACTTAACCCCTTCACGGCCGTAGCAGTTAATACCGCTACGATCATGAAGGGGTTAACCCCTCCCGCTACCCCCAGCAAGCCCTAAACAACCATCGTTGGGGCTAATACCCCCTTCACCCACCCCCGCTACCCACAATAAAAAAATTCACACACAGCAGCCGCCCAAAAAATAAATAAATAAATAAATACATGAATATAAATAAATACATTTAAAATACATTTTTATTCATAGTGTAGATGTGTAGGGGGTCTCCGGAGCTGAACCGCGTTGGTTTCAGGTCCGGGGACCCCCTGCTTCCCGAGATACAGGCCCCTTTATGAGGTGCCGGTATCCCTCTGCATTTCAAGGTCCCGATCACGTGACCGCGGCATGTAAACCAAGCAGAGGGATACCGGCACCCCCTAAAGGGGCCTGTATCTCGGGGAGCAGGGGGTCCCCAGACTAAAACCAAAGCGGTTCAGCTCCGGAGACCCCCTGCACATCTACACTATGAATAAAAATGTATTTTAAATGTATTTATTTCTATTCATGTATTTATTTATTTATTTAGATTTATTTATTAATTGTGCTGCTGCTGTGTGTGATTTTTTTTTATTGTGGGTAGCGGGGGTGGGTGAAGGGGGTATTAGCCCCAACGGTGGTTGTTTAGGGCTTGCGGGGGGGTAGCGGGTGCACTTAACCCCTTCACGACCGTAGCGGTATTAACTGCTACGGTCGTGAAGGGGTTAAGTGCACCCGCAACCCCCCCGCAAGTCCTAAACTCACACCAAGGGCCAAATACCCCCTTCACCCACCCCCGCTACCCACAATAAAAAAAATCACGCACAGCAGCCCCACAATTAATAAATAAATCTAAATAAATAAATACATGAATATAAATAAATATATATGTATATATATATATATATCAAAACAGACAAAAAATTAAGTAGCGCCTCTAGATATATCCAATTAATATAGTGAACTGGTCAAGCTAATCATGAAAGGGTGCTTGGTGGGGTGGCTAATGGGAGACTAATACACAAAGATAAAGACTAAAAAATATAGCAATAAGAACTAAATCACAGCTAATATTAGATATAAAAATCCTATTTATGGATAAAAAAATATATTAAAAACTTTAATGCCACAAAATATAAAAAGTGAAAAAGTAAAAAATGAAAAATAAAAAATGGGTAAGGAAAAAACCTTTAAAGATAAAATAGTCCTGTTCCAATGATAACTGCACCAGGTTCTTGCGGCCCGTTTCAAAGGGATCACCAGTCCCTATCCATATCTGAAAAAAAGGAAAAAGAAAAAACAGGCGCAAACCTAGTGCATTAACATAATAAAATTTGTATTTCAAGGAACATAAAATCTATCAAATGCCCACTCACAAGATATAAAAAGATAAATAGCAGGTATGAGATAGGCTCTCATGTGCCGTCAGCTCGATCCTCTCAATGTAGCTCCAGGTACTGGCGTCCTCACGTGACTCCCCTCGTCTAGCCGATGAAACGGTAAACCGGAAGCGGAAACTCGCATTCAATGTTCGGCGGGGAAAGGACCCTCTAGACCGCAAAAGTCCTCCAGGTCCTCTATGGTTAGGGTGTTTTGGAGCCGTGTGAAACAAAGAAAGGATAGAGTCTCTGGTGACAGCTGGCCTCAGTGCTCGTGGGCAAATGGCGGTCCCAAATTAGTCACGTCCTACGCGTTTCGTTATCGATGATGACTTCCTCAGAGGATACCCCCCAAAGCTCCCCTCCATGATATTTATAGGGAGATATTTGCATACGATTAGCCAATATTCATTAAAGTGATTAAGCAATTAATTAGACAAACAATTAACATCTCATTTCACTAGTGTGTAATACTGATGCATATTATGAGGACCCCATTAGGTTACCAAAGAAAGGATTAACACGTCTATCATATATTGTAATTATAATTCTACGTAAGTACCAGCACTCACTGTCTAATAGCTAAATGATGAAAACAGTTGTAATGCAGAATAAACATTTAATAATAAAATGAACCAGAAATAAATCAAATGTGTTTGCAGAAACCAGTATCACAAATGGGCATGTCACAAAGTGAGGGGTGGGGGGGGAAAGAAGGAAAAGGGGAAAAAACATGAAACATAAGGAATATACACAAAAAAAAAAAAAAAAAAACGGAGAACGGAAAGTATGCTAGGGGGGCGACGTTTCGAGGGACTACCTCTTCATCTGGCCCATTCCCCCTGGTCCATAAGGACCGAGAGGTACTTCCCTAAGCCTCCCTTCCCCTATATCTGGTCAAATCAGACACCCCTGAAAATAGCTAGTAAACATATAGTGTAAGCTAAATACAGCTAAACAGCTAATAGCAGGGCAGCAAGAATCCACTAATGGTACAGTTAAAGCTGAAAACAGCTTGCAAGAAAGCAGCTTGCAAATGAGCACCAAGAGTCCACACAGTCAGTGAAATGTTAATGAGAAAAATAAATGAAGTGGTCAAACCCTCAGTGGCTCTGCTCCTTCAGCTGCTCGTGTGGAGTCTCAGCACTCCACACGAGCAGCTGAAGGAGCAGAGCCACTGAGGGTTTGACCACTTCTGGTGCTCATTTGCAAGCTGCTTTCTTGCAAGCTGTTTTCAGCTTTAACTGTACCATTAGTGGATTCTTGCTGCCCTGCTATTAGCTGTTTAGCTGTATTTAGCTTACACTATATGTTTACTAGCTATTTTCAGGGGTGTCTGATTTGACCAGATATAGGGGAAGGGAGGCTTAGGGAAGTACCTCTCGGTCCTTTTGGACCAAGGGGAATGGGCCAGATGAAGAGGTAGTCCCTCGAAACGTCGCCCCCCTAGCATACTTTCCGTTCTCCGTTTTTTTTTTTTTTTTGTGTATATTCCTTATGTTTCATGTTTTTTCCCCTTTTCCTTCTTTCCCCCCCCACCCCTCACTTTGTGACATGCCCATTTGTGATACTGGTTTCTGCAAACACATTTGATTTATTTCTGGTTCATTTTATTATTAAATGTTTATTCTGCATTACAACTGTTTTCATCATTTAGCTATTAGACAGTGAGTGCTGGTACTTACGTAGAATTGTTAGTACTATACAGGGGAATAAGGGTCCCCTTTTGTTCCGTGCACCCTGCAATTGCATATATTTAACACCATCAGAGTGCTGTCTATCGTCCCCTTTTACCCTTATATATTGTAATTATCATTCAGTGTGTGATTGACAATAATGAGTATATTAGGAATAAAATCTGTCACTCGAAAATCTAAAGTACATGACAAGATGATTAGAGTAGTGGTAGTTAAAAGCAAATGTTATTTTAGGAGACTAGTGATAAGAAGTAAGCTAATCAATTAGCATATTGCACAAAATACCATAATCAAACTAATTTATAATTGAGTCAAAAATGAAGAGCTAGAAAATTAGGTAGAAAAGTGATCCCCTATAATGATAAATACCAATCATCATCAAATGAAGAAGTGTATGGCAAGAATTGCTCTTTTAGAACCCTTCTTGAAATATAATAATTCATTGTTGCAAATCAATGATTCTATAGTGAGAATTTTGTGGTAGTAATACCTAGTATTCAAAGGCAGTAGTTGTAAGTAGTTCTCAAAATGAAAGCATAGTAATGACTAAACCTTTAACCGGAATCCACAATAAAGGTTAGCAACTCATTTAGTCATGACTATGCTTTCATTTTGAGAACTACTTACAACTACTGCCTTTGAATACTAGGTATTACTACCACAAAATTCTCACTATAGAATCATTGATTTGCAACAATGAATTATTATATTTCAAGAAGGGTTCTAAAAGAGCAATTCTTGCCATACACTTCTTCATTTGATGATGATTGGTGTTTATCATTATAGGGGATCACTTTTCTACCTAATTTTCTAGCTCTTCATTTTTGACTCAATTATAAATTAGTTTGATTATGGTATTTTGTGCAATATGCCAATTGATTAGCTTACTTCTTATCACTAGTCTCCTAAAATAACATTTGCTTTTAACTACCACTACTCTAATCATATTGTCATGTACTTTGGATTTCCGAGTGACAGATTTTATTCCTAATATACTCATTATTGTCAATCACACACTGAATGATAATTACAATATTTGACTGACGTGTTAATCCTTTCTTTGGTAACCTAATGGGGTCCTCATAATATGCATCAGTATTACACACTAGTGAAATGAGATGTTAATTGTTTGTCTAATTAATTGCTTAATCACTTTTAATGAATATTGGCTAATCGTATGCAAATATCTCTCTATAAATATCATGGAGGGGAGCTTTGGGGGGTATCCCCTGAGGAATTCATCATCGATGATGAAACGCGTAGGGCGTGACTAATTTGGGACCGCCATTTGCCCACGAGCACTGAGGCCAGCTGTCACCAGAGACTCTATCCTTTCTTTGTTTCACACGGCTCCAAAACACCCTAACCATAGAGGACCTGGAGGACCTTTGCAGTCTAGATGGTCCCTTCCCCGCCGAACATTGAATGCGAGTTTCCGCTTCCGGTTTACCGGTTCATCGGCTACACGAGAGGAGTTACGTGAGGACGCCAGTACCTGGAGCTACATTGAGAGGATTGAGCTGACGGCACATGAGAGCCTATCTCATACCTGCTATTTATCGTTTTATACCTTGTGAGTGGGCATTTGATAGATTTTATGTTCCTTGAAATACAAATTTTATTATGTTAATGCACTAGGTTTGCGCCTGTTTTTTCTTTTTCCTTTTTTTCATGTATATATATATAATATATATATATATATATATATATATAACAACAATCCCTATACATATATATATATATATATATATATATATATATATATATATATATATATATACACAGTATATACACACATGATGAACCAATATACAAATAAATGTAGAAGGGTTATCAAAACCATACTGTACTACAAATAACACTTCTCCATACAGACACACTACATTACAATGAATTTCCTTTAATAATCCTAACTGATCTTACAATCTAAATCATCAAATGCCAATGAAAAACCTCACATTCCAATCAATAGATTGCATTTACATTGTATTTATGATGCATAAATTCTATGCACCATATACATTCTGCAAATGAATGTGAACAATATCATTGCAAGCTAAATACAAATACTGTACTCCAAACAAGTCAACTATTTTAACCAATCAAGTAAACAAAAATCAATATATAAGTAACAACCAGAAAACAAAATTTAAAACCAAGGCTAACCCTTACAATACCAAGGATTACATCTATCTAATTGTAAAAAACATTATACTGTACACACATTGAAGCATTGCAATAAACAACATACAGTACAGTACATCCCCTGTATGTCCCTGCCTTGAGTGTAATCTGTGTAAAGCCCCCTCCCCCCTAATGTTTCTGTTAAATCTCCCTGCCTTGAGTGTAATCTGTTTAAAGCCCCCTCCCCCTAATGTTTCTGTTAAATCTCCCTGCCTTGAGTGTAATCTGTATAAAGACCCCTGCCCCTAATGTGTCTGTTAAATCTCCCTGCCTGTGTTGCTGTGAGTGCAGTTTATGTAAATGTGGGGAGGAGAAGTGGGTTATAACCCCACCTCCTTGACTGTGATCTGTGTAAAGCCCCCTCCCCCTAATGTGTCTGTTAAATCTCCCTGCCTGTGTTGCTGTGAGTGCAGTTTATGTAAATGTGGGGAGGGGGGGGGACCCGATGTGCATACTGTGAGGTCTAACCACCCTCACCCACTACCCACATACCGTTACCCCCTCCCCCATCCTGGCCATGGCACCTCCGCTTCTGCAAAACAGACACAAAAATTAAAACATCCAAAGTAATGTCCCCTAACCCCTTAATCACCATAGCGGTTATTAACCGCTACAGTCATTAAGGGGTTAACCCACCCTCACCCACCACTCGGGACGCCTACATACCCTCCCACACTAACCCCTCACCCCGTGAGGCCTAACCCCCCTCACCCACTACCCACAAGGGAGGCCTACCCACATACCGTTGGGGAACCCCCCCCCACCCCCAATACCCACAATAAAAACAATAGTGACCCACAATAAACATCATTATATTTATTAAATACATTACCCACCCCCTGTGCCCCCCCATAAATACAAGATTTATCCTTTTACAAACAGGGTTCATAACGCAGCCCCACGTGAGTCCCCGGTGGGCTGGCGGGGCACCTGACAGACCTACAGGGTACCAGCAGCCCTTTTCAAACAGGTTCTGGAGGCCTGCTGGTGGGTCCCGCCAGCACCATGGCCCCCAGGTGGTCTCCTTGGGTCACCGTGGGCCACAATTGGGTCCCCACGGTAGGCCCAAGGATGTCTGGGAGCCCCGGGTCAGACCCACAGGTGTCTGCGGGGCCTCGGGTGGTTCCCACAGGGGTCTGGGGAACTCACGGGTGCTCACTACGGGTCCGCGGTGCCCCAACAGAAGTGGGACCACACATCCTCATCCCCGCACCTACGGGTCGGCGGTGCCCCCACAGAAGTGGGACCACACAGCTTCATCCCCGCAGACTACGGGTCCAAGGTGCCCCCACAGATGTGAGGCCACTGCTTCATCCCCGCATGTGTCACCCGTGGAACCACCAGCCTGGTACCCGTGAGATACCCGAGGAAACCACAGGTGGTCTCCAGAGGTCTCAAGCGGAACCACGGAACAAACCCTGAATGTTAAAAAAATAAACCTGGCCTATACATTCAATACATACACCCCCCCCAACACCTACAGTACAATAATGTGCAAAATAACTATTATCCAGATATGGATAATAGATTAATTGCCCATTATTAAAAACATTAACTAGCATATTCAAATAAATAAAGTGCTACTGACCTCATCAAGAAGAAGTCTTCGTCGCCAGCAACATTCTTGTCTTGTCCACAAAATACATTGCCAAAACAAAGCCAATACATTGCAATTACATTCAGATATCAATTAACCCCTTAAACACCTTATCGGATAATAACGGCAAAGGTAATTAAGGGGTTAAGCCACACTGGCCGATACCCACCCTTCACCCATGAATTTGTACAGTTGCTTCATCATGCAACTATATATACATATATATATATATATATATATATATATATATATATATATATATACAGAGATATATATATATATATATATATATATACAGTATATACATACACATGATGAACCAATATACAAATAAATGTAGAAGGGTTATCAAAACCATACTTTACTACAAATAACACTTCTCCATACAGACACACTACATTACAATGAATTTCCTTTAATAATCCTAACTGATCTTACAATCTAAATCATCAAATTCCAATGAAAAAACTCACATTCCAATCAATACATTGCATTAACATTGTATAAATGATGCATAAAATCTATGCACCATATACATTCTGCAAATGAATGTGAACAATATCATTGCAAGCTAAATACAAATACAGTACAGTACCTCCAAACAAGTCAACTATTTTAACCAATCAAGTAAACAAAAATCAATTAGCAATCATTATTTACATCCCTAAACAATTGACAGTCCATCCCGAACAATGAAACAATTAACTAATTCACGCCTCGAGCAGAACAATTCAGCATGTGAAAAAATATAAGTACCAACCAGAATACAAACTTTAAAACCAAGGCTAACCCTGAACACAAGCACACAATATCAACAATTACATCTATCTAATTTTAAAATACTTTAAACACACAATAAAGCATAGCAGCATAGACAAATTATTTTAAAACACATGAAAGAAAGCTTTTAAAACAACATCATTTCTTACCCTGTATGTATATATCTCTCTAGACATATATACATACATACATACAGTTGCAAGAAATGATATACCACAAAAAAAAAAATACACATGTTAAGAAAGCTTTTAAAAAAATTAACAAGTTAAATAAAATACATTTCTTTAGTTCCCTTACCATTACTTGCCCCCACCGACTCCCGTTGCGCACCTTACTCACGAACCAATCCACCAGGCACAGGAACCCATAAAATAAAAAACCATACAAAAAAATAAACATTAAACTAAAAATCCAAATCAATCCACGGGTCTTCTAATTGTAATCCATCTTCATCTGTATTCTTCTTTCTTCTATCTTCTTCCGGGCGGGGCGGGGTCTTCTTTCCATCTTGTCCTGGTCTTCTTTCTTCTCCGGAGGTCCTTCCTCCTCGGCGTCTGGCTTCAAAATGAGACGACATTGGCTTTTAAAGGCCTATGACGTCACATTTTCGTCATATGGTTCCCACGGCCCTGATTGGGCCGTGAAAACCATGTGTTTTGGCCGATAAAAATAAAAATGATGACGTCACTTAAAGGCAATGAAAGCACAGCCAATCAGAATGGCTTCAATTGCCTGTAAGATGACGTCATTCAAAGAAACATGGCCGGCCTCACATGGTATGGTAGCCAATCAGAGCGTGGGAACTCCATCCCTACTCTGATTGGCTCTAGTATACCATGTGACAGAGGCTTGGGGGGAGAAAGGATGTGACGTACTACAGCCAATCAGAGTAATCAGAGTAGGGGTGGGGTTCCCACGCTCTGATTGGCTCTAGTAACATGTGACAAGCTTTAAATGACGTCACGTCCTTTCTCCCCCCAAGCCTCTGTCACATGGTATACTAGAGCCAATCAGAGTAGGGATGGAGTTCCCACGCTCTGATTGGCTACCATACCATGTGAGGCCGGCCATGTTTCTTTTAATGACGTCATCTTAAAGGCAATTGAAGCAAAGCCATTCTGATTGGCTGTGCTTTCATTGCCTTTAAGTGACATCATCATTTTTATTTTTATCGGCCAAAACACATGGTTTTCACGGCCCAATCAGGGCCGTGGGAACCATATGACGAAAATGTGACGTCACAGGCCTTTAAAAGCCTATGTCGTCTCATTTTGAAGCCAGACGCCAAGGAGGAAGGACCTCCGGAGAAGAAAGAAGACCAGGGCGTGGCCGAAGATGGAAAGAAGACCCCGCCCCGCCCGGAAGAAGATAGAAGAAAGAAGAATACAGATGAAGATGAAGATGGATTACAATTAGAAGACCCGTGGATTGATTTGGATTTTTAGTTTAATGTTTATTTTTTTGTATGGTTTTTTATTTTATGGGTTCCTGTGCCTGGTGGATTGGTTCGTGAGTAAGGTGCGCAACGTGAGTCGGTGGGGGCAAGTAATGGTAAGTGAACTAAAGAAATGTATTTTATTTAACTTGTAAAAAATTTTAAAAGCTTTTTTAACATGTGTATTTTTTTGTGGTATATCATTTCTTGCAACTGTATGTATGTATGTATATATGTCTAGACAGATATATACATACAGGGTAAGAAATGATGTTGTTTTAAAAGCTTTCTTTCATGTGTTTTAAAATAATTTGTCTATGCTGCTATGCTTTATTGTGTGTTTAAAGTATTTTAAAATTAGATAGATGTAATTGTTGATATTGTGTGCTTGTGTTCAGGGTTAGCCTTGGTTTTAAAGTTTGTATTCTGGTTGGTACTTATATTTTTTCACATGCTGAATTGTTCTGCTCGAGGCGTGAATTAGTTAATTGTTTCATTGTTCGGGATGGACTGTCAATTGTTTAGGGATGTAAATAATGATTGCTAATTGATTTTTGTTTACTTGATTGGTTAAAATAGTTGACTTGTTTGGAGGTACTGTACTGTATTTGTATTTAGCTTGCAATGATATTGTTCACATTCATTTGCAGAATGTATATGATGCATAGATTTTATGCATCATTTATACAATGTAAATGCAATGTATTGATTGGAATGTGAGGTTTTTCATTGGCATTTGATGATTTAGATTGTAAGATCAGTTAGGATTATTAAAGTAAATTCATTGTAATGTAGTGTGTCTGTATGGAGAAGTGTTATTTGTAGTACAGTATGGTTTTGATAACCCTTCTACATTTATTTGTATATTGGTTCATCATGTGTGTGTATATACTGTATATATATATATCTCTCGCTGTGATAAAATAATATATATATATATATACACAGCGAGAGATATATATATATATACAGTATATACACACACATGATGAACCAAAATACATTGCCAAAACAAAGCCAATACATTGCAATTACATTCAGATATCAATTAACCCCTTAAACACCTTATCGGATAATAACCGCAAAGGTAATTAAGGGGTTAAGCCATACTGGCCCGATACCCACCCTTCACCCATGAATTTGTACAGTTGCTTCATCATGCAACTATATATACAGGCCCCAACGCGGTTCAGCTCCGGAGACCCCCTGCACATCTGCACTATGAATAAAATTTTATTTTAAATGTATTTATTTATATTCATGTATTTATTTATTTATTTAGATTTATTTATTTATTTTTTGGGCGGTTGCTGTGTGTGAATTTTTTTTATTGTGGGTAGCGGGGGTGGGTGAAGGGGGTATTAGCCCCAATGATGGTTGTTTAGGGCTTGCGGGGGGGTAGCGGGAGGGGTTAACCCCTTCATGACCGTAGCGGTATTAACTGCTACGGCCGTGAAGGGGTTAAGTGCACCCGCAACCCTCCCGCAAGTCCTAAACTCACACCAAGAGCCAAATACCCCCTTCACCCACCCCCGCTACCCACAATAAAGCGGGCACGGTGGGTTAACCCCTTCATTGCCTTAGCGGCTATCAGCTATGGTAATGAAGCAGCATTTCTGTATTTTTAATAATATTGTGCAGGAGCAGGGGTTCCCCTGAGCTTTGATTTCTGGCTCAGGGAACCCCCTGCTCACTGTACAATATTATTAAAAATACAGTCATGCTGCTTCGTTACCATAGCACATAGCCGAAAAGGTAAGGAATGAGTGTTTATTTATATATGTGTTTTATTCATACTGTAGATGTGCAGAGGGTCTCCGGAGCTGAACCGCTTTGGTTTTAGGTCCGGGGACCCCCTGCTCCCCGAAATACAGGCCCCTTTATGGGGTGCCGGTATCCCTCTGCTTTGTTTACATGCCGCGTTCACGTGATCGGGACCTTTAAATGCAGAGGGATACCGGCACCTCATAAAGGGGCCTGTATCTCGGGAAGTAGGGGGTCCCCGGACCTGAAACCAACGCGGTTCAGCTCCGGAGACCCCCTGCACATCTACACTATGAATAAAAATGTATTTTAAATAATTTTTAATGTGCCGATGTTTGCGCAGAGAGAGCAGCAGTTCTCTCTCTGCTGCAAACACATCTCGCCCCCGCCGGCCTATAGTATCATTGATGTAAATACAGTATACAGTACTGTATGTGTACAGTACTGTATGTTAGCGGTTATAGGGGTTGTTGTTATACAGTATATATAATATATAATATATATATACTGCATTACAATTCATGAATTTATGCCATCTGGCGGACACGCGAAGCATTGCAGCCTAGTAAATCCTGAACCATTATCAATTTACACATCAACCGCGCGTCAGCCGGGCATGACCCCTGGCTGGGAATGCGGCATGCTCCGGGTGAACAGCGTGGCATTCCAGGAACCAGCCAGGGACAAACCGGTGATTTGTTAGAATAAAGTGTGCCGCAACCGTATATTGTGTAAGTATAAATATTGCAATTATTTGTCTGTTTTTCTATAAGCTACTAATGGTTTATGCTGGTCTCAGAAATCAATCTGGAATAATAGCTCAGAATAATGGTGTCTGTTTTAATTGTGGTGGTTTTGGTCATTGGCAGAGAGTGTGCCACTATCAGTCAGAAGCAGGGAAGTGCTGCTTTGCCTGTAGGTGCTTAGAGTGAAAGTCTCTGTAGAAAAAAAACAAAAAAAACACCGCTACCTTATGTAAAAGGGTTTGTATGTAACCCTGATGAATTTTTTCCTGAATGATTTCTTGTGTGAAAGATACTGTGTGAAAGTCATGCTGATTATCATGTGTGTACAAAAAATATGAATATTAGTTGCTCATGATGAAATCTAAATTTTAAAAGGTTTTAAAAGGTGTACACCGAATATAGAGAGAAATACCTCACAACAAAAGGGTAGTATATTCAGCTCTGTCCCTGGTTATAGTTTGGAAGGTTTATTCGTCCTGGCCAGGCGGATACTTTTTAAACCGGACACATTTCTTTTCGTTTGTGGTATTTCTATCTTAATAAAAGGAGGGGCACAGCCTCTCCCTTACAGTTTAAAGAATGCGAAGCATTCACATTAAAATTAACTAGCTCTGTGCTTAAGCAGTTTATTTATGAGAATAAGGTAATGTAGAACTGTCTTCTTTTCCGTAAAGCAGTAAGATAACACATTTCAATTTTATTTCTACAGGATTAATATATATCTGGAGATGTTTTTGTTTAAAATTCTGGTAAGAGCTCACAAGCACTGTTTGAATTAATATATTGTATTATATATGTATATAACGCCATTAATGTACATAGCGCTTCAAAAGGAGGGTGTCCGTGGTGTGAGCGGAGTGTGGTGATATCTGCCTTTAGCAGCATGGAGGTCAGTTATTTTAGCGAGAATTGTCTCCATTAAATAAGCAGTGTAGAAGCCATACAAGACAGGTAGGGTCAAGCTTGCTGTTTTTTTAGTCATGGTATAACTGTTGCATGTTTGAAGATATTTTGTTTAGCTTAAGAGAGGGCATAGTTAAAACGGGATAGCATAAGATGTATTGATGGAAATTTGCAGGAATATGAGATTTCTTTCAGAAGGCATTCAGGGGAATGAGTGAAGGAATGTTGCATGCTCTTGTAGGCATAGACTTGGTGTTTATAAGTAATTTGAAATCTTCCCGTTATTTAATTTTTGAAAGACCATACAAAATGCAGTTAATATGAATTAGACAGCGAAACCCGTTATCTGCTATTTGTAACTTTGAGGTTTCTGGCTGTTTTCCCAGAAAGAAAAAAGAAGCGCTTTGAAAATTATTATTTTTTCTTTTTAAAGTCAGAGTGTCTTTTAAAGTTAATTGCTGGCCGTGTGCTCAGCACTTTGCAAAGAGTTCAAAATTATTTGTCTATTTTAAAAGGAAATCTTTTGTTCAGGATTTCAGGATTTTTTCTTATATTTTAAATGCCACAGTGGTTAAAAGACCTACTGTAGGCTTTTTCTTCTTTTAACACAAGCAGTAAATATTTTTATAGTCACTACACATACAAATCTATTTACCAGTTTAATTTTGCTATATATCAAGCAACCTGTTTTCACAACTATTTTTGTATTCTTGTTCAGATATATAGATAATATATGAACAAAAGAGGGGAGATACATACATAGGTTATTGAAGGTCTCTCTGAAATCCCTATAGAGGGATTTGATATGAACTTGATATGTTGTAAATGATATACAATGCACAGCAGGTTCAGAATTTATTATAGCAATGTTAACTCCAAGGGCTCTTGCTGCCATACTAACAGGGCTGACAGGCCCCTGGTAAAAAATAATAATACCTTTGCAGATGTCACAGCAAAGCAGGTAGCAAGCCGTCCCTATGTTGAGGGATATATCATATCTGCCAAATTTATAATTTTGTAACCATTTATTCGTTTTTGGGTATGTCCTGGACATAGAGTTAAAGGACAGGGGATATATAATTGCATAAGTGAACAGGGTATATATTATATACAGGGCATTTCACATTTTTTTTAGCAGAATAGTTACAGTGGAGTGTTTGAGGTGAAAGCCAGGAGTGACTGTGGGTGTGGGACAATAGCCATGAGTGCAGGCTGTTGGGATGCTTGATTTGTGGGGCAAGTTTTAAGGTTAGTTAGTATTAAATAACTAAAAGGTTGACACCATTTGCAATGGCAGATGGCATTTAGGTATGAATGAGAGTAAGTGTGTATTGGGAGAAGAGAGATTGATTTGTAGTTTAAGACAGTGTTTTTGTCCCCATATTTTTTTTTTTTTTTTAAGATTGGGACAACTCTGGCAGTTTTCCAGGTCTTAGGGATATGGCCTGCAGACAGGATAGAGTTGATTATGGAAGGAATTGGTTTGGCACAGGCTGAGGTACCAAGTTTTAGGAACTTGGATTGTAGCAAAGTCAAGTCCACATTGATTGCTTAGTTTAAAATTTGAGGAGCGTTAATAGGGAATATCTCTGTTTAATATTGTGGATGCTAATAATAGTAGTAACCATATTAATACAAGAATTTATTTCTAGGTATAAATTCTCTCCCTATGAGACACTTATGGGATGAGTTATGACCGTCAGTAGTTCAAAGTAACGAATTAAGGACCATGTTATTGGTAATAAAAACAATTAATAAGTATTGCATGCAACTAATATATATTTTTGAGTCTTTCTAGGCACAGGTTAAAGCTGAAAGTGCACCTACGCAAGACGGGTTAATGGTCAAGCATTTTCTACGCAAGCACGCTCTTCATCCCAGATGAAAAGGCCATTTAAATACTACTCATCACCAGCATTGCAGTAAAAAAATTCTTATCATCATGGATACACATCACGCACGTCAAAATAGTGCCAGCCTAAGCACAAACAGCTAATAAAGACAAAGACATAGCACCTGCAAATAAGTGTTTTGATGGACACAATACTCTCCGACCACTATCATCAAGGGAAAAAGGTTATAGGCAAAAATGTCCAGGCCTCAACACACGAACTTTGAACTTTTTATTTTTACAGGTTTTTATTATTTTTCAGTTACAATGTATGCTCCATTATGTTTGTGTAAGTGGCGTCCCATAAGGATGACAAAATAGTATAAGGTATTATTTGTTTAACTCTGTTTATTTTGTTTGGATTTATAGGTTAATAGAATCTCCCTGAAGAATGATATCCCGGTGGGAGAATGTTTTATCAGTCAAACACACGGTTATGTTAATTGCTCACACGTAGAGTTAGAAACAGAAGAGATGCACCCAATACACAAGTGCTAAAAGTAGTCTATGGGAAGAATAAGTTTCAGGGAATTTATTCCCAAATGTAGGAGTTGGGTTACTGTATGACAGGTTTACAGGGATATCCTCAATCATACAACCACAGACATTTACTCATTTAACCAAGAATAGGTTTAGTTTAAATGAATGGCCCCGCAGAATAAAATAGCTCTAGACTAGGAGGGGAGGGGTATGTATGCGCCCTAGTTAAAGCGCAATGTTGTGTATTTATCCAGGATTTAGGGACCATGGGGACTTGGTGGTTGGATTGATTTGCTTTGAGCGAAGCTAGCAAATGTTTTTGTATGTGTGTGTTTGTCCTACTCATTGCTCTCTATGTATTAAGTACAGCAAAACTCTGATCCAGAAGTGCGTTGCAACCCACACCGACGCTATGCCTCTCTGCGGTGATGATGTCGCCAGTCCCCCAGAAGAAGAGACCGAAGAAGCAATCAACTGGGCTGATATAATGGCCGGAAAAGAAAGGAATGAAGTTATACACAACTTGGACATCTTGGTCCATCAGGACTATGAAATGGTTAACTGTTCTGTTCTTTAAATAGACTGTCTCTTAAGGATATGGGGGGACTGAGAAGACTGGATATGAGGAAGGTGGGAGGTCACAAAGGGAAGTGAGTCAACCACAAGGAAAGGATCACGTCAGCCATTTTGACCATAGCAGCCATCTTGGTCCGTTTTGCCATTCTGAGTAAATGCAGTATGAAAGATGTGTGCAAGAAGAATGTTTGTGCAGTCGCTCTTAGCAGAAATTAGCCCCCACCAATTCTCACAAATAGCTGGCCCTTAAATTATGTGACATATTGAGATGTAAGCCATTTTCTAATCTATAGAAATATTTAATGATATATATATATATATATATTGGTTGTGTGGCATGTGGGCCACTAAGATTGTACCCTGCAATCACACTGCCCTTTGTTATCTGGGTTTCATTCTTCCCACTTTCTATGTATCTGACACGTTACCCCAAGGGAAGCTGAGAAATCGAAAAGATCTGACCAGGACCATTAGTCCAACCCGCATTGCAGCTGGGGTTTTTATACCTAGTTTAGGTGTTCTGGATCTCTATTCTAAATTAAGTGATCTTATGGTAAATATTGATGATGCTCTTAATCAGACAAGTGATGCTATTATCCGTCTGACTAATGAACAAGAGCAGATCCGAACAGTATTATTACAGAATAGAATGATTATCTGCTATCCTCACAAGGAGGTGTTTGTAAACTTGTAGGACAGAAGTGCTGTGCCTATATTGAAGATGAGTCTGGCGCTATTCATAAAGATATGGATAAGTTACAGGAAATTCAGGCAAGGATGCGTAACGAATCCTCAGGCCTTAGCTTAAATTGGATGTCAGGACTCACTAGTTGGATCGGAGAATTGGGTATGAAAATTCTCTATGGTTTTATTGTAGTGATTAGTATAATCACAGCAATTTTTGTTATTTTTCACTGTGCTAAGTGTGCAATTCTTTCATTTGTCTCAAGGAAACCTTCAGTTTCATCTCACGCCATGTATGCAACTAATAATTCATATGTGGCCATGAACAGAGTCTATGATACTATTGGTCCCCATAAGGCCATAGTCATAGAGAAGCGTACCTAGTAAGGGTATTTGTTCTTTTAGAGAACAAAAAGGAGGGGATTGTTAGGACCAATATGCCAGGCCAGAATCTGCACTCATGTTAAGCTTTCATTTTGTATGGTCATAACTAGTTAAGATTCTGTAGTCAGCCTTTTGCTGAAATATAATTCCTAAATGCACTCAGTTTCTGCCAAATTGCATTTCCTTTCTTCCTGGTCAGGATATTACTACGATACTTTTGTGTTGTCAATTTCCTCATGTTTTAGTTAGAATATAATAGAATGGTTCTCTGCAAGAAGCAAAATAGTGTAATATAGTTGCTAAAGACTCAAGGTCTCTTTTGATAACAGACAATGAATAAGCTATGTATTCAGACAATTGCTTGTATTGGAAAAGACACGTCCCAAAAGTCACGCCACTAATATGTCATGCCCCTAAATCACGCCTCTAATCAAAGCTACGCCCAAGACACGCCTATGATACGCCTATGTTACGCCTCTAACCAATATCCTTTTTTTTTCTGTATAAAAGTCATTACCCTATGAGTAATAAATTGAGACAAAGGATTTGAAACCTGGCTTGCGTTATGTTTCATTTAGTTCGTCTACCAGGCCTGAAAAGTTCATCAAAAATCGAAGATAACAGTGGCAGGGCGTGAAAGCTTCTCCGGGGAAGTCTGCTGCAAAATGGTGCAGATTGTGTATCCAGTCACAAGGCTTCAGTTTTTCTTGGCAGAGGAAAGGCTCCTCTCAGTTCTGAAGCATAGGCGAGGAAATTAGGTCTTCCTTCAGGGACTCAGCGGGCGCTGCCTCCGTGTATTGAGGTGGGCGCAGTTCATCGTTGCGGCTGCAGCAGTCCTCCGGGTGGGATCGTCCTGAAGGTGGTTCCGATGTTCTTCAGTCGCCGGACCCTTTGCGGAGCCAGTTGGAGATCCGAGCACGGGAGTGCTCGGGCAGGTACTATTAAGTCAACAAGTGCACCAACGGGCCCTTAGTTTAATAGTGACTGCGCAGTCACCCACGTTCTCTCCAAGAGTACGGGACATTGGGTGGGGATTCTCGGGACACTGGGTGGGATCACTTGGTGTTGGGGAAGCGTCCTGCGCGACGCAGTAAGTGTCTCCTCTAGAGAGGGACACAGG
Organism: Ascaphus truei; assembly: GCF_040206685.1. NCBI lineage: Eukaryota > Metazoa > Chordata > Amphibia > Anura > Ascaphidae > Ascaphus > Ascaphus truei. The sequence goes on from NC_134483.1 coordinate 440,979,795, forward strand.
TTATTATGGTATTGCCGTGATATATTGTCTTGCATGTTAGTAAAGTCACTAGTTATTATACATCACTGTGTATTGGTTATTTGTATGTGTCCTGCGAGGAACCACTCCCCCTATGGTGGGAGCCATCGCAGGTGGAGGCGCTGTATTGAGTAAGTGGTTACCCATAGTATTATAATTGCCCCAGGTTCCCCGTGGCGGAAGCTCAGCCCTCCTGTGAGCCAACAGGTAACGCACCACACACCTGGTAACACTATATGTTTCTCCGCACCCACAGTATAATCTGCGATTGGGGGGGGGGGGGGACCCGTTACATACTGTAGTTTTCTAAATAAACCTAAGTTTCTATGAAAATTTACGTTTTTGTTTTTTTGCGGCCCACATAAACTTAAACCTTGTTTATTTGGCCCGTGTTAGCCTTTGAGTTTGACATGCTTGGTCTAGATGGTACTAGAAAATAAAAGGACAAAACTCCCCAGTAAGATAAGTCTCTAATAAAACACAGAAATCGTCCTCTATTCTGCTTTACACAAAACTCGTCTGCAATGGCAAAACAGAGCAGTGTGCAAGGTTCTGACCCAGAGCTCTGACATCCCCAGTGTTCTTGCCATGCAGCAGTAATAGACTCTTTGTGACATAATAGAGACACTGATGCTGCAGCATGTGGTAGACAGACTATGGGAGTTTGGACATGGCTATGAGGTGGGGCATATGGGATTCTGGGGAAGGGGGGCAGGGAGACAGAGGAAAGTGTAAAGCACAGTCATGGTGTAATTTAATGTGAAATGGCTATGAGTACGTACCTGAAAAGTCACATGAATAAACTAAAAGGTTTAATGGTGATAGGACAAAGCTGCAGAGCCCCCTTTTGCAAAAGCATGCTGGGAGTTGTAGTCCCAGAAGGGTGGTAAGTGCAGGGATGTTTGTCATTTATAAACAGTGAAAAAAGAGATCTGCAGCAACCCTCATTGGTTGAATGATCAGAGTGTAGGGTTGTCAAGTAGCTTCTCCAAAAATACTGGACCAAAAATATTGGTGGGGCAGAATGTTATTTATAAATGACCTGACTGTTGCGTCATTTTTTCTAAATTTCACTACAAGTGTATCGGATTTTCTGGCCTGACCTGACCCACCCAATCTGACATTGGCCCCTGTGGTCTAACCAGTCCCCATTACATGGTCGTGTCTGGTGGTGCACCTGTTGGCAACAGGACTCCTGAGTCTCCCGCATGATGTTGTGTGGGGATTGCCAACCCAGACAGGCATCTGAGGTAGTGTGCATGAGTCCTACCTATATCCAGTGCAGCGCCTCCACCTCATCAGGATCCCTGCGTCCGCAAGGGGATGGTTCTGATGAGGAACTCCTCCTTGGTGGTGCCTTCCGCTCGAGAGTAACTTCACACTCACACAGTGGGGTTGTCTTTGAACAGGGCATCTTTATTGTTGCTTGGTGGAATGGGCCAGCTGCCCCTCACAGCTAGCAGTCTAGCCGCTCGTCTCTCTGCTGCACTCCATTAGGAAGGTTCCTTCTCCTCTAATAGAGTTGCTCTCCACCTCTCCCCTCAGGGAGATTCACCAGCTTGTCTGTCTTGAGCTGCCCAGACTCACAGCTATTACATCAGCCACTGCCTGTCTCACTCTGCTCTGACACACTGCAACACTGTTGCAGACACTCCACAGGCCTCTCATTGAACAGAGTCAAACACCAACTTAACTGAACTGCTAACTTTAGGCAGTTCTGTGTCTTATATCACCTCCAGAAGACAGACACCCTCTGTGTCACCAAGGGTGGACACAAAGCATGTTGTCACTTCCTTTGGGACATATGACACCTCACCAGGGTTTGAGGGCAAACCTCCATGATTGTTGCTGGCAATCCTGCATACTTACCAGTTTTACTGCCAGCATGAGAAAGAGATATGTACACCAATTTTACACATGGCTACATTCTCCCCCTGGTGGAACCCAACATCCCGGCTGGGATCTAAATTTGCGGAACCTTCCTTCAGGTAGCACTGCAAGACACAACAATACACATTACAGTACATATCCCTTCACCATAGACATAATAACAGCTACATCCTAACTTAGATGTGTAACAACCAGGATTACTCCCTGATGGAGTATCCATTACTGGTACTACCATACCCTCTTAAGGTGGCTTGCGCACAGCATGGTCCACTGGGTTTAGAGCAGCAATGCTATAACACTCTGGGTGACATACTGGACACCCACAATCAGCCCATAACTCTGGCCTGGATGCTAGTGGACTGAGAGGATCATGCCCATACACTTCCTTCAGGCATCTCCTGGAGATGTAAACTATCTTTTCTGCTGTCTCATTATACCAATTCTCATCTGATGTTTCACGATCCCAATTTTCTATGGAACTATCAGAATCCAAATTTTCTTCCCCTGATCCTTCCTCCTCATTAGTACTATATCCCCTATCCTCATCAGTGGAACCCATTTCGAACTCAATATCTCCCTCCCATGGCTGGTGAAAATAAAGTAACAACTTTTGGTGATTCCTGGCAACTCTTGCCGACCCTGGAGGTACATAGGGGGTTCCCCGGGCAATAGGCACAATATGAGCGACATTACCTAAATCCCCAGACGAAAATCCTGATGTCGCTGTGGACCTAGAATTGGACCCAAGGCTCTTAGGCCTACACCTTACATTAATAGTACTACTATTATTACTGGTACATGGTGACACTCTTCGCATAGACATTTCCCCTCCCGACCCATCATCAGATGTAAAGCACTTGCCCCAGTTCAAGTTTTCCCCAGTCCGTTCTTCAAAAGTGGCTCGGGACTCCCTAGACAACCCTTGGCTAGACTGGGACCCAGATGAGAAAGTGACAGGGGCAGGGGTTTTAACTATGGCCGGGGGTTGGGCATAGGAAAACACTGTCGGCATACGCGGGGCTACGGCCCGCAACTTCTCGCTACCTTGCCCGGTACCATCGGACTGGCACTCCGGTTCACTCGCCTTCCTTACTCCCAGGCTTCCGCAGGGCCTGCCAGCTCTTCCCGGATCCAGGTGATCTGGTGCAGCTACTTGGTCGCGAGGACACGGCCATTTTCCACCTGGCTCCGCTGTGTCCACCGGATGGGATGTCATGGATCTCGCGGGACTCGCCGCCATCTTGCGTTGGGTTCCCCACCGGAACCTCTTCCTCCAGAACGACGTCCGCTGCCGGAAGTGAGGGTTCTGCTCTCCGCTCCGCTCCGCTCGGGCCTGGGCTAGGCCTCTCTCCGCCATTGCCACCACCGGCGCCTGGGGAGGGCAAGGATGTCGCTTACCGCTTCGTCGGCTCGGGATGTTCCTCCTCCGCCGTCCGCTCCGCCAGTCACCACGGCCGTGGGACTCCACCTCTCGGGTTGTTTCTGCACCGCCGACACGAGACTCCGCTCCGCAGCGACACAGGTAAGTGCCGGTTCTTTCACAGCACCGCTGTAGTGGTCCGCCGGTAGGCGCGTCACCACCATAGTCGGAGTCGCCTGTTCCTCGCCCGAGGAGTCGAACTCCGATTGAGGGAGTGGCACTCCCGTTGGGGACCGACGGTGAGGTTCCGGGTTCTCACCGCGTTTGTAGGCCCCTTTCTCTTCAGGCTCCGTTCTGATCATTAGGAGCGAACCCCATTCTCCGGGATCAACTGGTTCTGCTTTGACCGAGAGCGAGGCTTCAGCTGTCAGTTTAGCTGTGACCGCTCCCGCCTCCACGGTCTGCCCTGGTACGAAGGGCTGCACGGCCCCTAGGTAGTGGATGCCACACTGGGGGCACCTAGCCGTGGTGCTGGCTTCTCCACCTGGCAACCTGCACTGCATGCACAGGCACCGCAATGTCTCTTGGTCCCCAGCCTTGACTACCAGGAAGCCTCCTGGCATTGAATAGGGATATACCCCAATGTCCATCTCTCTCTTTGTAGTGCTGGTTACGGGAGACACTTTGCACAGTGGTCTCTCCTGTTCACCAGCTCCTCGCAACTGTGGGACAGGAAGCTCACATCCAGCTCCTCTCTCAGACAGCTCGGGTCTCGCTTGGCAGAGGTAGAGACCCCTCCCCCTGGTGAATATTTGGGGAGGGTCCCACAGATTCACGTTATGGCCCATAATTGGCTCTGAGCCTGTCACAGTCCTGGAGGGCGCGGCCACTGCTTTCGCGCCACTACCCCCAACAGGGTGGGGTTCTCTCTTTGGCGCCAATCCCGGCCAACTGTCTGCAACTTTTGCATTTGCAGAATTCTCTGCACTCGGCCCACGCGGTCTCCCAGGGAACGGGAGCCACCATCTTGGTTTGCCCGGCCGTTAACAACCACAATTGAGGTAGATCCTTGCATGGGAATCGCCGTCTGGCAGTCAGATTCTTCAATTCCACCGCCCACAATCACAATGTCATCAATACTGTCCTCCAGGGTAGCACCCCGCGGTCCTAGGCAGGACCAAAACGGCGCGGCCACAGCTTTGGCGCCACTCCACAGCATGCTTGCAAGAGTCCCTTCTGCCGCTTGCTCTTTAGTGGAACGCACGCCACGTGCGCTCCCTCCATCTGCCTCTGTCTGCCATCTCGGACCTTCCGCGCCGTGCGGATCCTCCATTCTTGCGGTCGCCATATTCATTTTCTTTTTGCGGTTATTGTACATGGAGCTCCTCTCTGCGGTGCAGCTGCCATACCGATACAATAAAGATTGCCCGATGCACCACCTTGTGTACCTAATGTAGGTCTGACTCGTGTTGCACTACCTCAGGTTAGGCTCACTCTCTCTGTGTATGCTGTGTCTCCTTCCTCCCAGTCTGTGCTCCCTTCGGTAAGTGGTCTGGAATGGACTAGAGTACTCTGGCTCTTCCATGCAGTATTTGGGCGTCTACCTCTCTTGGTCAGCCTAGCGCAGACCCTCTCTAGGATTCCTGACCACGTTAACAGGCTATCCCTTTAGGCATCCTACCACTAGCACTACCTCAAGGTGACTAGGACAGTGTGACAGGGTGAAGTCAACCCCTATCAATTATGCCTGGGAAACATATGTCTGAGTGCTTCATCCAGCACTCATAAGGGTTAACTCAGGTGGAAGTTAGGTAGTCAGGAAGTAAGCTGACACCTGAGAGCCAGGAAGGTAGATAAGGATCTTGTTAGCAGCAGTAGCTGCCTGTCTCAGATGAGAGCACATGGAGATATGTGTTGCTAGCCCGAAGGATTCAGCACACTACTTACTGCAGCCAAAGTAAGATCTGTTTCATTTGTTTGCATGACTGCTTAAAAAGACTCTTACGGTTTGGGTATGGTTTAGCCAGCCAGCCTGCTAGCTAGGACTGCTGTGTTAGTCAGTTTTCTCCCAACGTGGAGCAGGATTTATTTGCTTAAAGGGACAGTGTACCCGCATGTTATGTTGCTGTGGAGAAATAAAGCCACTGAACGTTTTCATTTATCCTGAAACTACACGTGTGGACTTTTCCCTGACCTTGGCTACAGGCCGTCCTGCCACAGGTGGTGTCAGAAGTGGGATGTTGGACGGGCCCTGTATCTGAAGGGCCACACACACAGACGGGGAAAAAAATGGAGACAATTTTTTCTCAGTTCCTTGAGCAACAGCTCCAGCTAGCAGAGAAACAAGCTGAGCAACAGGCCCAGCAAGCTGAGCGACAGGCCCAGCAAGATGAGCGACAGGCCCAGCTAGATGAGCGACAGGCCCGGCGAGAGGAAAAGCTACTCCAATTGCTGGCCGAAGGCCCAGCCCCAGGCAGACCAGGGATTCCAAATAACCCACCGGTGATGCTGCATAAAATGAAGCCAAACGAAGACCCAGAGGCATTTCTCCTCACTTTTGAAAGGGTAGCCACGGCCCACGGCTGGACAGTTGATCGCTGGGTAACGACTCTGGCTCCACTCCTCATAGGGGAAGCTCAGGCAGCCTACCAGGCTCTTCCAGCAGACGAGGCCATGGACTATCAGCAACTAAAGGCGATTCTGGATCGCCTAGGCCTCACTCCAGAGACCTACCGACAGCGGTTCCGGACAGTCAAATATACAAACAAAGACAGACCCTGGGTCGTAGTCCACCACTTAGTAAACTTATGTACCAGGTGGATACAACCGGAAAAACATGACAAGGCAGAGATCCTTGAACAGTTTGTGCTCGAGCAGTTCATATAGATACTGCCCCCCTCCTCCCGCTCCTGGGTAAAAAGACACGCTGCATTTTCCCTGGATTCAGCGGTCCGCTTGGTGGAAAACTTCCTGGGCGACGACACCCAACAGGATAGCTGGGATCGGCCAGTGCACACACCAGTTGCTTCCGGTGATGCTAGAGGCAGGAGAGCAGACAATCGAGGGGTCTACAACCCGCCGGCTCGGGAGATCCAGTCAACCCGATCGGAAGACCCTTTCCCATCTCGGAGGTTTCCTGGTACAAGCTCCCGCAGAGACGCCCATCCTGGGTCCGAGGCTACTGGATCACTCAAGGGAGGCCGCCACCCACAGTATTCCCCGAGAACCTGGACTCCTGTCACCCACCCGGTGGAGAGGATTACCCCACCAACCAGAAGGGAGGACCCCATCCAACAGCGGAGAGGTCCAAACACTGAGCCCCGTCGAGAGCTTCCGCTGACAACCGAGGTTGCGGATTCAGGAGATGATGAGATGGACTGTTCATATGGCAGAACCACTGCCACAGCTTGTCTCCGAGGGGACCACAATCCGTGGTTAGTCCCAGCATCTCTGGAGGGGACAAAAGTAAACGCCATGCTGGACTCGGGCTCTGGAAAAACCCTGATCCTAGAGGGCCTAATTCCAAGCAATAGACTATCTTATGACTCTCCTTGGAATATCGAGTGTATCCATGGGGATACAAAGAGATACACGACGGCGAACGTTCTACTGCGTATCCAGGATCAAGAGGCTAGCCTACTAGTGGGAGTTGCTCCCTGGCTACCTGCTCCTGTTCTACTTGGCCGAGACTGGCCCTACCTCGAAACATTGTTGGCCCCTACTCCTACAGAGCCTACTTCTCTGGTACCGGAGAAGCCCGGAGACTTGTTCCCTTTTTCCCCAGAGATTTTTCCCCGTAGACACCATGTCCCAAAGACACGTAAACAGAGACGTGCGGAAAAAGAGGACTGGTTAAGAAAGGCTGGGATTCTTGGTAACATTAGTCAGCCCAAAGGACTGCAGGTCATGGCCGGGGATGACCAGGGTGGGGAACAGATAGATACGGGAATTTTGCCAGACCTGGATCTTCCTGACTTCCGTCAGAGGCAGAGGGTGGACCCAGCTCTGGCTAGACAATATGAGAAGGTGGTACAGGTCAACAACAAGATAATGGATGAACAGGGTGTAAAAGTGTTTCCACATTTTGAACTGTTGAATGACATTCTATATTGTGTGAATAAGGTTACACAAACAGGGGAGGTCATTCGACAGATGCTAGTCCCTAAAGGGTTGATTAAAATGGTGTTCACCCTAGCCCATACTCTCCCATGGGGTGGTCATTTGGGCAGAGATAAAACCACGGACCGCATCTCGTCCCGGTTTTACTGGCCAGGCATACATGGTGACATCATGAAACTATGTGAGACATGTCCTGAATGCCAGTTAACTAGCCAAAAAGGATAGAAGCCGGCTCCCTTGGTTCCTCTACCCTTGGTAGCCGTCCCATTCGAGAGAATTGGGGTAGGTCTGGTCGGACCTTTAGAACCCTCTGCGAAGGGACATAAATTTATACTCGTTGTGGTAGATTATGCCACCAGATATCCTGAGGCCTTCCCTCTGAGATCAGCCACTGCTAAACAGGTTGCTCACAGGCTGTTAGAACTGTTCTCTAGGGTAGGACTTCCCCAAGTAATGTTAACTGACCAGGGAACAAATTTCATGGCAAAATTAATGCAGGATGTCCTGAAGTTATTGGAGGTAAAATCCGTCCGGACCTCAGTCTACCATCCTCAGACTGATGGATTGGTAGAGAGGTTTAACCGTACTTTAAAAACCATGCTTAGGAAGTTTGTGGACACTGAAAAGCGAGCTTGGGATGAACTTCTCCCTTTCCTGTTGTTTGCGGTACGAGAAGTTCCCCAATCATCTACAGGCTTCTCCCCGTTTAAGATCCTATATGGACGCCAACCTCGGGGTATTCTCGACCTACTGAAGGAATCCTGGGAGGAGGAGCCCTCCCCCTCCAAGAATACCCTTCAGTATGTCATAGACCTTAGAAATCGCCTAGACATGATAGGTCGGTTTGCTAAGGAAAACCTCAAATCTGCTCAAGAACGTCAAGAAAGGCAGTATAACCAAAATGCTCGCTTGAGGGTCTTCCAACCTGGGGACCAAGTGATGCTACTACTACCGACATCAGAGAGTAAACTGCTTGCGAAGTGGCAGGGTCCTTTCCAAGTTCTCCGCCGCACCGGGGAGGTGAACTATGAGATCTCTCAACCAGGGTCCAGGAAGGGTAAACAAATGTACCACGTGAACCTCCTGAAACCCTAGAAAACGATGAGATCGCTGTTCATCCACCCTCGGGAAGGAGAGACGGATTTGGGTCCGCAGCTTCCAAAGGGTAGTACGTACAATGACCATCAGGTTCCCATGGGAGGGCAGTTAACAACGGAACAAAGGTCAGACCTACTAGAATTATGTGACCAGTTCCCAGATGTTTTTTCGGAGCTGCCAGGGCAGACTAATTTAGTGTCCCATAGGATTGAGACAGAACCTGGCGTAAAAGTACGGTCCCGTCCCTATAGATTGCCAGAGGGCCGAAAAGACCTGGTAGAGAGGGAGATAATAGACATGTTGGAATTGGGCGTGATCGAGGAGTCCCACAGCGAATGGTGTAGCCCTATCGTGTTGGTCCCTAAACCAGATGGGAAGGTGAGGTTTTGCGTGGATCTGCGAAAGGTAAATGCTGTATCCAGATTTGATGCATATCCAATGCCTAGGGTGGATGAATTGCTTGACTCGCTTGGTAAAGCAGAGTATATCTCCACCCTAGATCTCACGAAAGGATATTGGCAGATACCTCTAACGGAAGAATCCAAATGCACAACTGCCTTCGCCACCCCTCTCGGGTTATACCAATTCGTCACTATGCCATTTGGGTTACATGGGGCTCCAGCCACGTTCCAAAGGTTAATGGACAAGGTACTACGACCCCATAGGGCATATGCCGCGGCCTACTTGGATGACATTGTCATCTATAGCAGACACTGGCAGTCTCATATAAAAAGGTTAAGGGCAGTCCTAACGTCCTTAAGAGAAGCAGGGCTCACTGCAAATCCAAAAAAATGTGCCCTGGGTAAATCCACTACAAAGTACTTGGGCTATGCCGTTGGGGGAGGGATAGTAAGGCCACTAGCTAGCAAGGTGGCTGCCATAAAGGAAGTCCCCACCCCACAGACAAAGACACAGGTCCGCTCCCTTTTGGGGTTAGCAGGGTATTACCGGCGGTTTATCCCCAATTTTTCAGAAATCTGCACCCCTAACAGATCTGACAAAAAAGAGTGCCCCGACCCAAGTTAAATGGTCTTGGGAGTGCCAAGACGCCTTTGACATGCTAAAAAAGTGCCTGTCAGAGGGCCCCGCTCTTCGGAGCCCAGATTTTAAAGAGCCCTTCATCATCCAGATGGATGCCTCAGAGGTAGGACTGGGAGCAGTGCTGTCTCAGCAATTTGATGGTGTTGAACACCCCATACTGTTCATCAGCCGGAAGCTGTTCCCAAGGGAAGTGAGGTATTCCGTTATTGAGAAGGAGTGCCTCGCTGTAAAATGGGCAATTGAGGCCTTGAGACATTATGTCGCCGGAGTACACTTCACCCTGGTCACTGACCATGCGCCCTTGAAGTGGTTAAACACCATGAAGGACACAAATCCAAGATTGACCAGGTGGTATATGGCCCTCCAACCCTTCTCTTTTGATATTCAGCATAGACCTGGAAAGGACCATGGAAATGCTGATTTTTTGTCAAGAGAAGGAGTGGAGGGTCGGGCTTCAGCCGTGTGCGACACTAGCCACACACAAACAGGGGAGGTATGTGACAGGGTGAAGTCAACCCCTATCAATTATGCCTGGGAAACATATGTCTGAGTGCTTCATCCAGCACTCATAAGGGTTAACTCAGGTGGAAGTTAGGTAGTCAGGAAGTAAGCTGACACCTGAGAGCCAGGAAGGTAGATAAGGATCTTGTTACCAGCAGTAGCTGCCTGTCTCAGATGAGAGCACATGGAGATATGTGCTGCTAGCCAGAAGGATACAGCACACTACTTACTGCAGCCAAAGTAAGATTTGCTTCATTTGTTTGCATGACTGCTTAAAAAGACTCTTACGGTTTGGGTATGGTTTAGCCAGCCAGCCTGCTAGCTAGGACTGCTGTGTTAGTCAGTTTTCTCCCAACGTGGAGCAGGATTTATTTGCTTAAAGGGACAGTGTACCCGCATGTTATGTTGCTGTGGAGAAATAAAGCCACTGAACGTTTTCATTTATCCTGAAACTACACGTGTGGACTGTTCCCTGACCTCGGCTACAGGCCGTCCTGCCACAGACAGCTATAGCCCGGCTCCAGACTCCCAACTCCTCTCAGGTTCCCAGGTCGTCCCTGCGGTCTGACAACTCCATCAGCTCCCCTGACTACCCCTGGCTCCCGTCCCAACACAGCACAAAGTGGCAGCAAACACTCTCCCTGTTTCCTAGTGTGCCTAGCAAAAGCCTGTCCTGTTGACAAGTCTCTCAGCAGCGCCTCCAAATGTAACGGATTTTCTGGCCTGACCAGACCCACCCAATCTAACATTGGCCCCTGTGGTCTAACCAGTCCCCATTACATGGTCATGTCTGGTGGTGCACCTGTTGGCAACAGGACTCCTGAGTCTCCCGCATGATGTTGTGTGGGGATTGCCAACCCAGACAGGCATCTGAGGTAGTGTGCATGAGTCCTACATATATCCAGTGCAGCGCCTCCACCTCATCAGGATCCCTTCATGCTCTCTAACCCCCCTCCCTTCATCCTCTCTCATCCCCCCTCCCTTCATCCTCCCTATACCAATATACCAAGCTAGGGAACAATAAAAAGTAAAGTGGACATATATAAATAAATAAAACCCTACATACAAAACAAACTACATATATCACAAACAATTGAACCTTAAATGTTTTCTTGACAGGCGTTGATCATATCATTACAGTGGTGGACCTGCGACTTCTACCTTCGTTTGCTTCATTCTATACCAATATGTACGCTGGAAGTTTTATTCTAAATATCAGATGGTTTACACCTTGCTCTGTGACACTTCTGTTATGTTTGTGATATATGTAGTTTGTCTTTGTAGTTTGTTTTGTATGTAGGGTTTTATTTATTTATACATGTCCACTTTACTTTTTATTGTTCCTGTAGGCGGACGCTCACAGAGGTATGCAAGGGAGACTGGTTATGGTAAAATTAAATAAGGCTTTTATTGCGCCTGTTTCCTTAACATCAGGAAACCATCCAAACAAGGGGTAAACAAAGCTTCTATTCACTTGGGAGTATTTCTAGTGAAATACTATGCAATCAACCACTCCCTTTAGATAAGCATGTCTCCCAGCCCCGAACATATAGCATGAAAGGAACAGATATAAAAAGTCTTATCTGTTAGCTGGGCTGCTGTATGGGAAGCTTCTCTGCTCTCTTGGAACTGCACCCTTGTGTGCACAGGAAATGTCAGGCTCCAGGTTAGAATCCTGTCCCCTTTGTCTTGTGGTCAGCTTGTCGCTCAAGACATCTGCCCTTCATTGGTTTAGTCAGTTGTGGACTAAGGAATCTCTGCTCTGTTTCCAAGTTCAGCTCAGGTGTGAGCTAAAGAGTCTCACTTCCTGTCTCAAAAGACAGGGTTTTCTAAGCAATCTAATCAGGCAGGTGGTGTTTGTTAATTGACTACCAGCAGTTAACCACCACACTGCTGGATTAGAGGCACATTACCTGAACAGGGATAACTCCCCTGTTACATACCTCCCCTGTTTGTGGGAAGCTCGGGCTTGCCACGGCCAAAGCCCATCCTTCCACTCTCATTCTAGATATCTCTGTGACTTGAATGAGAGTGGATGGAGGAAGAGAACCCTCAGTCCCGCTGGGATTGGAGCCCTTTCTCCAGTTTTTTCGCGTCTCCTCCCGAAGGTGCTTGAGATCAGCACTCCTCAGTCTCTCGAGGAGGACTTTTTCTAAGTATAGTCTTTTTGCTATGTGCGCGGTCATGAGATTTCCCTCACGTCAGGTGCTCGTCTTATTGTAGGCAGACTGTATGGCAGTTGTTGCAGAGCGTTTAAAAACAGCCCTTTGAGTTTTCTGCTCTTGAAGCTGTCTCTCTGCCCTTTTCCCACTCAATGGGGTTGCTAGTTCAGCCTCTTTGGGATTAAGTTGTAATTCCACACCCACTTCCAGAGAATGTCCCATCTTTTCAGCTTTATCAGCTAAGGATTCTTCTGGTTTTGATTCAGCACGTGTACCTTCTTTTATTGCCTGTTGGGTGGCTGAAGGTTTTGCTAGTGCTTGTTTAGGTGGTTCACATTTTGCAACCTTGTCTTTCAGACGAGCGGTATTCCCAGCTCTCACTGTACCCTTTTCTTCATGGGTTTTTGTGGCTGTGGGATACTGACGCTTAGTCAGGGTCAATACTTGTCCTTGTAGAACTTTCATCTCATCCGCGAGAGATCCCTGTTTTTTGAGTGCGTCTTGCAAGTCTCCTATCAGGGAATTTATCTGCATGCTTTGCTTTCTCTGAGCTTGCTTCCACATTTTTATTGCATTGTGAAGCACTATGAACTTCTTTGCTTGGGCCACAGTTACTTGTTTCAGTTTCTGGACCTTCTTGTGCTCCCTTTTGTGCCACGTCACCTGGGTTCTAAGCTTGGCCTTTAGCGTTGCTTTGGTGACGCTCAGGGTAGCCTTCAGTTTCTCATGCTGCTTTGCGGGGACATACTGGGAAATCAGACGTTCCTGCAGCACTTGAATTTCTTTAACAGCCTGCAGATTGTCTTCCTGCAGAGTTCGCTGCTTCTCCTCGGCCTTCTCGAGGTGCGTACGCAGACCTTGCAGTTGGTTCTGCAGTCGGTGCTCTGCTTCAAACTTCTCACCTTCCAAAAGTCTATTTATTTCTTTAAGCTCGTGCAGCTTTTCATTTTTTTCCTTGACGTCGTTTGTCAAATTAAAATTTTCTTCTTTGAGTTTTAAGTTTTTTCTTTGTAATCTTAAAATTTCTCCTTTTTCAGTCTCTGTACTATTCAGGGCCTCCTTGCAGTCCTCCTTCCATTTACGCACATCTGCTTTGAGAATGACAATCTCCTGGCGTGAGACTTCCTTCTCTAGATTGAGGGTCTGAAGCTCCTTTTGAGAGACTTTGAGATCTGTCTTAAGATTGACAATCGTTTCTTTAGATATGTCCAGCTCCTCAGTGAGATTGTGTAGTTCCTTTCTGGAAACTTCCAGGTCTGTGCGTCAGCTGTTGGTCTCATGATGTGAGGCATCCAGTGCTCTGCGGAGTGTCTGAACCTCTTTCTGAGACACGTCCACCTCTGTCCAGACACTGTTGACCTCCTGTTGTGAGGCATTCAGCTCTATGCGAAGATTGTGAACCTCTTGCTGGAAGACTGTCATCTGCTTCACTGCCTCCTCATACTTCCGCTTTAGCGTAGCCATCATTTTATCAGATTGGCTCTGCTTTTCATCCATGGCGGAAATAGTAGCATTTGCAGTATCTAGCTCAGTCTTGAGATCGTCCAATTCTGTCCTAGCTAAAGAGTAAATTGTGAGCACATCTCTTTGTAGTCTCACGTTATTTTTCTGTAGCTCTGTGTAACCATCTTTCTTTTGTTTCAATTGTTCACGGAGCATATCACAGTCATGCCTGGCATTTTTCAGGGCATCTTCAGGGCTGGTCAATGGATCGTCACTCACTGGTTCCGGCTCCACTTCCCTGGGATGGTTGGTTGAGGGTTCCTCACTGTTGGCACCGGACAGACACTTCTTTGGGGTACACGACTTCTGCCTAGGGCCCTCTTGATATTCGGTTAACCGCTTGACGAATTCTCCATTTTCTTTAGGCTGCAGGGCAACTCGGTCCCCCTTTTCCTCCACAGGATCTGCGGACGTGTCTGTTCCTTCCACGGTAAGTGAAGAACCGCTTTTCTTTTTCTTTTTCCACTTTTTTGTTTTGGATGACTCCGTCCCATCAGGAATACTGGGGTCTCCTTCTTTATTTGATACTTTAGCAGCTTCATTATATATGCCAGGCATTCATTGCAGTTGCTTTAGCTGACAGAAATATTGGGTGATCTGCTGCTCCCGCTCTCTCTCTTGTCGACCATATTTGTCATCATAGAGAGCGGTCTTTTCTGTTCGTGCCGAGTTCAGGCACCCCCACCATTCTTGGGGTGTTTTGTGGATGTGACTCGGTTCGGGTTCCCCATAAGAGATGTCTTCCTCCTTATTGGACTGGAAGGGCCACTCTTCCGTGGGGTAGGGTTCATTACAGGAACGCTGCATCTTGTCCTCCATTTTGGGGCTCTCAGGTGTAGTTTTCTTCCTGACCTCAGGAGGCGCTATTGCAGCTGTTGCCACTGTATTTGCTAGAACCCCCAATTGTGGTAGTCCTACAGGTGGGCATATTTTGCTTGTAGAGGTCGTAGCTCTCACAGGCATCTCTGTAGACTTTTTCTTTCTTGGATAAGTTTTACAATATCAGCAGTACTGTGCACGCATTTTCTCTCATCAGGTATACTAGATGTGCAGTTGCAAGGTAAAAACGTCTATTTGCTTTACACCATTTACTTGCTAGGTGCAATCTCTCTGCTTCAGCCAAATAATGTGATTTTCTGCTTGAGTTCAGTCTCAACTTTGGGTATTATGACATTCACTCTTCATACTTTGGGATACCTTTTACACAGTTCAGCAATTCCTTTTTTATAGTAGGCAATTTTACCCTCAGCACTTGTTTACTGAAAATTCCCCTGCTTCAGCACAGTCTTCCATCAATTTTCACATTTTTCTGCATATACTCCATTAACAACTGGTAGTCCTATGCGGTGTGGCAGCCTTTACTTGCAGAATCAGTACCGCTCGTGGGTCACCATCTGTATTCACTGCTTCAGCTAAACTTTTGAAAACAACAAACGCCTATCCCTTTAAGGGCTAACTCACTTCTTGAACCCTGATTATGGCTGGAAGGCAAACCCCCTATTTCAATGACCATATTACACTTTATTGTGATAGGCAAATAAGGTTTACTTGCTTCAGCAGTCTCTCTCTCTCTCTCTCCTCTTGGGATTGGGGAAAAGAGTCCATCGGTGGTTTGTAAGGTTCAGTGCAGGTTAGATGTCCTGCCTGTGTGTGTATCACTTTAATTCTGGTCTCTGCTGCATGAGATTTTTTTGTTTATGTTGCTCAGACTGTTTGTAGACAAAAAAGCACAAAAAAAAATCACAGCCAACTCCGGTCCTTTCTAACTTCAAAGACCACCTCTCATCCCACTTCTGACACCATATGTAGGCGGACGCTCACAGAGGTATGCAAGGCAGACTGGTTATGGTGAAATTAAATAAGGCTTTTATTGCGCCTGTTTCCTTAACATCAGGAAACCATCCAAACAAGGGGTAAACAAAGCTTCTATTCACTTGGGAGTATTTCTAGTGAAATACTATGCAATCCACCACTCCCTTTAGATAAGCATGTCTCCCAGCCCCGAACATATAGCATGAAATGAACAGATATAAAAAGTCTTATAAATGAAAGAACTTATCTGTTAGCTGGGCTGCTGTAGGGGAAGCTTCTCTGCTCTCTTGCAACCACACCCTTGTGTGCACAGGAAATGTCAGGCTCCAGGTTAGAATCTTGTCCCCTTTGTCTTGTGGTCAGCTTGTCGCTCAAGACATCTGCCCTTCCTTGGTTCAGCCCAGTTGTGGACTAAGGAATCTCTGCTCTGTCTCCAAGTTCAGCTCAGGTGTGAGCTAAGGAGTCTCACTTCCTGTCTCAAAAGACTAAGCTATCTAATCAGGCAGGTGGTGTTTGTTAATTGACTACCAGCAGTTAATCACCACACTGCTGGATTAGAGGCCCATTACCTGAACAGGGATAACTCCCCTGTTACAGTTCCCTAGCTTGTATATACACTATTGGTTTGTACATGTCTTATTTATTCTCTTAAGGGTTTTTATCCTATATTTATGAGAATATGATGGCACTATTTTGCATAGGATTAGGTTTTCTCCTCTGTCTTCTATCACTGAGGGGCCTTGACTCACTGTATCGTTGCTGGCATCGGGCTCACATTCATGCTGGTTGGTTGATGCGCATACGTGGACCTCCGTCGCGGCCGTGACGTCATGGAGGAGTCTGCTTTCGCGCCAATACACACCTGCAGTGATTCAGGACAAGGTAAGCATAGGGTATATATTTGTGTGCCTTGTTGAATCTGTCAGCCCTCACCTTGATAAAGAATGCGTGGCATTTGAAGCGTTGGTCTTTATTGCTGATTAAAACCTCTTAAAGAGAAGCCTGTGTGCTTGGATTTCTTCTATTTTCATGCTATAGGGAATAACCCTCTAGACAGGGACCTTGCCTCTGTATTGATTATGTGTCAGGGACACTGCAGAGGACGCCGCACAGGAGATGAGGCCTGTGGTCTGGGACCAGACCACCACAGCATAGAGAGACTATTAAGGTGGGACCCTCTAGCTGGATACCACCCCACGTGGAAGCAGACGCCATCGCGGACAACGTCGCTGGATCAGCGGATCCATGTTACCATTCTGTCGGTGCTATCGGGTGTTGAAGCACCTGGCTGCTGACTCCAGATGCCTACAACTAAAACCGATGTATATTGGTTACATCTCCAAAACAAAACGATTGATGTCCGGACTTTAGTTAATGAAACCCGAACAAACAGACAGGCTATATCTGTATGTGTCAGACATGCTTACACTAGCATCAGCTAATAACTGAACCCTTACATATTTGAAAATGTTAGCAAAGAAAGTCTTCAATATGGAAAACAAATAGGTAGCGCTATATCCCACAATAGGCTGGCAGCCTGTGATATAACCCTGACCACTAGTCAGGCAATAGAAGTGGAAAAAAGTTATATCTGTGGCGCTCTGCACCATTATATATTAAACGTTTCTATTAAATAATAAGGATGTTATACAACCAGTATCACGGATATCGCCCGTCCATATAGTTGCTCAAATCATAGCATAATACTGCTAGACAAATATACAAACAACATACAACACTAGACAAACGCTGAGAACAACAGGTGACAAATTACAAAAACATTTAATATGACATATCATTAATATCATTAAAATTACACATAAAATACATATAATAGGTTCTAGCAAGAAACTCCAACTCAGGTGGGGGTACCTGCTTACCGAAAGCAAGAAGGTATCAGGCGGTGGATATTTCAAAGAGTATCCCCTCTTATGGCCACCATCGCGTGTGGACAGTGCTGACTGCAGACGGAGGCAGACGCCGCGGGCTGGAGGAGACTGTCCCTGCCATACAGGAGAACTACTCGTCTGAGCCGAGGTGCAAGCAGCGGTAGCAGCTATCCATAAGAGGGGATACTCTTTGAAATATCCACCGCCTGATACCTTCTTGCCTTCGGTAAGCAGGTACCCCCACCTGAGTTGGAGTTTCTTGCTAGAACCTATTATATGTATTTTATGTGTAATTTTAATGATATTAATGATATGTCATATTAAATGTTTTTGTAATTTGTCACCTGTTGTTCTCAGCGTTTGTCTAGTGTTGTATGTTGTTTGTATATTTGTCTAGCAGTATTATGCTATGATTTGATTTTTTTATATTTACATGTTCACCTACATCACGTGGAGCATCTATATGGACGGGCGATATCTGTGATACTGGTTGTATAACATCCTTATTATTTAATAGAAACGTTTAATATATAATAGTGCAGAGCGCCACAGATATAACTTTTTTCCACAAAGAAAGTCTTCAGACACAACATACAATAATACTGACACAGGAAGGTAGAGATCATTACAAAGACAAAGGGGCAGGAAAAATGGATGGATAGGGAGGATGTAAAATCAGTGGTATAGTATTGGTGGCCAGTTATTCCAGGGGATGCATGTGGGCCTGTAGTCATTAACTGGTTGCCCCTAAATGCCAAGATCACCATCAGACTGCTCTCCCTCTCTCCCCAGTACAGAGGGATCAGAGATGTTGCAGCTGTGGCTTTTATTTTCCCACACTCCCTCAGCTACTTAATGATAGTGCAGCAATACATTCTGGGCCTAACCTATGGTAATCACTAATTCACAGTGTAATTAGAGGAGAGGAACAGGATTCTTCTGCACAGAGACATCAGCTGACTGGAAGGCTCATGGAAAAGCTCCTATCCACGGATGCCACCTCACTTCTGCCTGTGCACCAGGATAGTTGATCATATCTAATCATTTTATAAGCAACTCTAAAATCGTAGATCAGAACTTTGAATTGAAGATTATTTCACAATTTACATTTCATCATAATCTGAAAAGTGGTAATAGCAAAACTTATACTTCAACTGTTCAAAACTGTAATGGTATTCCGTACAAAAGAGCATCCTGTAATATTTATTTAAAAAAAAAACCTTTAAAAAACAATTAATGTTGGAAGATAAAAATAATGTAATATATTTTCTAAAATGTTAAAGGCTATTAATACTCCATCATACTACTAGTTACAGATAGTGAGGATTAGTGAGGAGCCCACAGGGCCGGTCTGGCCATTAGGCGAAGCTAGGCGGTTGCTTTGGGTGCAAAGGTCCTAAGGGCGCATGGAAGATGATGTCAGCGGAGGAAAGAAGTTGAGACAGCGGGCGGCGGTGGCTTGGCTGTGGCAGGCGAAGACATCCGATCGGAGCAGGAGCACAGGAGACGGCAGAGGAGATACGTGCTGTAACACAGGTGCCCCACCTCAGACACCGATGTTACAGCGCATACCCCCCCCCCCGTCGTCGCCTGTGCTCCTGCTCCGATTGGATGTCTTCGTCTGCCACAGCCAAGCCACCGCCGCCCTCTGTCTCAACCCCTTCCCTCGGATGACATCAACTTTTACTGCCGCTCTGCTCCCTGACTCCTGTGCTGCTCTGCTCCCGCTGTGCCTCTTCCGCCACTAAGCCTGGTAAGTGAGAGGAGGGAGGGGTGGCGCAAATTTTAAGTTTCCACACCTCATTCTACTAGGGCAATGTGCCATCTATTGGCAACCTGGCAGCAAGAAAAACATGTCCGAAAAAAATTGTATATGGGAGAAAAGATATTTATTTTATTTATTTATTTATAAAATGTTTTACCAGGAAGCAATACATTGAGAGTTACCTCTCGTTTTCAAGTATGTCCTGGGCACCGAGTTAAGACAAATAATACATGGTTACAAATATAGTTACATAAATGAACAGGGTATACATTATATACAAGACATTACATGCACAGTTAAAGAAAAAATATATTATAGGCTTATGAAACAGTTACAGACCAGATTAAAATGTGAGACAGCTTTAGTTTTGAAAGAACTTAAAGTGGTGGTGGATGTGAGAGTCTCCGGTAGGTTGTTCCAGTTTTGGTGTGCACGGTAAGAGAAGGAGGAGCGGCCGGATACTTTGTTGAGCCTTGGGACCATGAACAATGTTTTGGAGCCTGATCTCAGATGGTAAGTGCTGCATGTGGTAGGGGTGAGGAGCTTGTTCAGATAGATGGGTAGCTTCCCCAGAAAGTATTTGAAGGCAAGACAGGAAAGATGAACTTTGCACCTAGACTCAAGTGATGACCAATCTAGTTCTTTAAGCATTTCGCAGTGATGTGTGTTGTAGTTGCATTGTAGAACAAAACGGCATATTGAATTGTAGAGGGTGTCATGTTTGCTAAGGTGGGTTTGGGGTGCTGAGCCATATACTATGTCTCCATAGTCGATAATTGGCATTAGCATCTTCTGTGCGATACGCTTTCTGACCAGCACACTTAGGGAGGATTTGATCCTGTAAAGTACACTTAGTTTGGCATAGGTTTTGGATGTCAGGCTATCAATGTGCATTCCGATATGTAGTTGAAACCTCTACCAAAGATATTCTGACCAAAAAAGGCCAATGAAAGCTGCTAAGTCAAGTGACATTCAGCTGGAACTAAAGGTAGGGGACCTAAAATTGTTGAGATGATGCCAATGGAGAGGAGGCTCCATGGAATTCTTTATCCAGATGCGATATTTGACATGGAGGGAGATCTTGACATTGACCCTGGGGAGACAGAGGAGGAAGCAGGTTAGTCATACCTGATATTAATTTCACATAACATGGCTTTTGTTTAATACACAAAAAATATAATCACTCATTACCAGCACAATGACCACTATTCATTAAGCAGCGATGCCGGTTATGACCCCTATCCAGCGCTAACTGCCATTGACCTAACTACAGTAGGAGTTACCACTGAATTGGGGGCTATATTCTCCATCACAGCTTTGACCATTGTAGTTACAAAGGAGTAATAATTAGTGTAGTTATCATGTGCTCACATGAAGGTCGTAAGCCAGAAAACAGATATACTGTAGTGCTAATTATTGCACAAGTGCACAGAAACTCCGTGTGCAGATTGCAACAATTGGCACAAATGTTCTCTTTAAATAAAAAGCCCCTTAACGTGTCTTTTAATGGATGCTTTAATAATCGAAACCATGTAAACATGATATGGATAATGTAATGCATATATACTGTGACAAACGTCCCTCTTTTGTAGTGCTGACGTCTGTCTGGGTTCTTCCCGACACAGTCTTCTAGGGTTAATTATACAACAAACAGGATCATGCAAAGTATTATATTGCTTAAGTCAGGCTTCTGCCTGCTTTATTTTCATCCGAGTAAGGTACTACAGCTTTAACATGTGTAGGTTAGAGGCACTCAGACATTTTCATTCAGCAGTTCACTTATATCAGTGTCATAGCATTTCACACAGTGTCACTTTTAAGAAATAAAAACCAAATCATATAAAGAAATCCTATCCCTTTCAGGGAACTAACTACACATCAGAATCAGCCTCTAACTGCGAACTAACTGGGCCAACTAACCTGGTTCCCCAGCTTAAAACAATGCCCTCTCATTTAGGGTCACTAGATACAGCACAGTCTTTTAGCAACAGCAATAAACATTTGTTTTGTTTTGTCTTATCTGTTCGTGGTGGGAACACGGTCCCAAGTGTCCAGGCAAATCCTCTGGTACTGTGATACTTGGAGGGGCCGTCCACCCCGAAACTGGAAACAGGGGAGCAGCGATACCCCCAGCCTCCAAGGAGAGGGAGTGAAATGCAAAACCTCTCTGCTCTAAATACCTGTGCATGTGATTAGAAGAGCAGGTGAGGGAGAACTAGAGCCATTGTAATCTGTGGTCTGGATTTTCCATCCAGCTGCCTGAGTAAATGGGAAGCTGTGGAACGGATCATTTTTAACTATTCCTGCACTTTCTGACCTAAAACGGGGCAGAAAGCTGCCTAACATCTTTGGACTATGTCACATATCCCCCTCCCCAGCTCACACCTACTGGGGTGAGCGGCCATGGACCTCACTGGGGTGAGCGTCCTACCTGAAATACTTGAGCTAACTCCTCAGTACAATATTAAGTATTCACATGACACGAATATGAACTTTTCCCACGGCAATTATGGACAATAGGTTTCGTCATAAGAGACTATACTTGGCAAACATATTTTGTTGCTCTCTATTGGGGAACTATTTTGAAAAATAAGTGTCTAGCACACATTCTTACAACCCAGGATATATATATAAATATATTCACAAAACCAGACAATTTCTATTACCTCCCTGGGTTTTTCTACTCTAGAATATGAACCTCATTATATATTTACCAACCGAAAAGGGCATTTTTTTTCTATATTGTAAGCTACCAATATTTTTTTTTTTTTTTTTATATATTACAGCCTTGTAATCTTAAGGGCCATCAACCCTGTATATTAATTTGTAGTTTAGCTACATTTTCAACACAGAGAACCAATTGTAATATTGACAAAATGCTTATTCTAGAGGCCTAATATAGCATAACTACACTAGCTTATTTGCATAGTTAAGTGTCCGTGACATAGTCCACACATATAACATAAAAATCGGTCATTCCCAAACATTTTTCTTTTTTTTTTTTTTTTTCTTGACTTCCAGTCCATTACATCTTCTGACGTCATTTCAACACCCGCTGCAACCTGCAAATGACTGGACTGTTTATTTAGCTTCTGACGGAACTCTGGGGCCGGATAGTCTTTGTCTTTATATTGTGGCCCAGAGTGGCGAGATCCGGAAAAATTCAAGGCCAGCGTTGACTTTCTTCGCTTTTGCTTTGCAACCTTTATGGTACTTCTTACTGCCATGTATTTTCTCACGACCATCACTCTCAGAGATTTGGGATTTTCCCTTTGGGGCAATTATATGGTACTTAGAAGATGAAGCACTGATTACCTGGAGCACCTTCACATTCATGGGGCCCTCACTAAGCTGTACCCTGTGGCATTTTACCTTTGCAGCCAGCAGGCATGTAGTCTTGGACCTCTCTTTCCTGAGGCCTACATTTATTCAGGCGGAAGTACCGCTGGATAACCAATGACGCATTTCTCAGGGTTTGATAGCGAATCCTGTTCTGTGTCATCCTAGTCAGAGACTGGATTTTTATAGTTGCTCCTTTCATAATGAGGAACCTGTTTCGTACCATGCGGGCACGGTAGAATGATTGAAGTACACAGGCTGCTTTATTCCGGCGATTAAACTGACATATTTTCATCCCTCTGTAGGCAGCCTGTAGGATGATAGTTGCGGCGCGTTTACGCCGATAATTTTCTCTTTCCCTTCTTCCTTGGATAAGAGCTTTGCAGTGCTTCTGAATTATTCTAATGCTTCTCTCCTTTATCAAAACGTTAAGTTCCTCCACGAGAGAATTCTGTTTTGTGCATACATGTCACAATTCTGTTCTCAGAGCGTCCATTTCTTCCTGGTTCTGGCTCTGAGTGTGCATCAATGCATTCTGTAGTGCTTCCTGCACTTCTAATTTTTCCTGAGTCAACTGTTTCTTTACTTTTTCTGCTTGGTCAGTCAAATCTGAATTTTTCATTTTCAGATTCTCATTTTCTTGCTTTACAGTCTCTAAATCACACAGGGCAATCTCATGGGTTTGCTTCAACATGCCCAGCTCTGCGTTCAGACCGTGGCCCTCCAGGCGTGAGTTTTGCACCTCTGTGCTGAGCGCATGAACCTCTTGTAGAGCCTTCCCGTATTTCTGTTTTAGGATAGCAATCAATTTGTCAGACTTAATCTGTTTTTCATCCATGCTGGCAATTACGGTGTTGGCCTTTTCCAGACTAGTCGCCACCTCTTCCAGCTCACTCCGTAAGAGAGACTCTGTTTTCTTCAAAGCCTCGTACTCCTGTAAAGCTGGGAGTATACACCTCTGTAACTTGGCGTTCGCTTCTTGCACCTTCTTCCAACATTCTCGCTCCTTCACCAAATCCTGCCACAGGACTTCATAATCATGGCGGGCAGCTTGGAGTGCAGAAACCAAAGCCTCTTTATCCTGGTTCAAGGATTCAGCTTCCCTTTGCTCCTCCTTTTCCTTTGCCACTGTTCCCGTGACAATTCTGCCGGTCACTACGGTCTGCAGCACATCTCGGCGCCTTTCTGATGCATGTCCTGACAGCGTAGGTTCAAGTGGCTCGGTCACTTCCCCTGTGACTTGAGGAACAGTTTTCTTTTTCTTCTTCTTTCTTTTTGCTTTATTAGCTCCAGAGATATCAGTGGTACTGGGCACACACTCACTGGTAGCTTCCACATCTTGCTTGCACTCACAGGGCGTTGCTTGCTTTTGCAGCTGTTTGTCTTTGAAAATTTTGGGACACACATCTTCCATGTGACCTACTTCACGACAGGCCCAGCATACTAAATTCATCTGTGGGTACGGCTCTCCTTTCCGGGGCCACATACGAGTCGTCGTCATCATCATCGTATGGCCTGAAGGGACACTGTTTTTCAAGATTACGTGCATTGCAAAACAAACATTTCACGTCGGCCATTTTAGAAACCCGGCAGAGACAATTTGCTAGCTGCAATTTCACTCACTTAGGCAAATTACATACAGCACTTGCTAGCTGCAAATTTACTCACTTCAGCAAAAGGCATTAGCTTTACAAACAGCACTTGCTAGATGCAAATTTTTTTTTTTTCTTCAGCAAAACATTTTGGTTCTCTGTTTGGGTTCAGGGTGCTATTGCATCCACACCTCGCACATTCTCTGTGTATGCTAGAAGCACAACTGATATACACAGTGGGACAGACTTCACTCATAGCATCTGTACTTTAGTTCAGCTGGGCGGCCATTTTAAAGCCCCGCATTTATTTGCAAACCCACAGACGTTTTAGTGTCGACCCGCATTCTCCACCATATGTGACAAACGCCCCTCTTTTGTAGTATTGACGTCTGTCTGGGTTCTTCCCGACACAGTCTTCTAGGGTTAATTATACAACAAACAGGATCATGCAAAGTATTATATTGCTTAAGTCAGGCTTCTGCCTGCTTTATTTTCATCCGAGTAAGGTACTGCAGCTTTAAAATGTGTAGGTTAGAGGCACTCAGACATTTTCATTCAGCAGTTCACTTATATCAGTGTCATAGCATTTCACACAGTGTCACTTTTAAGAAATATATATATTATGCAGATAGAACACTCCGCACGCTGACTGTGTCCTGCAGCTATCTTGAACCGCTTCAAGACAAAACGTCCCACGTCCCTCTGTGGCAGTACCTCCGTATACGCAGGGTTTGAAATTTCACTGGACAAGTAAACGCTGGCACCTCCGAACACCAAACACTTCCGCGTCACGTGAGGATGAGAGTCCCTCTCGCGTCTCACGAAACCTCCAAAAAAGATAGTCACAGGATATCCCCAATCGCAACAGCTTTGTAAGGATCCGGGAGTCACTCACCTGCAGCCCCGCCGGGTCCTCCCGCGGCACACAGGCAGCCTTCCTACAAGACACCGATCGCAGCTCCACGTGGGCGCGCGCGCGCACGCCAATGCTCCTCTTCAAGGGTTGGTCCTGCGGGTATGCCCAGTCACGCACCCGCAAGCGCTGCTACACGGAGGCGCGGCCACACGGAGGCACACCAGCCCCTTAAAGGCACAGTACCTCAAACTATTGCTGCTACTAAATACAACCTTACTACTGGGCTTTATGGCTCCTCCCCTGGGACTCATGCTGGACCTATCCCTGCCGTAGCCTGGCCCTTCCACACCCCCCCACCTTGCTGCACTGCCATTGGGTCCTCTCTCCCATATATACCCTACAGTTTCACTAACTCGTCGGCTGAGCATAGAACCAGTTGTTCTCATCACTCTCTGCCTCCCTAGTCCTGTCTTGTCCTGTCTTGTTTTGCAGTCTTCCTCGTGTACCGAACCGGCTTCCTCTACGACTACCCGCACCTCTGGCATCCCGAACTTGGCATACGGCAATACGACTCCCCGCACCTCTGGCACCCCGAACCCGGCAAACGGTAAACGATTACATCCTTCTCTATAACCCCGGACTTGGCGAACAGCACCCTCTACCATCCGTACCTCTCCTGCCCCGACCCGGACTCCCAGACCACTCTACTCTCAAGACGTGCCCTCGTGGCAGTGGGTGGCGTTATATCCTATCCCACTTCAGCACCGTGGTCCCGCCTCGTTTGTGATGAGCTCGTCCTGACAAGCTTGTCCTCCACAGCAATACCTCATACTCCACGTACTCCACCCTACTAGTTTCGCCGTCGGCTTCCTCAGGGGCATGTGTTGGAGCTGTTAGACCTGTCTCTATATATACACACTACCTGCACAATAGGCCAATAGGCAAAGCAATCATATAAGCAAATTCACCTGATGCATATTATGTAAACACTATGTTAGAAACAGGTATTCCCTAATCCCAGGGTGGGCAACCCTGTCGCCATTCGCCACTTGTGGCGAATTGGCAGTACAAGTGTGCCGAATTACAACATACGGGCCGCCGGGACTCCCCCCCCTTGTTAACCTAAATATCCATGTAGTTTTCAAACGGTTAATTGATAGTACTCTATCACCACCTTTGTAACACAGTTTTGATAAATCAATACCAAAAAACGTTATGCTGGCTGGGTCACTATTGTGACATAATTTAATGTGGTTGGAGACACAATGGGGGCTATGCACTAAGCTCTGTGTTTTTGCGCCGATTGGAAAATGTTTGCTCCGCCGTTAAAATTTGAAACCAAAGGCGGGATTCACTAACATGTTCAGGGCATTTTGTTCCGGCAGAGCAAAAATCAGCCAGATCGCGCGAGCTTCTTCCCCCCCCCCTCTATCGCGCTTAAACTTGTAAAGCGCGATAGCTGATAGAAAAAAAGCTTGTAAGAACTGCATGGAGACGCTGCGTCCCCATGTACGGCTCTTACAGGCGATCGTGAAGCATAAATATACATCTCCTGAGCTGAACCGCATTGTTTTCAGCCTTGGGGACCCCCTACTTCATGAGATACAGGCCCCGTTTGGGGTGCCGGTAACCCTGTGCTTTTAATTCTCCCGTGTCACGTGACTGGGGGATTTAAATCCTGCAGGGGGATTTTGATGTATTTTAAATGTATTTTGCTTGTTTGTTTAGAAATGTTTGTGCAATGTCATTTTTATTTAGTTCGATGTAATTTTTATTGGTGTTTTCAATAATTTATTTCATTGGGGGCTTGGTTTTTAATAGTGGCTTCTTTTTGGCTGATGGTGGTTACTTTGAACTTTCATTTATTTCATAATGGTTTGGTTTTGGTGTTTTAATAGTGAATTGTGTAATTTATTTTGGATTGGATTAATTGATTGTTGGTAATTTATTTCGGTTTACTTCTTGCTTTGTTTTTATTTATTATTGTTTGGATGGCATTGGATCTTGTTTGTAATTGTTTCTTTTAGCTTGAGCGTTGACTGGCATAGTGTTACATGATACACAGATTATTTGCATCATGCACTCACTGTGCCATTCAATTGTTTGATTGGCATTTGTTATATATTTAATTGGCTATGTGCTGTGTTTTATTTGGCTATGTGATGTTTTTATTTGGGCCTGTTTTTTAATCCTTACCCATTTCTTTGTATATTGGTTAATCATGCCCATATTATATATTATATATGGCATGATCTACCCACTGTACAAATGAATGGGTAAAGGGTGGGTGTTGTCACCTGGGGAGGGTGTTAGGCCTCCCAGATGTGTATTGGGGGCAGGGTAGGTTAACCCCTTAATTACTTTTGCGGTTATTAACCACTAAGGTGATTACGGGGCTAGGGGACATTAGAATGTATTTGCAAAGTATTTTTCTGGCAACGGAGGACAGGGACCTTGTAGTATCCTTACGAGGATGCCCATCATATTGCAGGGGTAAGTAGAATGGTTTTATTTACTTTAACCAGCATAAATAATGTGTTTAATAATGGGCAAATAATCTATTATCCATATCTGGATAAGTTATTTTGCCCATTACTGTATTGTATGTGTAAATGAGCAGATAGAATTGGCCCCTTATTTAAAATAAATTTCTAAAATAACTTTCTAAAATAACTTCAAAAATTATATCAAATTCCCCTGGGGGTAGTATGAGACTAGTCACTAAGTTCATTATTACTCCAGGGGGTTAATGAGGTTATTTTCCTAGGCTTTGTGCTAATATGGTTATTTGTGAAATTTACTCACCTAATGATAATATGGAACAGTTTTTGATATAAGGTTATTGAGTCCTGCGAGCTTAGCTCTGACTCATGTATGTATAAACACATGTAATCTCTAACATCTCCTACTAAGGCTTTTATCACATTAGATAGTAACATATAATTAATTTTTATGGATTACATAAGTACTCAGTGTGTGATGAATGTAGATTTATGTCCATATGGTTCTAATTTTATTTAAATTTTTTAAATCTAGTTAAGGGGGGATTTATCTTTGTACCTTCTTAAGGGTGCTCTGCGAGGTTTTACTCTGACACTCATAGGTTAATCAGGATAAGCTGCGATAATGTTGTTTATCTCTTGTTCTTTATAATATATATTATTTTATATTTATTTTATTTTTTTAAGGTATGGACAATGATGTAATTTTAAGGAGTCTAGAGCTCAAATAGCTCTGAATATCTTTATGTTTACATATTAATTCATTATAAGTATGTTGCATCATGAGGAACAATAGACTAATTAATAGTCATTGCTTTGGTTCAAAGTATTTTAAATCGTTTTTATTTATATGTGTCATTTTTAAATCAATTATAGTTTATTATTTTAAGTTTTGTCATGTTATGTATTTGTGTGTGTGTGTATTATTTTGTAAGTGGTATGTATTTATTATCATTTTTCTAATTTACTGTTAGCATTTAGTTATATTGATTTGTCAATTAGTATGTGAGCAGTTGATTGGATGGTCTGATAGCCTGAAATAAGACATGGTACCCTATTGGTTAATATAGGAACCAGGGGAGGTATATTAGTGCCTCTCTGAGTGTCTATGGCCAGGCCCTGATAAAGTGTCATGTGACACGAAACATGTTGGTGACATCATAACGCAGCGACGCATGGCCGTGACGACGGTCAGTTTGTGTAACTGGTGGAACCCTACCTGCCACGAGGAGCACAAAGGGGAATTCTAGTGCTTAAGGTCTGTTTTTTCTATAACATCTTGCATTCCTAGCACCTCTCCTTCCCTGTTACAATCTAGGGTTGTGCATTTGGGTGTTTACATCCCTTATTCCTGTGTGGCTAGGGCTCGTGCATAATTTATTTGTGTCAATTTAGACAAGGTTATTATTATATTACTGTATAATGTGTATTTTTTGTATGATGAATGATTTTTCATGTTAAAAATATATTGTATGTATTAATTCTGGTTTCTTCTGGTTTCATTTTCATGCACTCCTATTTTTGTTTTTTGCTGTACTGTATGTCTGTATGTGGTGGTGGTGGTGGGGGAGTTAATTTATTTAAATGTAGTCCATGTTTTATTTTTTTACATACAGGGTTGGTATAGGGCTGCGGGGACCTATGGAGACCACCTGAGGACCCCCGGACACCCACGGGTACCACCTGAGGACCCCCAGACGCCCACGGGTACCACCCGAGGATCCCCGGACGTCCACGAGTACCACCTGCGGACCCACGGGAGACACCTGCAGGGAAGAACCGGGGGCCTCACAGCTGTGGGGGCCCCGCGGACTCGCAGGGACCAACCGAGGGCCCCCAGATCCCCGTGGGAACCACCCGAGCGCCCCAGACACCTGTGGGGATGACCCGGGGACCCCCAGACACCCGCAGGACCACCCGTGGACCCCATTGGGGCCAGCGGTGACCCGTGGAGACCACCTGGATGCCCACGGCGCTTAGCGGGGACCACCAGGAGGCCCCCAGACACCCATGGGCATCCCCCGGGGTGCACTGTGGGGCCTGCAGGCACCCGTCGGGGCCAGCAGGGACCCCCATTGCCCTGGGGTATTAAGCCTGTATGTAAAATAATAAATCATGTTTTTATGGGTGGGCACAGGAGGTGGGTGGGTTATGTATTGTTTATTAAATACTGTAAAGTTTATAGTGGGGCTGTTCTGTGTAGTGTTTTTATTGTGGGTAGCAGGGGTGGGTGAAGGGGGTATTGTCCCCGAGGGTGGGTGGTTAGGCCTACCGGGTGGGTAGTGGGGGAGGGTGGGTTAACCCCTTAATTACTATAGCGGTTACTAACCGCTAAGGTGATTAAGGGGTCAGGGGACATTAGAGTGTCGCTTTTTATTCTTCTGTATTGTTTGCAGTACCGGAGGGCATGGACGGTGATGAGGATGAGGACGGCCTTCATTGTGGCAGCCTGGCAAGGGTAAGTGCAAGATTTATTTACTTTATTCTGATTAATGTATTTTAAATGGGCAAATGCATTATTATCCATATGTGGATAATAGTAATTTTGCCCATTACTGTACTGTATGTGTTGGGGGGCATGGGGGGAAGGGGGGTGTATTAATAAAAAAAGTATTGTTTATTTTTTTGTGGTACACCATTGGTACCGCAGGCCCACGGGAACCCCCGGACTCCCGTGGGGATCACCGGGGGACCCCTGCGGAGATCAGCCGGGGATACCCGCCTGCCTGTTGTATGGATGGTGTGCCTGAAAAACGGTAAACAAAGAATTTTTTCTATGTCCAGTTCCTTTTGCGCCTGCCTTTAGCTGGTGCGTTTTTCCGGCGTGCTTTTAAAGCACGATTCAGTTAGCGCTGTTTAGAGAATCCCGCGGACTGGCATAAATCGGAGCATTTGCCTATTCGGGCGGGTTTTGCGCGCAGACCAGAAAAAATGCCTTTTAAGGCCAATAAAGTGCTTTTATCACTGCTTAGTGAATCGCACAGCAGGCTGTATCGGCCTTAAAAGGAACTTTGCGTTCTTAGGCCTCGTTCAGGGTGCCGGCTTCGGAGGGGGGGGGCATGCTTACGTGCGGACGGATGTTCGAAACAAACTGTTTAAACTGAATAGCAGTTGTCAGGGTACCAGCTTTCATTGGCTCCGAAGTACGGAGTTGACGCTGCGACAGTTTCCATAAACAACTCAAGTTGTTTATTCAAGCTGCAGCAGCGTCACTGGCACTTCGGCTGCCAATGAAATCATTCGGGAAAGTGTAGTGAGAGGAGCAACACCGATCCCTAACCTCAGGTCTGTAGCTCCGCCTCCTCAACGCTAGCAAAGGTCTGCTGGGGATAATGTGCACACATCGCCCAGCAGACTGCCGCGCGCACACGGGGACGCGCGCCCTCCAACTCCTGTCTCTGCCACCCTGAACTCGGCCTTAAAGCTGCAGTTCAGTCTTTTTTTTTTTTACATTTATTTTTTTACTTCAATAGTTTTATGTGGGCAATCTCTAATTAGCTAAAGAACTGTATAGCTGCAGGTCAATTCGTTTTCCATGTATTGATAGGTCGAAATTTGGTGACATATTAAAAGCTGGCATTTGTTTATAATCTGCTTGACTGGCAGTGGAAGCTCATGAATATTCATGAGCATTCCTGCACTGACAAGTGCTAGAGGGAGGGCAGGGCTGACAAAGGGGTGTGCCAGGGCTTGTGACAGGACATGAAGGGGCAGTGCCTTCGCAAATGGCTGTTAAAATAGAATACAAGAAAATTGGTCTTTCAAAGTTGTTTTTTTAAAAACAGAAAATGCTAAAAGTCTTTTTTTCTTACTACAGAACTGATTTATTAAAAAAAACACACATGCAGGATATTGACTGAACTGCAGCTGTAAACGACTTATCACTGGTTAGTGCATATCCCCCTATGTGTCTCCAAACCTGTCCTGATATTCCTAATATGTAGATAAACTACAAATGTAGATGGGCATGTTGGGCAAGTCACTTTATCTCCCTGTGCCTCAGGCACCAAAAAAACCATAGACTGTAAGCTCCACGGGACAGGGACTGTGTCTGTAAAATATCTCTGTAAAGCAAATGTCACTGTACAGTTTCTGTACAAGAACAAACTATTATTATTGACGGGAGGTAGGCGTGTTAGATAGTACGTGCTGGGGACACGCTAGTGAGCGTGAGGACGCGCGCCCGGCGTTGTGCGTGCACGTGGCATGTGTGTTTAGTTGATATAGAACAAGCGGTGATGCGCGGCTATGGGGCGTGTCACTGACGTCACAGCATCAAGCCGCGCTGTGGTGGTTGGTTCGCAGCGTGGCAACAGCACGAAAATACACATTTCTTGTATTTTCACAGATCTGCCGCCCCAACGCTCACGGCCGTGCGCACGCGCGTCTGAAGTTTAGCAACTGCAGGCTCATACCCTGCAATTATCATTGACGCTCGCGCACTATATCACAGCCCATATATACTTTCCTGGGTGTGCATCCTTTCCCTTCACCTGGGCCCTAATTAATAGACTGCACTATATCACAGCCCATATATACTTTCCTGGGTGTGTATCCTTTCCCTTCACCTGGGCCCTAATTAATAGACTGCAGACTGCAGTGTTAGATTTGCCATTAGGCCCTTGGCCTAAAAAGCGGCTGAATCTTTTCTGGCAGATTTTCCCTGCATCATGACGTCACAGACAGTTCTCAGCTCGCCGCCTCCCCTGAGCCTGGATTGGAGTAGACGCTGAATGGGCGGGGCTACAAGCAACTGCACAGCGCGGCAACAATGTTTCAATTCTGCCTGAGCCACGCTGTGCAGCTGCTTGTGGAAGGAGAGGGCAGAGGCAGCAAACAGCAATTGAGAGCAGAAGGCATCCACTGAGAGCAGAAGGCATCCACTAAGTGAGGGAGGGGAAGCAGATTCTGTTTTGGAGGGACAGATTCTGTTTGGGTGGAGGCACATTCCATTTGGGGGGGATCCGTTTTTTGGGGTGGGACAGATCCTGTTTTGTCGAGGGGGGGCACGGATTCCGTTTGGAGGGGGATTCCGTTTTTTGGGGTGGGACAGATCCTGTTTTGTGGGGATCCACACACAGATTCTGTTTTGGGTGGGGGATTCTGTTTTATGGGGGCATATTACATTGGGGGGGTCGATTGGTATGTGCGCATGGTATTGTACCAATTTATGTGTGCAGGGGGTGCCATTTTGTGTGTGCTGGAAGGGGGGGGGAGGTTGTTGGAGCAGTATTTTGTGTTGTGTTGAGGAGAGGGGTGTGTGTGTGTGTGTGTGTGTGTGTGTGTGTGTGTGTGTAGCACTACCAAAAAGGTACGCTTTACTTACCCAGCTTCCTGAAGTCAGCGGAGGAGGAAGCGCGCAGTGCACTGCAGAGGAGGACGGTGGGGGCCGCCCCTAAGGTGAGAGATGTGTTTGCTTACCCAGCTTTCTCATCTGGCCTCGTCATTAATAGGGGGAGTTGTGTATTGCTGGGAGGCTGGTATTACAGTATGTGTATTGAAAAAAGAAGAAAAATGCGGCGCTAATGTACAGTACTACTAAGTGTATGTGATAGTGCAGTGATTTTCAACCGGGGTTCCGTGAGCACCCCTCAGGGGTACCGCGGCCGTTATTGTGGGAGAGATGCCAGGGTGGGAGAGCCGTCAGGGGAGGGAGAGCTGGGACAACTCCCATGCCGTCTGAACCCCGGCAGCACTCCACATAGCTACCTGCTATCCTTCCTCTCCCTGTCGGCGTCGGAAGTGGTGTCAGCTTCCGGCTGTCGGGGTAGAGGAAGGATCAGGCAAGAGCGCACGCCGGCAGCTCACTTGTGAGAGAGTCTGTTTCTGTGAGAGAGTCTTTGTCTATGAGAGTCTGTTCCAGTGAGAGTGTCTGTCTGCGAGAGTGTCTGTCGGTGTGTCTGTGAGTTGTCAGTGTGTGATTGTGTGTAAGTATGTGTCAGTAAGTGGGAGAGGTGTGTGTGTGTGTGTGTGTGTGTGGGTGGGAGGGGGAGTGTGCGCGAGACGAAAGATTTAGGGGTTTCGAAAAAGTACAGGCCTCAGAGTGGCAAAATTGTAAATCCGCCACTGACTGCAGTGTAAAAAGCGGTCCAGACACCTCCCTGTGCTGCTGCTCTGATCTGGAATCCCACACGCTGACAGCCTCAGTGAGAGAGGTGCAGGGAGAGCTGCGGTACAGGTACAGGCTTCTGAGTGGGGAAAGAGTTTCCTTCTCCCACTTATGAGGAACTAAGATGTGTTAGTTAGAGTAGGGGTGCGCAAACTATCCCCCCTATCTCCTCTCCCCTCTTGCTTGCGCCCCCCTCCCTGAACGGCTCCGGCGTCAAATTATGCTGCGGGGTGATGTGACATCACATCACCCCGTGGTTGCCATGGAGACGCGTCACTGGTACTCCAGGTAAGTGAAAGTTACAGAGGCCTCGCGCGATCCCCGGCATTTATTTTAAATGCCTTCGGTGAAGTGCGGGGCCTCTGTAACAGCCGCGTCCCCACCCCAGAAAATCTCACGCCCCCACTTTGCGCACCGCTGAGTTAGAGCTCCAAAGTGGAATTAGGCCCTTTTTGTTTTTATGTATCCTTATTTTACCCTGTAAATAAACCCTGTTAAGCGAATCCTAAGGTTTCCTGCATTTAATACGGGATAAAAGACCCTGCAGCGTGACATCACAATATATATGTAAATGTTTAAGATGACGTTAATACTGTAAGTACACAAGTAAAATCCTACATGTACAGTATATACAAATATATTTAAATCATTATCCAAACAAAACCACTCATTGCACATACATGTGTGTCAGATATGCTTATACTAGCATCACCTAATAACTCAACCCTTACATATTTGAAAATGTTAGCAAAGAAAGTCCAGACATGACAAACAATAATACTCACAGACACAGGAGGTAGAGATCATTACAAAGACAAGGGGTCAGGAAAAATGGAGAGACAGGGAGAGTTGTAAAATCAGTGGTATAGCATTGGTGGGCAGTCATTCCAGGGGATGCACGTGGGCCAGGTGTCATTCACTGGTGACCCCTAAACAGGGCCGCCTTGTAATTATGCGAGACTCGGTGCAGGCTCTTTCGCGGGGGCTCTAACCTGGCCTTTCTCTTACTCAGACGTCACGTGGTCATGACTTCATGGTGTTACGGCAATGTGACACCATTTGACGTTGCGGTGCCATGACGGGACGCTATAGGAGGGAAGATGCCAGGAGATACCGCTGGCCCAGGTAAGAGATACAAACAGAGGCCCAGCACTCTACCCCGACAATCAGTTTAATTGTTGTGGGGGAAAGCGCAGGGCTTGGTGTGATGGCACCAATGGAACTGCCATTAAATCGGCCCTGCCCCTAAATGCCACGATCACCATCAGCCTGCTCTCCCTCTCTCCCCAGTACAGAGGAATCAGAGATGTTGCAGCTGTGGTTTTTATATTTTTTCCACACTCCCTGGGCTACTTAATGACAGTGCAGTAATACATACTGGGCCTAACCTATGGTAATCACTAATTCACAGTGTAATTAGAGGAGAGGAACAGGATTCTTCTGCGCAGAGACATCAGCTGACTGGAGGGATCATGGAAAAGCTCCTATCCACGGATGCCACCTCACTTCTGCCTGTGCACCAGGGAGCTAAAGTGAAAAGGTATATAGTTTATTTTATCTGATCATTTTATGATCAACTTTAAAATCATACATCAGTAATTTGCATTGTAGATCATTTCCTAACTTACATTTCAACCCAGTCTGAAAAGAGGTAATGATGGTAAAACACGTGCCTCAAAAGTTCAAAACTTTAACTTTATTCCATACAAAAGAGCATTCTGAAATATATATTAAAAACAATTCATGTTGGAGTATTAAAAATATAGTAATATATTTTCCCAAATATTACAGGCTATTAATACTTAATCATTGTATTTGCAGACAGTGAGAATCTTTGAGGAGCCCAGGTGGTGAGGCAAAGATGGGAGCAGTGGGTGAGCACATGGACCCCACACCACATTTAGAAGTCCCTCAACTCCTTCAGCCAGAGAATTATTGTCTGATAATCTTTGTAGTAATGTAAATAATGAGGTTTACATTACATAGAAAAGTTACACAGGTGTAACTAAACTAATGGAACTAAGAAGTCCCTGTCCAACAGAGCTAAAACATCCAATCTCACATCTACCAGACCTAGTCTATCTTCTGCATCAGCCGTCAAAAGGCCTATAAAAAAATAAGCAACCAAAACATGTTTTTGTTTTGTGATATACATTTTTTTTTTTGCCATTGACTTATTATCTGAGTGTGCACATCTATACCATTACATCTACATGGACATATATACGTAAATGTTTAAGATTCAGCTAATACTGTAAGTACACAAGTAAAAGCCTAAACGTATAATATATACAGTACAAATATGTTTCAAACATTATCCAAACAAAACCACCTGTTCCACATAAATGTGCCAAACATGCTTATACTAGCATCACCTAATAAAGTCTTGACACGACATACAATAATACACACAGACACAAGAAGGCAAAGATCATTACAAAGACAGATAGGAAAAATGGACAGACACAGTGAGAAGTAAATCAGTGGTATATAGCATTGGTGGACACCAGTCATTCCAGGGGATGCATGTGGATCAGGGGTAATTCACTAGTGGTCCCTAAATACCACCATCGTCAACAGCCTGCTCTCCCTCTCTCCACACTACAGAGGGATATGAGATGTTGCAGCTGTGGCTTTTATTTTGTCCACACTCCCTCCCTCATTTACTTAAACAAATTGTAATTTGTATTGTTTTGTATTTCACTCAATGTAAAAACCGTGGCACTCACATTTTTTAAATTCTTTAAAGACAGTGTATAGAGCTCTTTGGAGGTGGTCCCCAGTCTCCAACCTACCCTTTCCCCGCGTCCCTGGAGGACGTTGACTTTCTAGCCCGGTGTCCTCTTCCTGGTCCGGATGTCACGGATCTCTCATCACACAATGTTTGGGGATGGAATCAGTGGATAGAGAGGGGTGATCTGGCACACAATCAATAAAACACAATGAATGTCACCTGCCGGTGCCCACGGACCAAGGGGGGTCGTCCTGCCTGGTCCCCAAGTGGTATCATAGGTAAAGAAAATAGTCCAGACACACGGTCTTATCCAAAAGTAGAAACTTTAATCCAGCATAAATCCAACGTTTCGGCTGCGCACAAGCTTGACAAAGAGTGCCTGGACTATTTTCTTTACCGATGGAATCAGTGGAACCACTCTGTGGACCTTTTTCACCTCCCTCTCCATTGTGACTGTCTCAGTAAAATACAATTTGTACTTTCTACACCATTGGGTCTTCTCTTTCTATGAAAAACCTGGATGAGCAAAGCTGCTGTACGTGAGGAAAAAGGTCCTGTTCATTTATTTTATGATGAAGCTTTTCTTGTAATTCAATGACCAAGTCTTTCATCCTCCTGCTCTGCAACCGTCTTGCTCTGCCCCCCTCATGCCGAGCGAGGAACGGTCCTTTTAAATTTCTGAGATTGTGGTCTTTGTTTGTTTTTGTTTTTTTAATTGAAAATTTTTATTGCGTTTTCCATAACAAAACATATTACATTTCAACAAGACCACAAAGTACCAGTTTATAGTGATTACAATATTCCTTTACATTTAACAGTGCACAAAACCAGTAAATAATATATTAAAATTACATATACTTTAGACAATGACAAACAAAAAATGAAATAACATTTTAAATCGATGAGTCAGTTCTATCTGCATTGCATCATCTCCCTCTGTATCGTTTCTCCCCTTACCCACAGTTCCTTCTGTTGTTTCTGAGCTATAGATCCTGACCTTATCTAGGGATAACAGATATTAGATATTTTATATCCCCCCCCCCCTCATCACCTTCTGTGCCTCTCACGTACCAGACGTCTTAGTAAATACCACGACGTTTGGTCAAACGCCCGCATCACAACCTCTTTGTCCCTGTCTGGCAAAATTTCAATAAAGGGATCCCGTTTTTTAAATAGTGTTTCAGTTTTTAGCTCTTTATTGGTTTCGGCTTCCATTTTATCTAACATGAATAATTGTGCTAAATATTTGTTTATCTTAATGTTAGGGGGTATATCCTTTTATCCATTGTAACATTACAATGTTACAAACCCCCTCCCCCATGGCTCCTGCCACCTCCTCCTGATTGGCTGCTGCAGTGTACTGCAGCAGCCAATCAGGATGGAACAAGCTGCCCAGCCCCTTAGCAGAAGCTCTGCTTTCTCCCTTCTCACACCGGTTCGGCAAATGGGGGACATTTTAGGTACAGGTTTGCGCGAACCGGCTGAATCCCTATACTGCCATACCTGCTGCTGCTCTATCTCTAAATTTGAGTGAAAACTTTTCTCCAATATCCAATCGCCACATGCCTTATAACACATGCTAAATTGTACTTTCTGATATCAGGGAAATGTAGTCCCCCCCCCCCCAATTCTCTGCATAGTTGTATTTTTTTTTTAATGCTATTCTGGGTCGCCCTCCTCTCCAAATGAACCTACTAAATGCTCTATTTAATTCTTTGGTGTCTGTATGTTTTATTAGTAATGGTAACATTTGTAAGGGGTAGAGAATTCTGGCAAAGCTGACCAGTTTGATCAGTTGGCATCTCCCTTACAGGTACAGAGGAAGGTTCTGCCACCCTTCCAGTTCCTTTATTACCTTCTGAAAAAGACACTCAAAATTGTCTACATATAGTTTTCCTAGTTCTGCTGCAATATTAATACCTAGATATTTAATAGATTTCCTTGTCCTTTTTTTTTTAAAATTTTTTATTGTCAACATTTTTATAACAGTGAACATATAACACAATATGATACACTACAAAACCAAACATCACAATACAACATACAAATTATAATAATCATAGATATAATTTGTTAAACAATAAATACAGTCACAATACAAAAACTAAACAAAATTCACTTAGGCTAAAATCTGATAAGTCCATTCATATTATTCTCATTTTGGCAGATGATTCCTCTCTCATCTTACAGTATTTTATTACCAGTGAACTCAGACCACGGCAGCCAGAGAAACTCATATTTTAGCCTTGTGTCAGATGTTATATATGAGAGTTGTTCCATTCTCCTAACCTCCCATACTCTCGACTCCCATTGCCTCATAGTGGGCGCCTCCAGTTTGTTCCAGTTGGCAGCTATAGTACATCTTGCTGCATTCAGCATATGTATTAATAGAGATTTCCTAATTCTATGCCCTTTGACACCCTTTCTGTTTAGTAATAAAATACTCGGGTCTTTCGGGATTCTAATCTTGGTTATATTAAAAATCTGCTCCACTATCTTATCCCAGAAACACTTTATTTTTTTACACTTCCACCACATATGAAGCATTGTACCCACCTCCCCACACTCTCTCCAGCACTTGTCAGACGTTCCTGGATAGCATTCGTTCAATTTTTGTGGCGTATAGTACCACCTGTACATTATCTTATCTGCTGTATTTAATACATTTATTTTCATTCACCTGAGTGCTGTCTCCATTTTTGCTGCTATGCGGTAATGTATACTTTTATATATATATATATATTGGAAATCAAAGCTGAACCTAAGCCCGGATTTGTATTAGCTTGGGAAAAGGAACTGGGTAAGGAATACTCTGCACTAGAATGGACACAAATGTGGCGTAATGCCAGCTCCTCCTCGATATCGACAAATATACTGGAATATATATATATATATATTTGTCGATATCGAGGAGGAGCTGGCATTACGCCACATTTGTGTCCATTCTAGTGCAGAGTATTCCTTACCCAGTTCCTTTTCCCAAGCTAATACAAATCCGGGCTTAGGTTCAGCTTTGATTTCCAATATTGTTTTATAGATATACGATATATTATGTCCTCTAGCACCCATCAATACCAACGCCGCTTCAAAAGGATTCAATCTCCTCAACATATTTTTTTATTTCTTTTGGTGTTCATATAGTGGACAGTTTGCGTATATTGCCATCTTTCTCCTTCTTTAAAATCAAACTGGTCCTGAAAATATTTAAAACTTCTGATTTCTCCCATATCCATCAAATCTCCTAGTCTTAATAGCCCCACTCGGCTCCACTTTTTAAATATTCTAGAGTCCAACCCTGGGGGAAAGTCGGAGTTCCCACATATTGGAGTGAGAGGGGATGGGAACGTACAAACCCTCTCATCTTTGGATATTTCATCCCAAGCACATAGAGCTGCACCGATAGCAGGGTGTTCATAAGGATCTTTAGGTCGATCTATCTTCCTGAGCCAAGGAACCTTATTTGTATCTATATTTTTACAGTAGTTATTTTCAATTTCCACCCACAGTTTATTTTTTGTACAATGATACCATTCAAAAAGAGCGTTCACCTGTGTAGCAAGATAGTACTTATTAATATTCGGCAAACCGAGTTCTCCTTGTGATTTATGTCTTTGCAGTGTTTTAATATTAATCCTTGGCTTTTTAAATTCCCAAATACATTTATTAATTTTACTTTGAAGCATAGCAATATATTGCTTGGGGACTTTCACTGGGATAGTCTGGAACAGATACATAAGTCTTGGCAAGATATTCATTTTAATACAGTTAATTCTACCTATCCACGAGATAATATTCTTATTCCATCTTTTTAAATCATCTTCTATTACTTTAGCTAATGGGGTGTAATTAGCCTGGAACAGCTCTTCTACTCTTGACGTTATATTTGTACCTAAATATTTTATACTTCTATTCTTCCATTCAAAGGGGAAATTTTCTTTTACCTGGGCTGCCAACTCTGCTGACAGATTTATATTGAGAGCCTCTGTTTTTGTTAAATTAATTTTAAAATTGGATGCTAAACTATATCTACCTAGAACACTCATTATATTTGGTAATGAG
Source organism: Ascaphus truei (assembly GCF_040206685.1). NCBI lineage: Eukaryota > Metazoa > Chordata > Amphibia > Anura > Ascaphidae > Ascaphus > Ascaphus truei. Next base: position 441,020,143 of record NC_134483.1, read on the forward strand.
ACTAGCGGATTAGTTATTATCAGTAGGATATCATCTGCGTATAATGCGATCTTATGTTCTTTCTCACCTATTTGAACTCCTGTGATATCTGGGTGATTCCTTATTGATTTTGCTAGCGGCTCCATTATTAGAGCAAAAATCAATGGGGACAACGGGCACCCCTGTCTCGTACCATTAAGTATATTAAATGAGTTCAAGATCTGTCCATTTATCTTGACCTTTGACGATGGGTTACTATATGGTGCCTTTACATACGGTCTAAACATATCACCCGTTCCTATACGCTCCAGCATTTTAAACATAAAGTTCCACTGCACTCTATCAAAAGCCTTTTCGGCATCTATGGACAGTATCATAGTTGGGGTGTGTTTTATTGGCCTGGTGCAGTATATTTATAATTCGCCTAGTGTTATCTTTGGCTTCTCTTTTTGGTATAAATCCGGTTTGGTCCCTCTTTATCAGTTCCGGTAGATATTCGTTAAGTCTATTTGCTAATATTTTGGCGAGGATTTTGACATCTACATTTATAAGCGATATTGGGCGATAGCTTGCACAATTTAGTTTGTCCTTGCCTGGTTTAGGGATAACTGTTTTATATGAGCTTCTGACATATACTGGGATAGATTACCCGTATCTCTCAGTGTATTAAACATACTTTAGAAATATACTAAGTATGCGGCAAACCATCAGGTCCCGGGCTTTTCCCATTAGGCAGATCTTTTTTTTACCTTTTCTATCTCCTCCCACGTTATAATTGCATCTAATTTAGCTCTCGCCTCAGGTGTGATTGTTTTAGTTTGAATGTCCTTCATAAATATTTCTATATCTTCCTCTATATGCTCCCTTTTCCTTTTCTGTACATTCTCTATATTATATATCTTTTCGTAAAATAGCCTGAACTCTTTAATAACTTTTGGGTCCTGTGACACTACTCCGTCCTGTTTCCGAATTTTACTGATATTATACTGTTTCTGTTTTAGCTGATTGGCCAGTAATCTATCCATTTTATCACCTTTCTCATAATATTTATGTTTAAGCCATATCAGTGACTTTTCTATTTTTTGGGTTGTTAGCAAATTAAATTTTCCTCTGGCTGTTAGTTCTGCTAGTATCTCCTTATCGGCTGTCCTCTTATGTTTTATTTCTAGATCTTGGATTAGTTTACTTATTTCTATCATTTCTTTTTCTCTTATTCTTTTCCTAAAAGAAGCTTGTTGAACAAATACTCCTTATAACGCTTTTATGAGCCTCCCACAATATTGCCGGAGACATATTTTCTACATTGATTTCTGCAAAATAATTTTTAAGAGCATCCTCAATTACTAGTACTACATTACTATTTTTCAGTAGCGACTCATTCAATCTCCATGACCACTCACCTTTCTGTATAATTCCTACCTCTAAATCAATTTCTAAGATTACTGGTGCGTGGTCTGACCATGTGATATTGCCAATAATAACTTTCCTTATTTTACTCTATAAAATATATCTTTCCTTATTGGTCTATAAAAAAATTATCTATTCTGGAGTAGCTATCATGTGGGTGTGAGTAATATGTATAATCCTTCACTGACGGATTTAGAATTCTCCAGGCATCGACCAATGCCTGCTGGTCCAACATTTTATTTATAGATTTTGTCTGCCTTTTACTCATTTTTGTATATCCTTTGAGGTATCTAACATCGGATTTAACGCCACATTAAAATCTCCGCCCAGGTATAGAGCTCCTTCTCTAAATACATTAATTATTGAAAGTACTTTCTCTAAGAAATCTACTTGTCCCACATTGGGGGCGTATATATTTGCCAAAGTGACCTTCTTTCCTTTTATCTTCCCTTTAATCATTATATATCTACCTTCTAAATCCTTCTTAGTGGTGATATCTTGCAACTCAAAATTTTTGCTAAGTAAGATTCCCACCCCATTTTTCTTATCTCTCGATGAGCTATAGAAGTTTTGTACAATATATTTATTGATCATTCTTGATTCTTTATCTCTCTTAAAATGTGTCTCCTGTATGAACATTACATCACACTTCATCTTTTTATTTCTTCAAGAGCCTGTCTCCTTTTCACAGGTGAGTTTAATCCCTTCACATACAGGGTACCTATCTTATATGTCATATTTGTTGTGGTGTTTGGGTTCGTGGTTGATGGATATTAACCGACCTTAATGTATCTCTTACTGCAATCTCGGTCTTCCTTATTGTCATCTTTTCTTTGGACATCACCTGCCAATTGAGACTTTGAGTGCTTCCTCTCTGTATCATTTGACTTATAGAGAAAATACAAACAAAAACACATAAAAATACACTCAAATAAAAATGTAACCAAAAATTGGGATCCATTTCTAGATCCCCCATTTCCTGAGACCTTCCGTCCATCTCTCACGAAATGGGTGCCTCCGTTACTCCAATCCCTAGTAAACAGAGCCACACGTCCACATCACCTCACCAATCGTGGTGTGGAAACGTAAAGAGAGGGAGACGAGTGTAAACAGGCCCGGGCGGTCCAGCCTAACCCTGGCGCAGCACCACGGGGGGGGGAGGAGGGGGGGAAGGGAAGAGGGAGGAGGGGGGGAAGGGAGGAGGGGGGGAAGGGAGGAGGGGGGGAAGGGAGGAGGGGGGGAAGGGAAGAGGGAGGAGGGGGGGAAGGGAAGAGGGAGGAGGGGGGGAAGGGAGGAGGGGGGGAAGGGAAGAGGGAGGAGGGGGGGAAGGGAGGAGGGGGGGAAGGGAAGAGGGAGGAGGGGGGGAAGGGAAGAGGGAGGAGGGGGGGAAGGGAAGAGGGAGGGGGGGAAGGGAAGAGGGAGGAGGGGGGGAAGGGAAGAGGGAGGAGGGGGGGAAGGGAAGAGGGAGGAGGGGGGGAAGGGAGGAGGGGGGGAAGGGAAGAGGGAGGAGGGGGGGAAGGGAGGGAGGAGGGGGGGGAGGGAGGAGGAGGGGGGGAAGGGAGGAGGGGGGGAAGGGAAGAGGGAGGAGGGGGGGAAGGGAGGGAGGAGGGGGGGGAGGGAGGAGGAGGGGGGGGAGGGAGGAGGAGGGGGGGAGGGAGGAGGAGGGAGGAGGAGGGGGGGAGGGAGGAGGAGGGAGGGAGGAGGGGGGGAGGGAGGAGGAGGGGGGGGAGGGGAGGGAGGAGGGGGGGAAGGGAGGGAGTGGGGAAGGGAGGGTGGAGAAAAGGGGGAAAGGGAGGGGGGAGAAAAGGGGGAAAGGGAGGGGGGAGGAGAAGGGGGAAAGGGAGGGGGGGAAGGGAGGGGGGGGGGGAGGAAAGGGTGAAGGAGTAAAGGGGGGGGGAGGGGGGGAAGGGAAGGGGGGCGAATGCCACTCATCAATAGTTTCTTAGCCCTTTCTTATATATATACCTAGTATTTAGCCTTAATTTCACACTTAATAGCAAAACAACATTTTACCCTTGATTTATTAACTACAATACGTCTGTTATAGCTTCACAGTACGTCTATAGATCTCTTTATAAACCAATCTAACAAAAAACAAACAACCTTTCCTTAAATCTAACTTTTACTCAGGCTTATTCCCAAATAAAAGTAACCTCTTCTTTTTTTTTTTGTTTGTTTTTTCCCTTTTTTTTTCCCCCCTCTCTCAATACCCCTTCAACTGTCACATAATCAGATCTCTGTTCTGACAGAAAAAAACAAAAAGATATATAGTCAATAATCTCAGTTATTTACTCTTCTTCACTCGTTGGTCTCTTTCTTCCTGTGGTGTTCTTCTGTCTCCGTGCTGTCGGCCACTGCTATCGCTGGCCTTTCTGTTCGTTTTGCTGACCACTTCCCGCCACCGTTGTACCCTCCACTCTGGGTGGGGCCGAGGTGTTCCTGAAGTTGCGGAGTCCTGCGATCTTTCACTTTCTTTGGGACCTGGGATATTGAGTCTTTCAAAAAAATGAGTGGGATTTTCTCCGTATCTGAGCACAGTAGCTTTCCCTTGTTGTATCACAATCAGTTTGATAGGGAATCCCCATTTATATCTCACGTTGGCTTTTTGTAGACACACAGTGACTTCCCTCATTTCTCTGCGGTGCTGTAGGGTTAACGTGGAGAGGTTGTTATACAGCTGGATCTGAGCCCCTTCATAGTCAATATTATTAATACTTCTGGCCTTCTGCATAATTAGTTCTTTTTCTAGGAAGTCTTGCATCTTAACAACAATGTCTCTCGGGGGATCTGATGGTCTGGGTCTCAGCGCTCTGTGTGCCCTGTCCATCTTCCAGGTCCGCTCCTGTATTTCTTCCATCATGTGAAAGAATAGTTTTTGTAGATATGGGACTAATTCTTGGGATTTCACCGTTTCAGGTATACCCCTGATCCTTATGTTAGAGCGTCTCCCTCTATTATCCAAATCTTCTATATGCAGGAGCATGTTTTGTATAGTCTCGTCCTGCTCTTGCATTTTGTGAGTTACATGATCCTGCACTGCTGTGACCGTTCCTGCTTCTTTCTCTAGATCAGGGGTGGGGAACCTTTTTTCTGCCAAGGGCCATTTTGATATTTATAAAATCATTCGAGGGCCATACAAAATTATCAACTTAAAAATTAGCCTGCTATATTTGGTCAAACATTTAATTAACTCACCCCTAATGTGATGGCTGGAACTGCTTCTCTTTGGGTGACTGACTGACTCTTGGGTGGTGCGTGACTATGACTGACTGCACACGTACACCGGGCTGGGGGGAGGGAAATCAGACTCTCAGACCCACACTCAGACCCACTCTCACTCTCAGACCCACTCTCTCTCACACACACACTCTCTCTGACACTCTCTCTGACACTCTCTCTCTCTGACACACACTCTCTCTCTCTGACACACACACTCTCTCTCTGACACACACACTCTCTCTGACACACACACTTTGACACACTCTCTCTCTCTCTCTCTCTCTCAGACACTCACACACACACACACACTCTCTCAGATACACACACTCTCTCTCTCTGACACACACTCTCTCGCTCTGACACACACACTTTTTTCTGCCAAGGGCCATTTGGATATTTATAACATCATTCGAGTGCCATACAAAATTATCAACTTAAAAATGAGTCTGCTATATTTGGTCAAACATTTAATTTGACCCCTAATGTGATGGCTGGAACTGCTTCTCTTTGGTGAGGCGTGTGATATTAGCTGGTATTGATGATGTTGCTACTCGCAACTGGTTTTCCAGATTTGCGTCTGTCAGTGTGGAGCGCAGTCGACTCTTTGTAATGGTAAGTTTTGAAAAGAACTGCTCGCAGCAATAAGTTGTTCCGAACACAGATGCATATTTCAATGCATGTCTCCTCAAAGTGGGAAATTCATCATTGCTTATGTAACGTTTATAGAACTTAAGCAGTGGGAGGTTGTTGTACCTAGCTTTAAGCTCATCATCGCTTTGCAGCTGAATGATTTTGTGTTGCACTGTAGGTTATCAGCTGGTTCCACATTGAACGGTGTAGCAAAGATGTTCAATTCCATTTGTTTACTTTTCACGTCCTTGAATCTTTCATTAAATGCCTCAATTAGTTAGTTGCGCACATTCTCCAGCATATTCAAGTGTCGTAGAAGGCTTTTGTCCTTCCAGAGTGGGGAAATGCACCGTGTTATTCCTTTCGAATTGCACTTTCCACAGCCTTAATTTAGCTTCAAATGTTTTCACGTTTGTAAGCAGGGAGCTGAGAAGCTGGTTGGGGCCCTGCAGCTTGACGTTCAGCTCTGAGAGGCACTTGGTAATGTCCACCATGAACGCTAGATCACACAGCCACTTGTTATCAGTGAGTTCAGTGACAGGTTTTCCCTTCATCTCCATGAACTGCTTGACTTCATCCCGCAGTTCGTAAAACCTCATGAGCATGTTCCCGTGACTCAGCCACCGCACTTCACAGTGATAAACAAGATCACCGTAGTCAGAGTCAAGATCATTCAGTAACTCCTTAAACTGGCGGCTGTTAAGCCCTCTGCTTTTAACAAAATTTATGCATGACACTACTGTTGACATCACATTGTTGAGCCGCAACGACTGTGCACAGAGACTTTCTTGGTATATGATGCAATGGCATATAATTAAATCACTTGGATCAAGACTGAGACGATTCAGTTCTTTCTTGACAAATGCAATTAACCCTTTTTGCGAGCCAACCATTGCTGGAGCTCCATCTGTAGTAAGGCCACTTACTGTAACTTTTCAAATGTTAGCTCAAGTTTTTTCATTGATAAAACAAGTCTCTCAAACAAGTCCTCACCTCTTATAGTGCCATGCATGGCTTCCAGTGACAGCAGTTCCTCTCGCGTGTCAAACTCTGCAGTTATCCCACGAACGAAAACGGCCAGTTGGGCAGTATTTGTTATGTCCGTTGTCTCGTCACAAGCCAGAGAGAAAAATTGGAAATCTCCTGCAGAATCCTTCAATGTTTTTTCAATATCTTGTGCTAAATCAGTAATCCGATCTGAGACGGTTCTTCGAGACAAACTAACACTCTGAAACACTTTTACTTTGTCTGGTGCTAACAACTCTGCAGCAGCCACCATGCACTCTTTCACAAACTCTCCCTCTACATGAGGCCTCAGCTTCTTTGCGATTAGCTCGCTCACTACATAACTCGCCTGAATAACGTTGTCTCTGTCACAACGAGGCCTAGTGAAAGCGGCTTGTTGTAATTCCAAACTCCGCTGAAGAGCATTTATTTTATCCAGATGCATTTGGCCTCCCAATTGATGTAGTTTAGCATGTTTTGAGCTGTAATGACGCTCCAGATTGGCTTTTTTCATTACTGCTAACGCATCGCCACAAACTAGGCACACAGGTTTGCCTTTGACTTCAGCAAAAAAATAATCATTTGTCCATTTCTCTTGGAAAGATCGACACTCTGCATCAACTTTTCTTTTCGTTGTAGTCGCCATTTGTAGGATGTCACACCACTTACGTTTTAATAACTATCCAGTGTGTGTCGCCAGTGACGCGATTATTTTGCTTTGAACGCTGTTCTCCTGTGTAAAGCTTTTTTGTCAGATCTGGAAGAAAGCAGTATAGGTTATTTTTGTGTAGGTATAGGGCAGTTAAGATAAGCCAGAGTGTGGGTGGAAGAGAGAGGGTGACTGAGTGGGTGTGGGGGGTGGGTGGGTGACTGACTGACTTTGGGTTGTGGGTGACTATGACTGACTGTGGGTTGGTCTCTGTATTCACTCTCTCACTCACATTCTCAGACACACCAGACACACACCTGAGTGGGGGGAGGTTTGGGGAAATCACACACACACAATCACCCACACACACAATCACCCACACACCCTCACCCACACACACACACTCGCCCACAATCACCCACACACACACACTCACCCACAAAATCACCCACCCACACACACAAACACACACCCACACACACTCACCCACCCACACACACTCACCCACTCACCCACAATCACCCACACACACTCACCCACAAAATCACCCACACACACACACTCACCCACCCACACAATCACCCACACACACTAAATCACCCCCACACACACAATCACCCACACACACAATCACCCACCTACACACACTAAATCACCCACACACACACACTCACCCACAATCACCCACACACACTCACCCACAATCACCCACACACACACTCACCCACAAAATCACCCACACTCACTCACCCACACACACTAAATCACCCACACAATCACCCACACACAATCACCCACACACACACACACACACACACACACAATCACCCCCCCCACACACACACACAATCACCCACACACACTCACCCACAAAATCACACACTCACCCACCCACAATCACCCACCCACAATCACCCACACACACACAATCACACACCCACACACCCACAAAATCACACACACTCACCCACCCAATATCACCCACACACACACTCACCCACACACACTCACCCACCCACACACACAATCACACACACACTCACCCACCCACACACACAATCACACACACTAAACAAGAATGACAATCAGCTGCAAGAAGTGACAACTTGAGATGCATGAGATCACACAGTCATTTTATGGGGGATCTGCAAAAGTGAATCATACAACTTGTATTGAAGTCAGGGAGACCAATGATGCTGGGATTAGGCTGCTTCCACCATAGCGCTGAGCGGGCGGCGCTTGGCGAGGTGACATATATATATATACACAAGTCCCCGCTCACGCGATGCGCGCGTATGCGGCGGGCACACATGCTCACCGGCGCTTAAGTAAAAAACTTTATAGGTTCCCCTGCAGCGTCCTCCCCCCCGCCTAAAATTTGTTTAAGCGCCGATGAGCGTGTGTGCCCGCACCTACGCATCGCGTGAGCGGGGTCTCGTGTGTATATATATATATATATATGCAAGTCACCTCACCAAGCGCCGCACGCTCAGCGCTAGCGAGGACGCAGCCTGTGTGTGGAGGAGGACCGTGTAAGTGGGCGGGGTCCGTGGACGTGCGCATGGGGGGGAATCAGAGCGGGGGGGATCGGAGGAGGACCGTGTAAGTGCGCGGGGGGGATTCTGAGCAGGGGGGGATCGGAGTAGGACCGTGTAAGTGCGCAGGGGGAGGGATTCTGAGCAGGGGGGGATCGGAGGAGGACCGTGTAAGTGCGCAGGGGGAGGGATTCTGAGCAGGGGGGGATCGGAGTAGGACCGTGTAAGTGCGCAGGGGGAGGGATTCTGAGCAGGGGGGGATCGGAGGAGGACCGTGTAAGTGCGCAGGGGGAGGGATTCTGAGCAGGGGGGGGGGGTATTCTGAGCAGGGGGGGATCGGAGGAGGACCGTGTAAGTGCGCGGGAGGGGTGGGGGGATTCTGAGCATGTGCCCTCCACACCTGCTGCCCGGTGTGTGGAGGACCGTGTAAGTGCGCGGGGGGGGATTCTGAGCAGGGGGGAATCGGAGGAGGTCCGTGGACGTGCGCAGGGGGGGAGGGGGAGGATCGGAGCAGGAGGGGATCGTGCAGGTGCCCACCTCCGCAACTGATGCCCGGTGTGGAGATTCAAGATTCAGGTTTCTTCCTCTGCAGACTCCCTCTCTTCTGTGGACGTGCTCCGTAGGGGGGGGGGGTGGTCTTGGCAAAAAAAAAAAAAAAAAACACTCTTGGCAATATGCCAACACGAGGCAGCCAATCAGAAAAGGGGAAGTTTTTTTTCCCCCTCCTTTCTTGCGAGCGCGCAAACGGCCGCCTGACTCACGGGGGCTGGACCAAAACAGTTGGAGGGCCGGACGTTCCCGACCCCTGCTCTAGATCATCTACCCTGTCCCCCAGAGTAACAACATCCTTTTTGATCTTAGATAGTTCGGTTTGAAACATTAATGTTAGATCTGTTAACAGTTTTTGTATGTCATCTTTGGTGGCTAGATTAGTCAGATCAGCCTTTGTAGCATATTCTATCTTTCCCTCAGCCATTAGAGAGTCTTTTTCCTTACCCTGCCCAGGCGAGCCTTGCGGGGAGTGAGATTGTGTTTGCGAGTCCGCTGCGTCTGTGTGCTTTGGCGTTGCTTCCGATCGTCGAAACTTCTGAAGCGTGTTTTCAGCTGCTTTGGGTTTTTTTCTTCCAGTGTTTGGCATTTTCTACAGATCTGTTGCTGCCTTGCACTTCTATTTTGTTTTAATTTGCAGTTTAGGGCAGTTTTTGTGAGTGTTGTTAGTATGTGGCTATATAGTCATTTTATTTGGTTTATATAGTATTGGTAACACCCCTGCAGTCACTGTACCTCATCTAGGCGGCGTCCCGTCCGATGCCTGCCACATCTCCCTCACTCCTGTGGGCAGCAGCCGGCCTACCAGTGCTCACATCCACAGTCTTCTGACTGTGCTCCAGCCACGGGGGGGGGGGAGGGCAGTTGCTGCTCTCCCCACTACCCAGCAGAGTATCTGCTCTGCGGTCCCAGGAGAGGTGGGGGCTCCGGGTCCCCGGAGCTCCAGTGTGGAGGAGGGGGGGAGAAGGAGGGGGGTCACCAGCCGCCTCCCGAGCACTCACCGCCGACTCCTCACCTCCTGGGTGGCTTATCTGGTGCTCGGGCCGTCAGGCTGTTCTGGCTGCCGCCTCCCCTCTCAAAGACTCTCCTCGAGGAGAGTGGGCGCCATTTTGGATCCGCCGTGGGCGGCGGTGAGCCCGAGCGCTTCCCTTCCCTGCCGGGGATGTCGCCGCCGTTCGTTGGTGGGAGCGGGTGCCGGGTGAGTGCTGGGGGGGTCCCCGTATGGTTGGGGTTATTTTGGGGCACTTCTGCGGGTCCCGCAGCCACTTTCCCTGCGGTCCTGCACGGAGCTCTGAAGCCGTGCGACCGCTCTGCTCTGCTGCTGGACACGCCCCTTCTTCCTTGTCCTTTTAAAGGGCAACTTCTCATCCCATGTTACATTAATCTTTTTTTGTGAGGATTAATATTTCTGTTTTTGTAACATTAACTTTGAACCCTGAGAATTTACCAAATTCCCCAATAGCTTTAAATATGTTGGGCAACGCCTCCTCCGGATTAGACACTAGGAACAGCAGATCGTCTGCAAATAGAGCTAATTTAGCCTCATACGTCCCTATGTTGATTTCCTTTAAACTTTCCATACGTCTCAGATATTGGGCCAAAGGCTCGATAGCTAAATTAAAGAGCAACGGTGACAAAGGGCACCCATTGTCTCGTACCTCTGTATTATTTAAACTCGGTAGACAGTAACCCTGTTGCCATTATTTTAGCTTTTGGATCTGCGTACATTGATTGTTTTATCCTAAGCAAAGGTCCCTCAATCCCCACTTTTTGCTGTACCTGGAACAGATACTTCCAGCTTACATTATCACAAGCCTTTTCGGCATCTATTGTTATTATAACTTTGGTTTTATTGAGTTTTTCAGCAAAGAACATGTACAACAAAATCTTCACCATACATTGTACAAAGAAATTGTGTTACAAACTGACATTTCTCACAAACAGGTATTGGGATACAGCTAACAGAAAAATAAAAATAAAATAAAAAGGGGGGGGGGGATGTAGGGGAGAGAGGGGATAGGGAAGGGGGGGAGGGTGGTGTGGTGCGGGAGTCAATCCCGCTAGGACTAATAGAATCGTGGAGTTTCAACTCCTAAAGGTTGTTATATCCATAGCACCTCCAGGGGAACCTATCCACTCGAAGTCTTAGATACCCACTTCGCGAGCCTGCCGAGGGTGTTCTTGGCACTATGTGTTCTGCGTGATTCCTACGCTTAGCGTTATTCAAGGGAAAACGCATCTATTACTATCAAAGCAGGATAGTATCTCTTCCCACTCCCGGGATGTCCCTCTGGTCCAACCAAGGTGTCCAGGTTTTTAGATAAATTTCGCCAGTGTCATTAACTAGACTTGTTAATTTCTCCATCTGGCATACAAACCAAATTCTGTTCCGAATCTTGGGAATTAGGGGAATTTCGGGTTGCTTCCATAGTGCTGCGATCTCGCACCGAGTAGCTGTTGCGAAATAAGCAACTAGTTTATTACTTGATTTAGTCCACCCCAAGGACGGTCTGTTCAGCAGAAACCGCCACGGGTCCAAGGAAATTTTAAGATTTAAAATCTTCTCAAGCCAATCTCTGATTTTTCGCCAAAGCGGTTTAATCCTCGGGCAAGACCACAGCATATGTAGCAAATCAGCCGTTGCTCCGCACTGCCTAGGGCACAGGGGGGAGTACCCTGGTATGAATTTAGATAATTTCAAGGGAGTGTGATACCATCGCATTAAAACTTTATATGCGTTTTCCCTTAAAGTTGTGCATATAGAGCTCTTGGCAGATGCCATAATTATTCTATTCCACTCTTCAGTCTCTAGGACTTCACCCAGATCTCTCTCCCACTGATCCATGTACCTCAGTTTGTGGTCAGCTTGTACTCCTGAACCGATCACCTCTTTGTACAACAGCGATATGAGTCCCCTGGTATCCGTCTCAACTAGACAGAGCTTTTCAAACTTGGTTAGTGGGGGTCGTGGGGTAACGCTAATGTAAAATGCTCGCAGTTGGAGAAATCTAAATATTTCTGAGGGGGGGACGTTTGATTCCTCTCTAATTTGTGCAAAGGGCTTCATATCTTTGCTCCCCTCTAGATCTCGGAGTCTATGTATGCCTAATTGCTTCCAAATTGAAAATTCCTTTCTGTACAGGCCTGGAGCAAAATCTGGGTTGCCCCACAGTGGAGTCATCAGAGATCCTTTAGATAGCAGATTACATTTACTTTTATTGGCCTCCCAGATAGCCAGCGAGTTCGCCACTGAGGCCAGCGGCTTATTCAGCAGCTTCAAGGCTGCTTTGGGTAACCATATCAAGCTTTTTAACTCGATTGGGGAGTAAGCTTCACTTTCCAATGCAACCCACCTTTTCGAATCCGGGTTTACATGCCATTGGGAGATTTGGCTTAATTGTGCCGCTTTGTAATAAGATAACAGACAAGGTACCGCCAGGCCCCCTTCCAATGTTGGCTTCTTTAGAATCATACCCTTTACTCTCGGTTTTTTTCCTTCCCATATGAATTTGGATATAGCAGACTGAAGTGAGAGTATATCCGTCAGTCTGAGTGGCACCGGTAATGTCTGGAACAAAAATAGTATACGTGGGAGGAGATTCATCTTTATACTATGTATCCGTCCGATCCATGAGATTTTAAAAGATGCCCACTTTCTCAGCTCTTCCTTCAGATCGCGGATCAGTTTGGGGAAGTTCGCCTGGTAGATACTATTGTAATCTTTGGGGATTATAACCCCTAGGTATTTCACCCCTTTTTTCGGCCAATTAAAGTTGAAATTGAGCTGTATCAACTTTTCTGTCTCTTTCGGGAGGCTTATATTCAGGGCTTCAGACTTAGATTGGTTGATCTTAAAACCTGATATATCATTAAATTTCCCTAGCAAGTTGAATAGGTTCGGCAAGGAAGTAAGCGGCCTTGAGATTGTGAGCAAGACATCGTCTGCGTAAAGAGCTATTTTATGCGTTTGTGTGCCCGTCTCTATGCCTCCCACATCTGGATTATTTCTAATCTGTGCTGCCAAGGGCTCTATACACATTGCGAATAGAAGGGGGGATAATGGGCACCCCTGTCTGGTGCCGCTTCTGATTTGGAACGGGTCCGACGGAAATCCCTGGTGGATCACCCTGGCTGCCGGTCCCTGGTATAGTGACAGGATAGCATTGATCACCCGCGCCCCCATCCCAAACTCTCCAAGCGTGGCCCTCAGATATGGCCAGTTAATCCTGTCGAAGGCTTTTTCAGCATCCAGACTCAACATCATAACTGGGATCTTACGTGTATTGGCTATATCTATCAGATCAATGATCCGTCGGGTGTTATCTGCAGCTTGTCGACCCATAATAAACCCGACTTGATCTGGATGTATGAGTCTGGGCAGGATGTGACTTAATCGGTTGGCCAGCAATTTAGCATATATTTTGATATCGGTGTTAATGAGCGAAATGGGCCTGTAACTTGAGCAGTCTAATGGGTCTTTCCCAGGCTTATAAATTACTGAGATGGACGCTTGGAGCATCTGTTCCGGGAATGCAGCCCCATCTAGCACCGCATTGAACATTCTGAGGAGGTGAGGCCCCAGGAGCTCAATGTATTTTTTATAATAAAGGTTGGAGAACCCGTCAGGTCCAGGTGCCTTGGCGGGTTTGAGGCTCTGAATAACCTGGGTAAGTTCCTCTAAAGTAAAATCTGCTCCTAAAACTTCCCTTTCCGAACCACTCAATCTTGGTAGGTGTGCGCCCTTCAGGAAGTCCTTCATGGCCCTTTTGGTTTTACCATTATGTGCCACCTTTTCACCATTATAGAGGTTCTCATAGAAACTCCTGAATTCCTCCACTATCAGTTTTGGGTTGGCTGTTTTGGCTCCTGTTTTTAGCCTTAACTCCCGGATACTATAATTTGGCTGTCTATTCCTCAATTTGTTGGCCAGTAAGGTATCTGGTTTGTTTGACTTATCATAGAATAGCCTATTGGACCAACTCACCGTGTTATCTGCCTGGGAGGTCAAGACTAGGTTAAGCTCGACTCTAGTGTCTTGAATTTCTTTGAGAAGGGCCGAACTCTGATCTCGTTTATGTTTGAGTAGTAATTCTCTAAGCTTATTTTGTAAGGTATTGATTTTCCAATTCCTTTCTCTTTTTCTTTTAGCCGCTAATTTAATTAGGGTCCCCCTCAAGGTTGCCTTGTGTGCTTCCCACAGTACAAGGTGGGATTGAACACTACCCGTATTAATTTGGAAAAATTGATCTATCTCTTTACTAATTATTTGTTCGGACCCTGGGACCTTCAACAGTGCCTCATTAAGTTTCCAATTTGCTCCCGGCCTGTCCAGAAATTTTTGTGTGCACCGTAGCTCTATAGGTGCGTGATCCGACCATGAAATATCATGGATCCCTGAGTGGGGGATCTTCGGGACCAGTCTGCTAGAGACAAAGAAGTAATCGATTCTGCTATAGGAGGTATGGGGGTGCGAGAAAAAGGTGTAATCTCTTTCTAACGGATGCATCTCCCTCCAAATGTCTATTAGTTGGCTATCCCTGAGACCTTTCAGGAGGGCATCTATATATGACTTTTTGTTAGCCTTCTGGGGGCCTGACCTGTCCATCCCTGGGTTGATCGCTACATTGAAATCACCTGCCACAATTAAATCACCCTTGGCCACTGATCTCAGTGTGTCAAAGAACCCGTTAATGAATGAGGGGTCTTGCTCACATGGAGCGTATATTGTAGCCAGCGTTATAGGCTGGGCTTGTATAGTGCCTACTAAGATTAGGTATCTACCTTCTTTATCTCTCTTAACCACCTCTTCTATAAATGGGACGTTGTTATGAAGCAAGATTGCCACTCCTCTCTTCTTTTCCATCCTTGCAGAGGAAAGGTAAAACCGCTTGAAGCTCTTATCCCAGAATTTGGGGGTACTTTTGCAGCTAAAGTGCGTCTCTTGTAGAAACACTACGTCGGCCCGCTTGTGTTTGTAATCCGCTATAGCTATTCGGCGTTTGCCCGGGCTATTTAAACCTTTAGTGTTGTGGGATATCATAGTCAACGACATGGTGTAGTGGGGTTGTTGTTATCGCTGTAAGTGCTGTCTATATTGTAGGCCCCTTTAGCCTCTGAGCTCTCTGGCCCATCTACTTCAGTCGGGGGTTGCGCCCGCGCCACAGAGGGAGGGGGAGGAAGGGGGGGGTGGGGAAGGGTAGGGGGGAACAAAACAATTGAGGGGCCGAAGCTGACCTTGGTCAGCAATGGTCCCTTGGCCCTCAGGCGAACCTTGCGCCCTGGAATGCCCGGTGGGGTCTTCCTAACTCCCAACCACATCTCGTGGCCGGTTGCCCGAGGGACTTGTCCGTGCATGATGGAGTGACCCATTCGTGCACAGCTTGAGTCGCAGGCGGCCGGCCCAGGTGGTCCCGAACCCGGCACCATCTACGCAATATATGTAAACAATATAGAGAGGGAAAGAGAAAAAAGGAAGCAATGCTTCTCCCCCTCCTCTCCCTCTCCCTTAGGCATACGTTGTGTGTCATAGCAAACTGACATGTGTAAATCACAAAAACTATTTACAGTGAAACAGTAGAACTAGTTAAGTCCTTTTCGTCTTCCTCAGCCTTCTTTGTGTCGTCTCCCAATACGACTGGCGGCGATCATAGTGTCCCAATAGAGTGTGCGGTGTGTGGCCCCCCTCTCCTCCCGTCCGTGGGCTAATCCCGTGGGGGTCTCCCCCTTACGCTAAGTGTGACCTAGGGTTAACATTTATGAGAGACAGAGTAGTGAAAAGTCTCGGACTGTAGCCTCCATCATCTCTCCTGTGCGTATCGTTTATTCACGTCATCCCTCCCCCCCCTCCCCTCCCTTCCCTTGCTACCGGACTCTTTGACTCCATAAAGGGGGTGCTGATTGTTCTGGAGTCCTCGGATAAATGGAGTCCGGTCCCGGAGCAGCGACCATGTGTGGCGATGTCCCCTTTGATGGCCACCCCTCTCGTCGAAACAGCCCCGAACTCCCCGCTCCTCCTCTCAGGAGCTCCCGACTGTAAGGGTTGGAGATAGATGTTAATTATATGACAATGGATAGGGGCATTCCTCCCTGAGAGGGAACCACCTTCAGCCTACTCTTCCTATCTCACCTACTTCCAAGCTCTCTCACCTGAGATTATCATCCTCTCTCCCTCTCCTACCTCCCTTCCAGAAGCAGGGCCCTTGCTCTTGTTTACGAGGGTGT
This sequence comes from Ascaphus truei, assembly GCF_040206685.1. Classification (NCBI taxonomy): domain Eukaryota; kingdom Metazoa; phylum Chordata; class Amphibia; order Anura; family Ascaphidae; genus Ascaphus; species Ascaphus truei. Next base: position 441,036,337 of record NC_134483.1, read on the forward strand.
TCTCTCGTCTTTGCAGATCCCCTTTCTAGGTTCTCTATCCGTTCTCTCCCTCTTCCCTCCCCCGCTCTTTCTTACCCCCCTCCTGCTTATCCTCTCCCTGTTCTCTCCTCCTTCCCCCAAACTCTTCGTCCCTTCTACCTGTCATCCTTCTCCTCTCTGACCCCTGCTTGCTCTCTCTGAATGCCTTACTAACCTCCCTCCTCACTCCTCTTACCACATTCTGCGCTTCCCTCTGGTCCCCCCCTTCCCCCCTCCCTTCTCCCTCCTTTCCCCACCCCTCCCTGCTATAGAGATCAACTTATGTAGTGCTGCTGGAGTCTGTGTTGCTCATCCTCCCGATCCAGTCCGGCTTCTGCTTCCTCCGTCGCCAAGGTTCCTTCTGTTAAATGGGTCCCCCGGATCTGTTTGCTGCTTTAGGTCATCTTTTCACCACACGTGGGTGCCCTCCGCCAGTCTATCGATCGACTAACCTTCAGTCGAAATGCCGCCGTCATCCCCTAGGTGTCTCTCTCCGGTCGGACCCCCAATGCCAGAAGCAAGATAGCCGCGGCTCCAGATCCCGCCACCAGAGGATCCCTGTGACAGCCTTCTTCCCTAGCTTTAAGAACATGGCCGCATCACTCTCTTCTCGTCACCCGAGGGGATCAGATCACAAAGTACTTCTCTCTGTTAGATTTTGGGCCGGGGAAGGCTCCTTTAACTCCCGGCACGGGGGTAGAGAGCTACAAGGCAGCCCTCAGTCCTTGCGTTTGCTCCCTGACGGCTCCACACGCTGCCAGGACGCCGCCGGAATAGGAGCTTCAGCGGGGACCTGTCGTTCGGGGCTCGGGGGAGAGACCGGTAAGTCCAACTTTTTTAAGAATTCTGCTCCTCCCTCCAGCTGTTTTAGGGTAATGGCCACTCCGTTTTTGATTACCATTAAGCCGAAGGGAAAAAGCCAGCGGTAGCGAATTCCATTATCCCTTAGGACTCTGGTGACAGCTCCGAGGGCTCTCCTTTTTAACAGGGTTTGTGGGGCTAGATCCTGGAAGACCTGCAGTCTCACCCCTTCAAATTCCAGGGTCTTGGCAGTTCGGGCAATTTGGCACACCTTATCTTTAATTTTGAAATAATGAAGCCTAATGATGATGTCCCTCGGGGGGTCACCCTGTTGTGGTTTAGACCGCAGGGCCCGGTGACATCTGTCGAATTGCAGTTCAGCCTCACTTTTATCCGGCAGTATATGTTGGAGCCAGTTTGAGGTGAAGTCCTCTGGATCTGACACGGATTCCGGGACTCCTCGCAGGCGTATGTTGTTACGCCTGTCCCGGTTCTCCGCGTCTTCCTGTCGGTCCTGCAAGTCAGCAATCTGTTTGTGTAGTTGGGCCATGGGCTTGTCATTTTTTTGATGGTAAGTAGCATGTGTGTCCACTTTGTTCTCAAGTGTGTTTGTTCTTTCCCCTATGCTATCTATATCCTGCCTAAGCTTCCATAATTCCTTCTGGAAGAAGGACTTCATGTCCGAGCAAAATGCCTTCATATCAGTTCTCGTGACCCAGTCCTGATCTGTGGCCCCCGCTCTGCTTGCAGGTCTGCTCGTGGACCTGTCGCTTTCAGAGTCCGAGCCCGCCATTTGCCCGCTGTCTTCCCCTCCACTCACTAGCGTCGGCTCTCCTTTTTGGAAATAGTCGGTTACCACGGAGGTTCTTTTGCGTGTAGCCACTTTCTTTGGCATCCTTAGATGTTCCGATTTCTAGGCTGCTGTGTTTCACTGTTGATCGTCGGTTTTTTATGCTTTTATTATTTAATATTGGTGCCGGCTGGGACGGAGCCTCTCACTTAGGCATCCATAACCCTAGTCACCGCGCATGCGCCCTTTTCTTTCTTTTTTAATCTGAGGTGGCCAAGCATTGGGGAGCTCCACATCAGCGGAGGCGTTTCTGCACAGTGGCCGTATGATTCTGACAGCAATTTAGTGAGGCAAGATGATCTCTCCCCTTTCACCCCCAGCCGCAGCTCCCAGTTCCTCAAATCTGCCTTTCTTGAATTCAGGGAACCAATTTGTTATTGCAAACAGTGTAGAGTCTTATAAACCTGCTTTTGCAAGTGATGTTACAGCCTCTACAGTCCCTTAGCTTGGTTAGGCTGCTTTTTTTTTTTTTTAAATGTATATTTATTTATTTACTGTCTTGTGGGGAACTGTTTCTTTAAATCAGCCCTGCGGCGGCCATTTTGGATTTGGCTGACACGCAGGCTGGAACGCATGAAGCCCGGCTGCTCGAGCCCCTGCAGCAGCTCTGCCCAGACTTCACCTCGGAGGCACCGGGAGGCGGAGGTAAGCGGAGGGAGCGCAGGCAAGCAGGGGGAGATCGGCACGGCCCACGGCTCACCCCGCGCGGCCGCTGGTCAGGATAAGATATATCCTGTACCGAGCCCCCTCTCCTTCACTATGCGGCCATTTTAGACTGCCAGAAGCCGCACCAGAGCCCCGCACCACCCCGGCCAGCACCCCCGGCAGCCCCAATCACACCCACAGCGGAGCGGAGTAGGCAGAGGAAGGGGGATATAGAGAGGCGCTCTCCGGCTGGGGATAGGTATGCCCGGAGCTCCGCTCCGCTCACCCACCGCTACAGGGCAGTGACGGACATTTTGGGTGATACTCAGCCTCTCCTAAGCCTCGTGCTGCCCCAGGCTGGAACCTTTATGGAATATTTATGGGTTACTCACCCAGTTCTCCCTCCTGTGAGCTTGCCCTTATAATAGCTCTTGCTCTCTGCGGGCAGGGGAAGCCAGGGGAGAGTTTGACACTGGGTCACGATCCTTGAAGGAGCTCTGCTCTGGGGCTGCAACTGCTGTTCTGCACAGTAGGCTCCAGTACCCAGGTTATTCGTAAGATATCCAATTTAATGTCTTATGGGTGTATTTATGTCCTTGAAATGATCAGCGCTTCTTGGGTTATTCAGATTTGAACAGTATCAATTAGTTTGGTGTAGTATGAGCTAGGATGGTTATAGATGTTTAATCACCCTTTTGTGGAGCTACAGCATCACACAGCCATCTTGTTTCGGCTCCAAGCCCCGCCTCTCATCTATTGATATTATAATGTTATTTTTGTTATTTTTTTTATATTAGATTTGGTCCAGTTTACGGCAGCTATAACTTTTCTAATATTCTTTACCGGATGTCTCCCCTTTACAAATCCAGATTGATCTGGATGGATCAATTTTGGTAGGCTTGATGCTAGCCTCTCTGCTAAAAAAAATTTGAGAGGATCTTGCATCTTGAATTAATAATTAAATTGGTCTATATGATTCTGGATTTAGTGGGTTTTTCCCTTCATTGTGAAGAATCCTTATGAAAGCCATCTTGTCCGTTTATGTATTCTTCAGTTTTTACTACAACTTTGAAAGCTTCCTTAAGTGGTAGACCTATTTCCGCCTGGTGCAATTCCATTTTTTTTTTAATCTACTCTGATTATTTCTTCTATACAAATTGTCTCATTTAATCTTTGTTGATCTTCCCCTGTTAATTTACGCAATTGTAATTTCCCATCAAATCCTCCATTACCTCTGCATTTTCCTTACTCTTTCCATATAATTTTTGATACTATTCTTGAAATGCTAAAGATATTTCTTTGGGTTCAGTTAAGATTTCCCCATTAGCTTTCTGTATTTTCGTTATATGTTTAGATGATGTGTAGTTCCTGACTAAATTCCCCATTAGTTTGCCAGCTTTATTCCCATATCTATATAGATTAAAGTCTCTATATTGCATTTTTTTTATTTCCTTTCTCTGCAGCCATATCTCGCATATGACCTTTCTTTTTTTAAACCTCTTTTGTGGCCAAAGATGGTTAGTTTAAAGCTCCTGTATGCTTCGCTCAGCTCGTCACTAGCTTTCCTGAATTCCCTGTCTATTTCCTTCCTTTTTTTATTTGAAAAGGCCATTATACCTCCCCTTAGCACCGCCTTTGCAGTTTCCCAATACAATTCTCCTTTTTGGTTTGCATTGTTATTGTCCTTGAATTTGTACCATTTGTACCATTAGTAGGAAAGCTTTAAACTCCTCATTGTGATATAACTGTGACGGGAACCTTCATATCCTATCTTTGTGTTCTTTCTGCCAAATATTTAGTCCTATCCAGACTGGAGCACGGTCAGAAATTAAGATGTTTTCAATGGAAGCCATACCCAGGTTAGGGATTAGATGGTCACTTATTAAAAAAGAATCGAGTCTTGATAAGGTATTATGAGGATGGTAGAAAAAGGAGTTCTCCCTCCCTATGGGATTTAGTAACCTCCAGCAGTCCATCACCTTTAGCACTTACAGCAGAGTTTTAATACTCTTCTGTCCTGGATTTAGTCCCCTCTGTTGTATATTTTGCGCTGATTTGTCTAACAATGGATCTGGAGATACATTAAAATCTCCGCCCACCATAGTATTGTTACTTTTTGTCTTTCAATATTTTTTTCCACCGTGCTCTGGAAAAAGCTCTGGCTTTTCTCATTGGGGCCATAAAGATTATAAATGTTTAATTCTGTTTTGTGTATTTTTACTCTGCATTGCACCAGTCTCCCTGTTGTGTCCCCAGAGGAAGTTATTATTTCCAGAGGCAGTGCTTTATTAATTAGAATTGCTACACCTCCCTTCTTTCCCATTCTCCCACCCAGTCCCGCTTAAGTTTTTTACTTTCGTCTTCATTCAGGTGGGTTTCCTGAACTAGTGCAATATCTGTCCTTAATTTTTTCAGGTGTCGAACAATTTTGTTTCTTTTTATTGGAGAATGTATGGCCTTTACGTTCCAAGAGACTATTTTTATGTACATTTTACTGTGTGTTTGTGAGTATATACTTGCAGCTCTTCTACTGCCTTTGTGGGTTTCTTACTCTCTCTTCTACAGCGCACCATGCATGCAGTCCTTTTATTACTTTTGCTGCCAATGACCTTAATTCCATGAACTGAAACACATCTGACAATACTATAACATAACACACACATTCCCAGTAAACTCAAATCCAAAACCCACCACATCATAGGTGACCCCTCCCCTCAGAGCTGTATGGACAAGACTCACTGAGGTTGTTCCCCTCATACAGAGGTAAAATGAAAGGTTCACAGTTTAGTGTTAGGACCTTCAAATTTAGTTATACCTTGACGTTGGTATGTACCTTGACATTGGCTTTGGCCAATGGGTTTAACTAAATAACCAAGAAAATGTTATTATTTAAGTATTTGTACTTTATACAAGTTATTGCCAAATGTTTTGTCAATTGGATGTAGCATTGGGCACCCCTGTCTTTTGTGGTATGTATATATGTGTATGTATACTAGCTGAGAGACCCAGTGTTGCCCGGGATTTAATGTTCTGGCTCCCCCTCTCCTGTCACTGCGTCTGTGTGGGGTGGGGGGACAAAAATGGAGCTGGAGGGGGGAACAAAAACGGAGCTGGAGTGGGGGGACAAAAACGGAGCTGGAGGGGGACGACGACAAAAACGGAGCTGGAGGGGGGGACAAAAACGGAGCTGGAGTGGGGGGACAAAAACAGCTGGAGGGTGGGGGGGACAAAAACGGAGCTGGAGGGTGGAGGGGACAAAAACGGAGCTGGAGGGTGGGGGGGACAAAAACGGAGCTGGAGGGTGGGGGGGACAAAAACGGAGCTGGAGGGTGGGGGGGACAAAAACGGAGCTGGAGGGTGGGGGGAACAAAAACGGAGCTGGAGGGTGGGGGGGACAAAAACGGAGCTGGAGGGTGGGGGGGACAAAAACGGAGCTGGAGGGTGGGGGGGACAAAAACGGAGCTGGAGGGTGGGGGGGACAAAAACGGAGCTGGAGGGTGGGGGGGACAAAAACGGAGCTGGAGGGTGGGGGGGACAAAAACGGAGCTGGAGGGTGGCGGGGACAAAAACGGAGCTGGAGGGGGGGGGGCAAAAACGGAGCTGTGGGGGCTGGAGAAAACCGGAGCTGTGGGGGCTGGACGAGGGACAAAAACTGAGCTGAGGGGGGGAGGGACAAAAACGGAGCTGTGGGGGGGGGGGGGGAGGGACAAAAACGGAGCTGTGGGGTGGGGGGGACAAAAACGGAGCTGTGGGGTGGGGGGGACAAAAACGGAGCTGTGGGGGCGGGGACAAAAACGGACGCCCCGCAGCAACATCCGCCACCAGCAGGGAGCATCTTCTCACTTCTGCTCAGGCGGCAGCAGCGTCCAGGAAGCACCGGAAGTGCCTAGAGCGCGCTCCGAGGAGAGCGGCGAGGGGCACATTTTGTGAAGGTTGGAAATTAAATTAGGTGAAGTTCGTGAAAGCATAGTAGGTGAAGGCGGGCGGCCATTTTGTGCGTGCAGGTTAAGTGCGTATGTGGAAATAAAAAGTGCTATGTGAAGCGGGAAGATACTTGAAGGCGGACATTATGTGGATGGTGATATTTTTATTATGATAAGTACATAGCTGTAAAGATTGTGAAGGCGAAAAATTTTATGTAGCGGGCGGAGGACGGAGGACGGAGGTGTGGTGTGGAGGGTGTTGGTTACAGTGGGGTGACGGCCATGTGTGCGGGCCGGGCGGGCGTGTGTGCGGAGCTATGCATTTTTCAAAGTGAAGGGAGAGTGCAGGCAGAGGGGCGGCAGTGTGTGCTATGCATTTTTATTAGGTGAAGAAGCCAGCTGCGCGGCTAAGTGAAGGAAGAGTGCAGCCAGAGGGAGTGTGGAGCAGGCAGGAAGGTTAAATATTATACAGGGGTGATAGTCTCATGTATGAGTGTGTAGACAGGGGTGACAGTGTGAGATGGATTAAACTTACCAAGGACTCCGCAGGGGTCAAGTCTCATATGATGCTCTCTGGGGGTATGGTGTGTCTGTGAGTATGTGACAGTGAAGTAGGTGTGTGTCAGTGATGTCACTGTACCTTTTGGCCAATGAGAGTCGTGTGGGAGGCTGACTATGGGCGGGCGGACACAGGGACCAATGTCTGTGTGTGTGTGTGTGTGTCACAATGGAGCGTACCTGTTGGCCAATGAGAGTGGTGGTGGGGGGTGGGGGGGGGGGCGGGCGGACGGACCCACGGACCAATCAGATTCACCATATCTATTAACAATCTCACAATTTTCAATTATATAGATATAGATATATATGTGGAAACACAAAAAAAGAAAACCTCTAAAGGAGCACTCAGACAATTGTTTGCAAAAATAGAAAAGGTACTTTAATTGAATCAAAAAAATAACAGACATACAAACAACTAACTGAAGAGCCTGCCTGACTAAAAATAAGAAAAATAAGTGGACAAAAAACAAAGAAATATACTAAAACACAATATAATAGACCCAAAAATATGGAAGATGATATCCTCAAAATACTAGCTCCCTGAGGGAACCGAAATTCCCGCAATGAAGCAAAACAGACCGGCCGGTCACCATATGTATAATAGGCTTAAAGACATCATAGGTCTACAAAAATAAACATGCAAAAATACACAAAAAACAACATAAGTGCTGTACTAATGGCAGTATGAATGTAAATTACAAAATATAAACCTATTGCCACACAGATAATACTATAGCAAGGGAGACCTATAAATGAGTTCATTTAGTGACCCAAATACATAAATGAAAGCAAATGGGAAAAAGGAAAATGGGATGAAAAATGATACTCGGCTCCTTGGTACAATTGTACTGCAATCATAGGTCAGCACAGCACAGTCCACTATAAAGTCCATACGTGTAGGACATTATGATAGTCCAAAATAAAGCATAGGCAGGCAGGGTCAGCAGCAGCAAAAATTAAAATTAGCCCACTAACGCGTTTCAGCAACTAAGCCTTCTTCACGAGTGGTGCTAGGGCCACAGAGCAGAAACACTTAAATAGGCAGCTAATAATTTCAAATTTCGCGCCTAAAACACAGATGCATATAGTCTCTCACTTAGAGTATAATGATTGGCTATAGAGCACTATAACAGCTGGGTGGAACTGTTATATATCAATAGTGCAGGCCGTGATCTTAAAATTCTCATCCAGGAAGCACAGTGACGTCACAGAATCCCGCGTGAATTGTCCATGAAATCCCGCACATGCTCACTTGTTACATGCCCATTGCGGCGGCCATTTTTGAAAAGGTATTCTGTGCATAGAGTCCTGCACATGCGCACTGCAATTTGACTGTTGCGCCCGCCATTTTTGTTGTGGTCTATTCCTTTGCCCTTAATGACGTCATGTTCTATATCGGACACATTGAGGATCGCACAAGAATAGTCCCTGACTTCCCGCACATGCGCAGTGTATCTTGCTTATTGCGGCGGCCATCTTTAAGAAGGTAAATACATTGCCCTCAAAAGAATTGTGATCTCTGTCGGACAAAATCGTAGAGACATGTCCTCGCGCATGGGCAATGAGTGTTTGAATGCCCAGACGCCTCATACAGGGATTCAGTGCAGAATAATAAATCCTCTTTCCATAAGTGAAGCAGCATCCTTCATTTCGTCATAAGAGCATATTTTCCCAACGCAATAACCACTCATTAAAGCATAGTTAGATGCATCTGTAACGGGAACTTCTTCAGTAACGATATCCTAAATTGGTTTGTATCCAGATCTTTTATAGGTAAATACCCATACATATAGGGAAAATAATGCCATGTCAAGACAGTAGTGTGATATCCCAAGCAGGTACAGAAGTGACCTGCATATATATGATAGAGGCTGATCTAAGTTGATAAAAAGAAAGAGAGGACAAAGATTAAAGCAAATCTTCCAAAACAACCCATATCCTAATTAGAACAGATCAAAATTATTGCAGTATGGAAACCAAAAAGAAATAAAAAAGTAATAAAACGAAAATATCTGCACACATAAATAAAATGAGGGCGGTGTATGGGGAAAACTGTAAAGACTGTTAATAAATTAATCATAAAAAACAATCAAAACCTAATTCCTTTAAACCTGTAACCCACATAAAAAATTATATATATAGAAAAATAAGATATATACTATTACTTAATTGTTTCCATGAGGACTCTGCAGTATCACCTATAATTGGGAAACAAGATAAAGGTTTAACATGCAGTGAAACAAAAACAATAGTAGATGATGGAATAGACAGGCAACGTTATAGGAACATAGCAAAACCCAAATAGTCGTTAAGACCATTTGGGAGCATTGAACCTAACGTGACAATCCACCTGCATTCGTGTTGAAGGAGTGTTCTCTCAAAATCTCCCCCGCGTATCCCCAGGGAGACGCTCTATCGCAAATGCAGAAAGAAGCGAATTGTCCGCTTTATGTTCCTGCAAAAAATGTTTGGCTACCATTGTGATTTTCTTAAATGATTCTAAGTCCCTTTTGGCTGTTTTAATATTCCTACTGTGTTCCATTATCCTAAAGCGTACTTCCCTAGTTGTCATCCCTACATATAATTTGTTGCAGGGGCACATTAGGCAGTAGATCACTCCTTTTGATCGACAGTTCAGAAATTGCTGTATCCTAAACTCATTAGTGCCCTTACTGTCCTTAAAGGTTGATTTTGGTTTAGCAAATTTGCAGGCAGGACAGCCACCACATTTAAAAAAACCCTTCTTGTCAAAAGTTGACAGAAATGTTGTAGTATTGGGTGTAGTGTAGTGGCTGTGGACTAATTTATCCCTTAAGTTTGGTGATCTTCTACTCGTAAGTTCCACTTTGGGGCCTAGTTTATGTTTAAGCTCTGAATCAATAATTAGAATGGGCCAATGTTTTTGAAGGATTTCACGAACCTGATTCCATTGTTGATTGTACGTGCCTATAAATCTTATTTGATTGGAATCTGCTTGTTTTATTTTGGGTTTCAAAAGAGATACCCGGCTCATACCTTTACTACGTTCGTATCCTTTCTTAATAATTGATTGGCTATATCCTCGATTACTGAATCTATGTTTCATTTCTACTGCTCTTGATTCATAGATAAGGGGATCAGAGCAGTTACGCTTTAGCCGAATAAATTCACCAGTCGGGACTCCCGCAATTTGGTGGTGGGGATGGGAGCTTGAGGCGTGCAGGATAGCGTTGGTGGCAGTCTCCTTTCTGTAAATATCAGTACTAAGATGCCCATTACTCTCAATCTTAATACAAAGATCTCAAAAATCAATTGAGGTGGGACTAAATTTTGATGTTAGCTTAATGTTGAGACTGTTGTGGTTGAGTACAGCGACAAATTGTTCAAAATCCTCCGCACTGCCCTGCCAGAGGATCAAGACATCATCGATGTATCTCAACCACAACAGCACCCGATCAGTCATAGTACTGTTTGCCTCTGAGAAAACCACCTCTCGTTCCCACCAACCTAAAAAGAGGTTTGCATATGAGGGGGCACATGCTGCCCCCATTGCTGTCCCCCTTAGCTGCAAATAAAACTTGTTCTTAAATAGGAAATAGTTGTGCGTCATACAAATATATGTATTTATAGTAAAATAATAGCGCAAGGGTTTTTGTTTTTTATTTATATGCCAAAAACAGAAATGGCAAAATGCAGTAAAGGAAACAAAATATATTTTAAATAGACACAAAGGGACAGTAATTTAACCCTGTTGCTGCCAGGAAGGGCTGAAGCACATGCACAATAATGTGGAATAGGCAGTAAAAGGGGTTAAGGAGAAAACGTCAAGTATTAGTTGGGCAATGGCAAACTGTGACATCATTGTGATGGGACCTGGGAAATGCAAGTCCAGCCACATAACCATGACATCACCCCTTATGATTGGCTGTCTGGCAAGGTTGTTTCAGGCAAACTCCACGGTCATTTTTGGATAAAAAAACCCCATTTGACTTCTGGACATTCTCATGGCTCAGATTATATATAAAAAAAAAATGAGGATTGCTTTTTAACCTATTAGCTGCCAGAAAGGCCTACAACACAATTTACATGTTTGGTTTGTTCTGCATAACCATTATCACTAAAGTGGTCTGTGATAAGTAGACGAACAGGGAACAAATATGAAAACACAACATTCACATTTACCTGTTCTGGCTGCATTACAAAAGAAGTCAGGTTTCCTGTAAGTTTGTCCAATGCTCCAGGATTGTTTTTTTCCCCCCCAGGAGATTATAGGGGTCGTGAACTTAGCGGCGAAAAGGCACTTTTCGCCCGTTTTGCGCCAAAAATGCCTCTCACGAATCAGTAAGCCCCGAGAAGTTGGCGAAAAGCGAAAAAAACGCCAAGTATCTTGGCGGTTGTTTTTTTTCCACCAGAGGCGCGGCAAAAAGGCATTTTTCGCCGCTACTCGCCATGTTTTCAAACCCGCTCAATTTTAGTAGCCCCGAGCAGCGTTTCGCCGCTCTAGAATGGAGATTTTCACGGCAATCCGTCACGGCAACTCAAGTTGGCAAGTTGGTGGGGGAGAAGCATCGCAAAGGGTGACATTTAGAAAAAATCAGGCCTTTTTCCTGCCTGGGATTGATGCCGGGGGTCTCCGGAGCTGATACCCATTAATACCAGCACCGGTGCCCCCCAGCATGCATCCGAGGCAGGAAAAATGCATTTACAGCCCACTTCATTACCGCTAAGGCAATGAAGGGGTTAACCAGCTGTGCCAGGTTTATTGTGGGTAGCGGGGGTGGGTGAAGGGGGTATTTGACCCTTGGTGGCTGTTTAGGGCTTGTGGGGGGGGGGGGTTGCGGGTGGACTTAAGACATGCAAATGAGCATACAGTATATTTACATATATACATATATATATAAAATCTATTACACCAACAACCCTATCATACAGTACATGCACAGCAATGATACTATAGGCCGGCGGTGGCCCTCGGGTGTTCCCCGCAGGCCTGCAGTACCAATTCAGTGCCCCCCCCGCCCCCCAAAAAAAACATACATACATACAGGGTAACCAGTGAAATCCAGGTAAGGAAGAGACAGCACACCGCAATATAATGAAGTAAATAATGTGTATTAACAACACAGGGCAGCCAACGTTTCAGTCCTCAGAGTGGGACCTTCCTCAGGGCAGTGCAACCAGTGACTAATCCAGACCCCTTAATATACCCCCACCAGTGACTAAAAACACACCATGCACCAAATGAAAAACAATCAATGAAATTAACTACAACTGTGTGAGCACCGCCTACTCAGGCCAGCAGACCAATGAAAGGCAAATGCAGATACTGACAGCCAGACAGACCAATGCGAGCAGCTCTGCATGTAGGCATGTGTATGCAAATGTCAATAGTTGAGCGGATCGATATCCTAGTGGCCAAACCACAGAGCTGGTAAGGCAAGGGTGCCTTATTATTATAGGGTGCCGTATTGAAGCCACTGGAGTACAGGTAAAGACTACAACAGGACCACTGCGACTAATTGCCACCTACTGCCCTCCTAAGCTACATTTGGGAGACTTGGAAGCTCTGCTGGACTCCACTGTCCCAACCATCATCGGGTGAGATCTAAATGCCAAACACCGGTGCTGGAATTCCAGGATAGCAAACTCCAGGGGACGAGCTCTTCTTGCTTACTCAAAGGAGAGTGACTTTGTAGTGGCTGGTCCTACAGAACCCACCCACTACCCAGGCACTGCAAGCCACACACCAGATGTCCTGGACATTGTCTTGCTGAAGAACGTGAAACATTCTGTCCAGTTGGAAACCCTGGCGGAACTGACCTCAGACCACAACCCGGTTACCATTACTGTTGGCGACGAGATGGAAACCCACCAGCAAACACCCAGGTACAACTTCAGTAGGGTCGAATGGAGCCTGTACAAAGAAGAGTTGAGCAACATCACAAACCCCCGCCCCTTGGACACCAACGGAGACATTGATGATGCTGTTAACACCTTTACTACCGCAGTCCAACATGCAATTGAGCACAGCGTCCCGAAACAAATGCCCAAACGCTGCTCCATCTACGACTTACCGAGAGGGATCAAGCAAACAATTGCTGACAAAAACAGGGCCCGACGCCAGTGGCAGAAGTTCCGCACACCTGACCTTCTGGTAAAGTACAACTCACTTGCTAGACTACTGCGACAACAAATTAGCCAACACCGGGGAGAGAAGTGGGAGACCGCAGCAGCCAAGCTGAAGGAATCCGACAACTCTGTTTGGAGAATGACCCGACGCCTGACCGGGAAGAAGGAGCCAAACCCACCTATCCAGGGCCAGACCCACCTGGCATGTAGCAACAAGGACAAGGCGGAGGTTCTTGCTGACACACTGGAGACAACTTTTAGGCCTAACCAAGCCAGCAAAGTAGCACGGGAAGTTGAGCAAGGAGATAACAGGCATCTTACCGAGCACCTACCAGAGACCGAAACGGAAACCCTTGAAGGATGCACCAGGACTGAGATAACGCAACTTGCAGAAAAGCTGGCAAATGGCAAAGCACCAGGAAGTGACGGAATTACCAACCTGGCCATCAAAAAGCTTCCGCTGGCAGCCATGGAATGCATTACAGAAATCTTCAATGCATGCATGCGGCTCCAGCACTTTCCTCAATCCTGGAAGGAAGCCAAGGTCATTGTATTTCCAAAGCCTGGAAAACCACTGAGGGATCCTGCAAACTACCGTCCGATAAGCCTGCTCTCTGGACTGTCGAAACTCCTGGAGAACGTTATTCTTACACGCCTCCGCCACTTTGCCTCTGGTAAAAAACATTCTACTAAAGGAGCAATTTGGATTCCGGAAGGACCACTCAACCAACCATCAGCTGCTACGAGTCGTTGACATAATAAGCCATGAATTCAACATCCACAAATCAACTGGAGTTGTCTTCTTGGACGTGGCCAAAGCATTTGACAGAGTTTGGCATGAAGGACTACTGCACAAAATGATCAACCTGAAATTCCCAAACTAACTGATTAAGCTGACTGCAAGATACTTGCGGGAGCGCACATTCCACGTGGCTGTGCAAGAAGAGCTCTCAACAACACGCCCCATCCGTGCAGGCGTGCCGCAGGGATCAGTCCTGGGACCATTCCTGTTCAACCTCTTCATGAATGACATCCCCGCAGACCTCCACAAGACTCAACTGGCACTCTACGCAGATGATGTGGCAGTCATCTCCCAGTCCTTCAGCGAGAAAGAAGTAGCTAAGAACATCCAGAAAGCACTAGACATGCTATCAACATGGTACAGCGACTGGCAAGTAGGACTGAACTCCAGCAAGACCACAGCTACACTGTTTACCAAAAAGAAGATCAAGACACACTCGCCAATCGGCCTCAACGGAGAGGCAATCAAATGGGAGCCAAACAGCTCATACCTAGGGGTAATCCTAGATAGCAAGTTAAGATGGAGAAACCACATTGAGAAGACTCAACAGAAGGCAACAGCCAAGCTGGCAGCACTGTACCCCCTGCTGAAGACAAGGACCATGCCCATCCGGAGTGGCTGCCACCAACGGCTCAGATCATCTCATCAAAAACTACAGAACAAGGCGCTGCGGATTGCGTCCAACGCACCACTTCCTACAAGAATAGCGGACCTTCATAGGGAGCTGGGCATCGAGATGTTGGATGAACATCTAAAGAAGCTCAACGAGAAATTCTACAAGGAACTGGACCAGAACTCAAATCCGCTGATCAAGAAGCTTGCTGCGATCTCTGCAAACCCATTTGACCGCTACCCACGACCCATCACAGCGCTGACCCTGTGAAACCAACTCAACTGTGGCAAGTAACACAGATCAAGAAGCTTTCTAAAGTGTGCGACAATACACTCAACAAGAGAACTTGGAGTAATGAGGCTCAAGCCTCGGTATCCAATATCACCACTGACAGATTTAATCTGTCAGTCAGAACAGAACAGGCAGTCACTGGTTGCACTGCCCTGAGGAAGGTCCCACTCTGAGGACCAAAATGTTGGCTGCCCTGTGTTGTTAATACACTTTATTTACTTCATTATATTGCGGTGTGTTGTCTCTTCGTTACCTGGATTTCCCTGGTTACCCTGTACATGTTTCTATATGGGACGAGCATCTGCCTTCATTTGAGAAACCGTGAGTGCAAACTATTTTTTCATTGATATATATATATATATATATATATATAAAAGTATACATTACCGCATAGCAGCAAAAAGGGAGACAGCACTCAGGTGAATGAAAATAAATGTATTAAATACAGCACATAACTCCAACGTTTCGATCCCACAGGGGGATCTTCCTCAGGGTGGTGCACCACCCTGAGGAAGATCCCCCTGTGGGATCGAAACGTTGGAGTTATGTGCTGTATTTAATACATTTATTTTCATTCACCTGAGTGCTGTCTCCCTTTTTGCTGCTATGCGGTAATGTATACTTTTATTATTTATATGGGACATGCACCTATTCATTATTGAATTTCTATTGGAGTGCCAGTGATTTTTTATCACATATATATATATATATATATATATATATATATATATATATATATATATATATATATATATATATATATATATATACACACACAGTGCAGAATAAATGAGTTCTTCAGTATTAGGTGATACCTTTTTTATTGGATTAACAATTTATGTCATAGGACAAGCTTTCGAGAGTTATCCTCTCCTTCAGGTCAAGCAATACTGATATACAAAAGGATTCAATGGCTAAAACAGTGTGGAGAGAGGAAAAAGAAAAAAAACAACAGATATTTACTGTAGATAAGGTAGGGTGTTAAGTGTTTGAAGCCAGGGGACAGTGTCAAAGAAAGGTGGGGAGGGGGAGGGATACTGGGGGAGGGGAGAGAAAGTGTGGATAAGAATAGAGGCAAGAAGGATAATTACAAGCAATTTTGATAGGGTATGAGAAAACCCATGTCCGCATTAAGCCCTTTAGTTTTGGTGTCTAAGAGTCTTATCCAGTGTTGCCAAGTCCGCTAGTTTCCCGCCCAATTGGGCTATTTTGAAACCCTGTTCCGTGGGAAATCTTAGCGGGTTGCGTTTTTTTCGGCTATTTTAATTTTCAGCCGCTATTTTTTGGGTTACTATTAAATCTCGATGTCACCTGTACAAAAAACCTGACAGCTATAGTGACACCCAGTGGCCACTGTGAACATTGCAGTGAAGTGCACCAGTACACTACCCATACAATACATCTCCCTACCTTCCCCCGTATCCTGCACAACTTTAGATTGTCGGAGGAGTGCTTCTCCGCATGGGGTCTGAACAGCTGTGCAGACCCCATGCGGAGAAGCACTCAGCCGACAATCTAACTCTCACCTTCGCGGCGCCGCATCTTGAGGGGGTCTGCAGAGGGTCTGGAGGGGATGAAAGAAGCCGACTGGTCAAGTGCTTTGGAGGGGAACAACACAGGAGTACACCGACAGTCATCACAGGAGGACACTACACACATCATCACCGACAGACAGTCATCACAGGACAGGAGGATTGGAAGGAATCACTTCATATCAATAACTTGCCCGCAGCTGTTCAGTTCCACTCTTCAGACTAACAGGTGAGTTCCCTCTGCCCTGTCTCACCTCCTGGCTTGCTAAACAGCCGGCAGCCCGGCACCCTCCTCATCCCCCCACACCCCCTCATCCCCCCACACCCCCCTCAGCTGATTTTGGTAGCGCTCGCTGGTTCCCTGATTCCCTCTGTTCTGTCTCCCCCCCTGGCTTGCTAAACAGCCGGCATCCTGGCTCGTGTGTGTGTGTGTGTGTGTGTATGTGTGTGTGTGTGTGTGTGTGTGTGTGTGTGTATATATATATATATATATATATATATATGTATATATATATATATATGTATGTATGTATGTATGTATGTGTATATATATATATACACATGAAGGTCAGTCAGCACACTGCAGTAGAAAAGGTTATAATAGCAGATGCTAGTCCCATAGAAAATAAGTATGATACGAACCAATCCAAAGACCAGTAAAGAGACAGCACACCGCACGGGGTTAATCCAAAAATCTATATTCACAACATGAAATACACGTAAGCCAACGTTTCGGTCCCACAGAGAGACCTTCCTCAGGGCCGTGCAGGCCCTGAGGAAGGTCTCTCTGTGGGACCGAAACGTTGGCTTACGTGTATTTCATGTTGTGAATATAGATTTTTGGATTAACCCCGTGCGGTGTGCTGTCTCTTTACTGGTCTTTGGATTGGTTCGTATCATATATATATATATGTATATGTATATGTGTATATATATATATATCTATATCTACTCGCCACCTAGTACCAAACGTGTGCTGCTTGGGCCAATATTTACTCGCCCGGGGGTTAAATCCACTCGCCCGGGGCGAGCAAATGTATAGGTTTGTCGAACACTGTATATATATATATATATATATATATATATGTGTACATACACACACGCACAGTGGCTTGAAGAAGTATTTTATTTTGGATATATAGGATACCGTTCGGATGAAGGTTAGATTAATGATCAAATGTGCAAAAATTAAAGTGCGAATAAATTGAAGCAATAAAACATTCTGTTTCATGCGATATTATTTATTAAGCTCCATTAGACGTTTAACACATTTGAACGAGCGTCAACTCTCATTCAAGTCAATGGGAGTTAACGTTCTTTGGACGCGTTAACCCGTAACAGATTTGGTAGCGCTGGTTCCCCCTGTCCTGTCTCCCCTCCTGGCTCCACTAACCCCCCCCCCCCCTGCTGCGCACAGGTGATTGAACATTTGTATTTGTTGCACTTGTTCCCCCTGGTCTCTCTCCCCCCTCCTGTGAGGTGAGGTGCAGGCGGGTGATGTTTGGTGCTGGGGGTGAGGTGAGGTACAGGGGGGGGTGAGGTGAGGTGAAGTGCAGGGGGGACAGTGATGTGAGGTGCAGGGGGGATAGTGATGTAAATAAAAGAAAACAGCGCACAACGCCAAATAGTGAAGCAAATTCAACAATATATTATAGGATTAAAAAGGGGGTAATATATCTGCGTACATGAAAAAAGTTGGTAAAAGGCATGTAGTGTGTATCACACTGTTTACCACTCGGCAGCTGTTAACTGTAGAATCGGGTGCTTGCTTCCCTCTGCTGATGCAGCTCAGTTGATTCTGGGGCAGGACGTCAGTCTTTTCACTCCCAAGGGGATTTCCCTTCATGCAGCCAGGTTCAGCAGCTGGTACTGGGGCTCGGTGAAATCGCTTCTGCTTCCTGGCCGATATGAAGCTGCTCCTGTACCTCGGCAGGTGTATCCTCTGCACAGAGGTTAAAACGCAGCTTGCTGGGGTGCCCTCAGCGTGCTACGATGCCGCTCCGTCGCGGGACGCTGTGTAATGACGTCACTGTCTACACAGCAGTGGTGGATTCAATAGGGAAGTTTGAACAGTCTTACAAAGTCTTGTGAGAGACTACGTAGCCCTATCTCCAAGGGTGAAACGCGTAGAGGAGGAGATCGTGGTGTGGCCCCCATAGTGTGTTGTCAATAAAGTTTTTTGCATCATCCGGGACCTGTTTGGACTTCTGTCATACGCAGTAGCGCCTTCTCCACACATCCACCATTCGTATCCACTGAAGGCAGCACGCGGACACCGGAGGAGAGGCGTGAGTAGGACCCAGACCGGAGTGGAGAATAAAGGTAAGAGATTTCAATCTTTTTTGCCTCTCCATACACTCCGGTCACCCTAGGGCCCATTATTTGCTCCCTCACACCCAGTGACACGGCGGATTTACACCGGAGGTGCCTGCTGGTAAGCTGAAGCGCAGGACAGTTACTTTCTATCTGGGACAGTGATGTGAGGTGAGATGCAGGGGGGACAGTGATGTGAGGTGAGATGCAGGGGGGACAGTGAGGTGAGGTGAAGTGCAGGGGGGACAGTGATGTGAGGTGAGATGCAGGGGGGACAGTGAGGTGAGGTGAAGTGCAGGGGGGACAGTGATGTGAGGTGAGATGCAGGGGGGACAGTGAGGTGAGGTGAAGTGCAGGGGGGACAGTGAGGTGAGGTGAGATGCAGGGGGGACAGTGAGGTGAGGTGAAGTGCAGGGGGGACAGTGATGTGAGGTGAGGTGTGGGGGGGACAGTGATGTGAGGTGCAGGGGGGGGACTGTGAGGTGCAGGGGGGGGGGACAGTGATGTGAGGTGAGGTGCAGGGGGGACGGTGAGGTGCAGGGGGGACAGTGATGTGAGGTGCAGGGGGGACGGTGAGGTGAGGTGCAGTGGGGACAGTGATGTGAGGTGCAGTGGGGACAGTGAGGTGAGGTGCAGTGGGGACAGTGATGTGAGGTGCAGTGGGGACAGTGATGTGAGGTGCAGGGGGGACAGTGATGTGAGGTGAGGTGCAGGGGGGGACAGAGATGTGAGGTGCAGGGGGTGATGTGAGGTGCAGGGGGGTGGGATGTGTGTGGTCTGCAGGGGGGTATTGTGTGTGATGTGGAGGGGGAGCTGATATTCGTTTTTTGCTCTGTGATCATTTATTATTGGGCTATTTCCAGGATTCTTGGGAACTATCTGGCAACCCTGGTCTTATTCTGAGTTCAAATGTTTTCCGTT
Organism: Ascaphus truei; assembly: GCF_040206685.1. Taxonomy (NCBI): domain Eukaryota; kingdom Metazoa; phylum Chordata; class Amphibia; order Anura; family Ascaphidae; genus Ascaphus; species Ascaphus truei. The sequence continues at coordinate 441,055,712 of NC_134483.1, forward strand.
CTTCACCTGGCCTGGCGTGGATCCCATTCTCTTAGCTCTTCTTGGAGGCTTGTTCCACCAGGGGACCACAGATCTTGATTTGTGTGTGTCAGGGTCGCCTAGACCTCCTGCCTAGCCATAGCTTCCTTGTCCACTGGGTGTGCTGCTGCCTTCTGTTGGCTCTGGGTTCCTCTGTCTGTCTGTCTTCTTGTTGCTCCTGTCTCTGTCCTTATAGCTTACTTCCTGTCTGTTGCTTTTGCCTTTGCTTGAAGTCAGACTCCTAATGCACATGCTTCTGATCCTGATCTGTTTTCTGTACCTGTACCTGTATTATAGAAGTCTGTTCACAGTAAAAGCCCTTGCTGGTAATCTGGCTTGTCCCTGTTTGTTCCTGTTCTCAGTCCCTGCCCCCAGACCTGTCCTTGCTCCCCTGTCCTGTTCCAGTCTCCTCGTTGCCGACCTCTGCTTGTTACCTGACTTCGCTACCTGCCGCCTGCCTCGGACCTCTGCTTGTTTCCTGACTTCGCTACCTGCCGCCTGCCTCGGACCTCTGCTTGTACCTGACTTCGCTACCTGCCGCCTGCCTCGGACCCCTGCTTGTGACCCCTACTACGCTCGTGCTGTTCCGGCCACCGAGATCCTACCCGCCACAGGAGTCTCCCGTGACACTGTGGCTTGCGAGGTTAAGGCCCAGCTTGTGAATGGGCTCTGCTCCCTGTGATTTCACATTTTATAGAACAGATATCTTCAGTAGGAGCTGCTCTCTTTGCAAAACTTGACTGCTTTTCTGTAATGCTGCCACTGTTAGCAGTAACGGGGGACATACATAACACATGGGCCTTCATGCTTTTGCAACATATCTTTTTCTAAAGTTGTAGGAAATGTTTTATGTGTGTGTGTGTGTGTGTATATATATATATATGTGTGTGTCTGTGTGCGTGTGTGTGTGTGTATATATATATATACATACACACACACACACACACACACACACATATATATATATACACACATTTTATATATATATGTATATATATATGTATATATGTGTGTACATACACACACGCAGAGTGGCTTGAAGAAGTATTTTATTTTGGATATATAGGATACCGTTCGGATGAAGGTTAGATTAATGATCAAATGTGCAAAAATTAAAGTGCGAATAAATTGAAGCAATAAAACATTCTGTTTCATGCGGTATTATTTATTAAGCTCCATTAGACGTTTAACACATTTGAACGAGCGTCAACTCTCATTCAAGTCAATGGGAGTTAACGTTCTTTGGACGCGTTAACCCGTAACAGATTTGGTAGCGCTGGTTCCCCCTGTCCTGTCTCCCCTCGTCCTGTCTCCCCTCCTGGCTCCACTAACCCCCCCCCCTGCTGCGCACAGGTGATTGAACATTTGTATTTGTTGCACTTGTTCCCCCTGGTCTCTCTCCCCCCTCCTGTGAGGTGAGGTGCAGGCGGGTGATGTTTGGTGCTGGGGGTGATGTGAGGTGAGGTACAGGGGGGGGGGGGGTGAGGTGAAGTGCAGGGGGGACAGTGATGTGAGGTGCAGGGGGGACAGTGATGTGAGGTGAGGTGCAGGGGGGACAGTGAGGTGAGGTGAGGTGCAGAGGGGACAGTGATGTGAGGTGCAGAGGGGACAGTGATGTGAGGTGCAGTGGGGTGATGTGAGGTGCAGGGGGTGATGTGAGGTGCAGGGGGGTGGGATGTGTGTGGTCTGCAGGGGGGTATTGTGTGTGATGTGGAGGGGGAGCTGATATTCGTTTTTTGCTCTGTGATCATTTATTATTGGGCTATTTCCGGGATTCCTGGGAACTATCTGGCAACCCTGGTCTTATTCTGAGTTCAAATGTTTTCCGTTCTTCACCTGGCCTGGTGTGGATCCCATTCTCTTAGCTCTTCTTGGAGGCTTGTGCCACCAGGGGACCACAGATCTTGCTGTGGCTTGCGAGGATAAGGCCCAGCTTGTGAATGGGCTCTGCTCCCTGTGATTTCACATTTTATAGAACAACAGATATCTTCAGTAGGAGCTGCTCTCTTTGCAAAACTTGACTGCTTTTCTGTAATGCTGCCACTGTTAGCAGTAACGGGGGACATACATAACACATGGGCCTTCATGCTTTTGCCACAAATCTATTTTTAAAGTTGTAGGAAATGTTTTTAGATGTTAAATCATTTACATATTAAATCTATCAGGTCCTACATATTGGCTTTAAAAGGCAATAGGTGAGGCAGCCACGATGGCTATCTCGGTCTTTCCAGGTGTTCATTTTCCACAAGGGAATGGATCAGTTTATTAAAATTAAGGCCCCTTAGTTCCTCATAGAGAATTTTGGGGAGGATGAGGACAATGGTTTTACAGAGACCGTCATCGATTCTCTCCAAGCCTCCTTTTATCAGGCACTGCAGTTGTTTCTGCCTCTGATTTGTCTGGCTGAGTTTCATACACTCCTGCAAAGTGTGAACCAGCTCTTGGTTCATGGCCAGGTCTTCTCCTCCCAGGCACCAGATTATTCCAGGTAAGATTGAGATCTTTAGATCTTCCCCATCATGCTTGGCACCCTTCAGGATCTCAGTGAGTAAACTAATATAAAGGATCCCATTCTCCTGCGTACTAAACAAAATTACCCTCAGGGCAGAAACTAGCTCAGGCAATTTCTTAAATTTTATATTACCCTCATTGTTAATGATGCTGGCTTTGAGCTGGCTGCAAGTTTGGTCCCGCTTGGATGGGAGAGTAATAGGATCCGAGATCATTTTCAGCATGTTATCTCCCATCTCTGGAGTACACAGAATAATTTGTCTGCCCCTCATGACCTTTCTGCAGATTCAATCTGTCTAGATCAAGCATGTCAAACTCGCGGGCCGCATGCGGCCCACAATGATTATTTTTGCGGCCCAGCTCGCGATGTGCCAGGCAACGCGCGCTCTCTGCAAAGGGGAAACTAGCTCTGGCCATTTCTTAAATGTTATATTACCCTCATTGTCAATGGATGCTGGGTTGGAGCTTGCAGCATGTTTGGCCCTGCTTGGATGGGAGAGTAATAGGATCCAAGATCATTCAGAATGGTATCTTGGTCGCTGGGTGCGAGGCTGCTTTCTCTCATCTCTGGAGTACACAGAATAATTTGTTTGCCCCTCATGACACTTCTGCGGATACAATCTTTCTAAATGGGACTAGAAAATAAAAGGATAAAACTCTCCTTATAAGATAAGTCGCTTATAAAACACATAAATCATCCTCTCTTCTGCTTGGCACAAAACTCGTCTGCAATGGCAAAACAGAGCAGTGTGCAAGGTTCTGACCCAGAGCTCTGACATCCCCAGTGTTCTTGCCATGCAGTAGTAATAGACTCCTTGTGACATAATAGAGACACTGATGCTGCAGCATGTAGGAGATAAAGCGCGAAACGCGTTAGAGTGTTTCTCTGGCTGCTATGTGCCAAATAAAGTTTTTTGACCAGTAAAGAAGTCCCGGTCTGCAGTTTTCTTTTCAGGAGCAGTTGCACCGCCAAATTTCTCCTCTCTACTTGCAATCTACTTCTACCCCGTTTGGAGCACGCTGACGTCCAGGAGCCCTTACACACTCAAACAGTGAGTTCGTTCTATTATATGCGTATACCCCATACAAGTTATTCCTCGGGACAGAGGCTATTGGGGATAATCTACCACTGTGTTATTTATGTGTGATACACAAGGGGTTAAATTCCACATATGGGACAGTCTCTGAGAAGTATACAAAGTGATGTCATTTACACTTGCATAACTGCACAATTGCTGGACTCTTTTGAAGTAGCGCCGCTAGGGATCTTGGGACTCCCATTTCTCTCTAAGCATGTAGGAGATAGATTATGGGAGTTGGGGACATGGCTATGAGTTAGGGCATATGGGATTTTGGGGAAGGGTGGGAGGAAGACGGGAAAGAGTATAACACAGTAATGGTGCAATTTAATGTAAAATAGCTATGAGTACTTATCTGAGAAGTCACATAGATAAAGTGAAAGGTTTAATGGTGATAGGACAAAGCTGCAGATCCCCCTTTTGCCAAGGCATGCTGGGAGTTGTAGTCCCAGAAGGGTAGTAAGTGCAGGGCTGTTTGCCATCTGTATACAATAATGAAAAAAAGCGATCTGCAGCAAATCCTCATTGGTTGAATGATCCCAGTGTGATCTGCTGTTTTAGAGTATACTAGCTGAGAGACCCGGCGTTGCCCGGGATTTAATGTTCTGGCTCCCCCTCTCTCCTGTCACTGCGTCTGTGTCACTGCATCTGTGTGGGGTGGGGGGACAAAAACTTAGCTGGAGGGGGGAGGGGACAACAACGGAGCTGGAGGGGGGAGGGGACAACAACGGAGCTGGAGGGGACAACAACGGAGCTGGAGGGGGGAGGGGACAACAACGGAGCTGGAGGGGGGAGGGGACAACAACGGAGCTGGAGGGGGGAGGGGACAACAACGGAGCTGGAGGGGGGAGGGGACAACAACGGAGCTGGAGGGGGGAGGGGACAACAACGGAGCTGGAGGGGACAACAACGGAGCTGGAGGGGGGAGGGGACAACAACGGAGCTGGAGGGGGGAGGGGACAACAACGGAGCTGGAGGGGGGAGGGGACAACAACGGAGCTGGAGGGGGGAGGGGACAACAACGTAGCTGGAGGGGGGAGGGGACAACAACGGAGCTGGAGGGGGGAGGGGACAACAACGGAGCTGGAGGGTGGGGGGACAAAAACAGAGCTGGTGGGGGGAGGGGAGAAACGGAGCTGGAGGGGGGGGGGACAAACGGAGCTGGAGGGGGGGGACAAAAACGGAGCTGGAGGGGGGGGGACAACAACGGAGCTGTGGGGGGGGGACAAAAACAGAGCTGGAGGGGGGGGGACAACAACGGAGCTGTGGGGGGACACACACAAAACCGGAGCTGTGGGGGGACACACAAAACCGGAGCTGTGGGGGGGGGGGACAGAACCGGAGCTGTGGGGGGGGGACAGAACCGGAGCTGTGGGGGGGGGGGGACAAAAACTGAGCTGGGGGGGAGGGACAAAAACTGAGCTGGGGGGCAGGGACACAAACGGAGCTGGAGGGGGGGACAAAAACGGAGCTGGAGGGGGGGGACAACAACGGAGCTGTGGGGGGGGACAACAACGGAGCTGTGGGGGGGACAAAAATGAAGCTGGAGGGGGACGACAAAAACGGAGCTGTGGGGGGATGACAAAAACGGAGCTGTGGGGGGGATGACAAAAATGGAGCTGTGGGGGGGGGATGACAAAAACGGAGCTGTGGGGGGGGGACAAAAATGGAGCTGTGGGGGGGGGGACATACATGGTCCCGCTCCCCCTCTCTGTCCACTCACCCCCTATCTCTGCTCCCCATTGCCCTCTCTCTGTGGGTGCGTGAGTTAGTGACTGGGTGAGTTAGTGACTGGGCGGGTGAGTTACTCAGTTAGTGATTGGGTGGGTGAGTTTGTGAGTGGGCAGGTTAGTGATGGCGGGTAAGTGAGTTAGTGAGCGGGGTCTCAGCTAGTGACTGGGTGGGTGAGTGAGTTAGTGACTGGGTGGGTTGGTGACTGTGTGGGTGGGTGAGTTAGTGACTGGGTGGGTGGGTGAGTTGGTGACTGGGTGGGTGAGTGAGTTAGTGAGTGGGTGAGTTAGTGACTGGGTGGGTGCGTGAGTTAGTGACTGGGTAGGTGAGTGAGTTAGTGACTGGGTGGGTGGGTGAGTGAGATAGTGATTGGGTGGGTGGGTGCGTTTGTGACTGGGTGGGATGATTGAGTTAGTGACTGGGTGGGTGGGTGAGTTAGTGACTTGCTGGGTGAATTAGTGACTGGGTGGGTGAGTTAGTGACTGGGTGGGTGAGTTAGTGACTGGGTGGGTGAGTTAGTGACTGGGTGGGTGAGTTAGTGACTGGGTGGGTGAGTTAGTGACTGGGTGGGTGAGTTAGTGGCTGGGTGGGTGAGTTAGTGACTGGGTGGGCGAGTGAGTTAGTGACTGGGTGGGTGAGTTAGTGACTGGGTGGGTGGTGAGTTAGTGACTGGGTGGGTGGGTGAGTTAGTGACTGGGTGGGTGAGTTAGTGACTGGGTGGGTGAGTGAGTTAGTGACTGGGTGGGTGGGTAAGTGAGTTAGTGACTGGGTGGGTGGTTGAGTTAGTGACTGGGTGGGTGGTTGAGTTAGTGACTGGGTGGGTGGGTGAGTTAGTGATTGGGTGGGTGGGTGCGTTAGTGACTGGGTGGGATGATTGAGTTAGTGACTGGGTGGGTGGGTGAGTTAGTGACTGGGTGGGTGGGTGAGTTGGTGACATGAGTTAGTGACTGGGTGGGTGGGTGAGTTAGTGACTGGGTGGGTGAGTTAGTGACTGGGTGCGTGAGTTAGTGACTGGGTGGGTGAGTTAGTGACTGGGTGGGTGAATTAGTGACTGGGTGGGTGAATTAGTGACTGGGTGGGTGAGTTAGTGACTGGGTGGGTGAGTTAGTGACTGGGTGGGTGAGTTAGTGACTGGGTGGGTGGGCGAGTGAGTTAGTGACTGGGTGGGTGAGTTAGTAACTGGGTGGGTGGTGAGTTAGTGACTGGGTGGGTGGGTGAGTTAGTGACTGGGTGGGTGAGTGAGTTAGTGACTGGGTGGGTGGGTGAGTGAGTTAGTGACTGGGTGGTTGAGTTAGTGACTGGGTGGGTGGGTGAGTTAGTGACTGGGTGGGTGGGTGAGTTAGTGATTGGGTGGGTGGGTGCGTTAGTGACTGGGTGGGATGATTGAGTTAGTGACTGGGTGGGTGGGTGAGTTAGTGACTGGGTGGGTGGGTGAGTTGGTGACATGAGTTAGTGACTGGGTGGGTGGGTGAGTTAGTGACTGGGTGGGTGAGTTAGTGACTGGGTGCGTGAGTTAGTGACTGGGTGGGTGAGTTAGTGACTGGGTGGGTGAATTAGTGACTGGGTGGGTGAATTAGTGACTGGGTGGGTGAGTTAGTGACTGGGTGGGTGAGTTAGTGACTGGGTGGGTGAGTTAGTGACTGGGTGGGTGGGCGAGTGAGTTAGTGACTGGGTGGGTGAGTTAGTAACTGGGTGGGTGGTGAGTTAGTGACTGGGTGGGTGGGTGAGTTAGTGACTGGGTGGGTGAGTGAGTTAGTGACTGGGTGGGTGGGTAAGTGAGTTAGTGACTGGGTGGGATGATTGAGTTAGTGACCTTGAGTTAGTGACTGGGTGGGTGAGTTAGTGACTGGGTGGGTGAGTTAGTGACTGGGTGGGTGAGTTAGTGACTGGGTGGGTGGGTAAGTTATTGACTGGGTGGGTGGGTGAGTTATTGACTGGGTGGGTGGGTGAGTTATTGACTGGGTGGGTGGGTGAGTTATTGACTGGGTGGGTGGGTGAGTTATTGACTGGGTGGGTGGGTGAGTTATTGACTGGGTGGGTGGGTGAGTTAGTGACTGGGTGAGTTGGTGAGTGAGTTAGTGACTGGGTGAGTTGGTGAGTGAGTTAGTGACTGGGTGGGTGATAGAGTTAGTGACTGGGTGGGTGAGTTAGTGACTTGGTGGGTGAGTGAGTTAGTGACTGGGTGGTTGAGTTAGTGACTGGGTGGGTGGGTGAGTTAGTGATTGGGTGGGTGCGTTAGTGACTGGGTGGGATGATTGAGTTAGTGACTGGGTGGGTGGGTGAGTTAGTAACTGGGTGGGTGAGTTGGTGACATGAGTTAGTGACTGGGTGGGTGGGTGAGTTAGTAACTGGGTGGGTGAGTTAATGACTGGGTGGGTGAGTTAGTGACTGGGTGGGTGAGTTAGTGACTGGGTGGGTGGGTTAGTGACTTGGTGGGTGAATTAGTGACTGGGTGGGTGAATTAGTGACTGGGTGGGTGAGTTAGTGACTGGGTGGGTGAGTTAGTGACTGGGTGGGTGAGTTAGTGACTGGGTGAGTTAGTGACTGGGTGGGTGGGCGAGTGAGTTAGTGACTGGGTGGGTGAGTTAGTAACTGGGTGGCTGGTGAGTTAGTGACTGGGTGGGTGAGTTAGTGACTGGGTGGGTGAGTGAGTTAGTGACTGGGTGGGTAAGTGAGTTAGTGACTGGGTGGTTGAGTTAGTGACTGGGTGGGTGAGTTAGTGACTGGGTGGGTGGGTAAGTGAGTTACTGACTGGGTGGTTGAGTTAGTGACTGGATGGGTGGGTGAGTTAGTGACTGGGTGGGTGGGTGAGTGAGTTAGTGACTGGGTGGGTGGGTGAGTTAGTGACGGTGGGTGGGTGAGTTAGTGACTGGGTGGGTGGGTGATTTAGTGACTGGGTGGGTGAGTTAGTGACTGGGTGGGTGGGTAAGTTATTGACTGGGTGGGTGGGTGAGTTATTGACTGGGTGGGTGGGTGAGTTAGTGACTGGGTGGGTGAGTTAGTGACTGGGTGGGTGAGTTAGTGACTGGGTGGGTGAGTTAGTGAGTTAGTGACTGGGTGTGTTAGTGACTGGGTGGGTGAGTTAGTGACTGGGTGGGTGAGTGAGTTAGTGACTGGGTGGCTGAGTTTGTGACTGGGTGAGTTAGTGACTGGGTGAGTGGGTGAGTTAGTGACTGGGTGGCTGAGTTAGTGACTGGGTGAGTTAGTGACTGGGTGGGTGGGTGAGTTAGTGACTGGGTGGGTGAGTGAGTTAGTGACTGGGTGGGTGAGTGAGTTAGTGACTGGATGGGTGAGTGAGTTAGTGACTGGATGGGTGAGTGAGTTAGTGACTGGGTGGGTGAGTGAGTTAGTGACTGGGTGGGTGAGTGAGTTAGTGACTGGGCGAGTGAGTTAGTGACTGGGTGGGTGAGTGAGTTAGTGACTGGGTGGGTGAGTGAGTTAGTGATGGGGTGAGTGAGTGAGTTATTGACTGGGTGGGTGGGTGAGTTAGTGACTGGGTGGGTGGGCGGGTGAGTTAGTGATTGGGTGGGTGGGTGAGTGACTGTGGGTGGGTGAGTTAGTTAGTGGGTGGGTGAGTTAGTGACTGGGTGGGTGGGTTAGTGGTTGAGTGAGTTAGTGGGTGCGTTAGTGACTGGATGGGTGGGTGAGTTAGTGACTGGGTGGGTGGGTGAGTGAGTTAGTGACTGGGTGGGTGGGTGAGTTAGTGACGGTGGGTGGGTGAGTTAGTGACTGGGTGGGTGGGTGGGTGAGTTAGTGACTGGGTGGATGGGTGAGTTAGTGACTGGGTGGGTGAGTTAGTGACTGGGTGAGTTGGTGAGTGAGTTAGTGACTGGGTGGGTGGGTGATTGAGTTAGTGACTGGGTGGGTGAGTTAGTGACTGGGTGGGTGAGTTAGTGACTGGGTGGGTGAGTTAGTGACTGGGTGGGTGGGTAAGTGAGTTACTGACTGGGTGGGTAAGTGAGTTACTGACTGGGTGGTTGAGTTAGTGACTGGGTGGGTGAGTTAGTGACTGGGTGGGTGGGTAAGTGAGTTACTGACTGGGTGGTTGAGTTAGTGACTGGGTGGGTGGGTGAGTTAGTGACTGGGTGGGTGGGTGAGTTGATGACATGAGTTAGTGACTGGGTGGGTGGGTGAGTTAGTGACTGGGTGGGTGAGTTAGTGACTGGGTGGGTGAGTTAGTGACTGGGTGGGTGAGTTAGTGACTGGGTGGGTGAGTTAGTGACTGGGTGGGTGAGTTAGTGACTGGGTGGGTGAGTTAGTGACTGGGTGGGTGAGTTAGTGACTGGGTGGGTGAGTTAGTGACTGGGTGGGTGAGTTAGTGACTGGGTGGGTGAGTTAGTGACTGGGTGGGTCAGTTAGTGACTGGGTGGGTCAGTTAGTGACTGGGTGGGTGAGTTAGTGACTGGGTGGGTGAGTTAGTGACTGGGTGGGGGAGTTAGTGGTTGGGTGGGGGAGTTAGTGGCTGGGTGGGCGAGTAAGTTAGTGACTGGGTGGGTGGGCGAGTGAGTTAGTGACTGGGTGGGTGGTGAGTTAGTGACTGGGTGGGTGGTGAGTTAGTGACTGGGTGGGTGGTGAGTTAGTGACTGGGTGGGTGGTGAGTTAGTGACTGGGTGGGTGGTGAGTTAGTGACTGGGTGGGTGGTGAGTTAGTGACTGGGTGGGTGGTGAGTTAGTGACTGGGTGGGTGCGTGAGTTAGTGACTGGGTGGGTGAGTGAGTTAGTGACTGGGTGGGTGGGTGGGTGAGTGAGTTAGTGACTGGGTGGGTGGGTGAGTGAGTTAGTGACTGGGTGGGTGAGTGAGTTAGTGACTGGGTGGGTGAGTGAGTTAGTGACTGGGTGGGTGGGTGAGTGAGTTAGTGACTGGGTGGGTGGGTGAGTGAGTTAGTGACTGGGTGGGTGAGTGAGTTAGTGACTGGGTGAGTGAGTTAGTGACTGGGTGGGTGGGTGGTGAGTTAGTGACTGGGTGGGTGGGTCAGTGAGTTAGTGACTGGGTGGGTGAGTGAGTTAGTGACTGGGTGAGTGAGTTAGTGACTGGGTGGGTGGGTGGTGAGTTAGTGACTGGGTGAGTGAGTTAGTGACTGGGTGGGTGAGTGAGTTAGTGACTGGGTGGGTGAGTGAGTTAGTGACTGGGTGGGTGGGTGAGTGAGTTAGTGACTGGGTGGGTGGGTGAGTTAGTGACTGGGTGGGTGGGTGAGTTGGTGACATGAGTTAGTGACTGGGTGGGTGGGTGAGTTAGTGACTGGGTGGGTGAGTTAGTAACTGGGTGGGTGAGTTAGTGACTGGGTGGGTGAGTTAGTGACTGGGTGGGTGAGTTAGTGACTGGGTGGGTGAGTTAGTGACTGGGTGGGTGAGTTAGTGACTGGGTGGGTGAGTTAGTGACTGGGTGGGTGAGTTAGTGACTGGGTGGGTGAGTTAGTGACTGGGTGGGTGAGTTAGTGACTGGGTGGGTGAGTTAGTGACTGGGTGGGTGAGTTAGTGACTGGGTGGGGGAGTTAGTGACTGGGTGGGTGAGTTAGTGGTTGGGTGGGGGAGTTAGTGGCTGGGTGGGCGAGTAAGTTAGTGACTGGGTGGGTGGGCGAGTGAGTTAGTGACTGGGTGGGTGGTGAGTTAGTGACTGGGTGGGTGAGTGAGTTAGTGACTGGGTGGGTGGTGAGTTAGTGACTGGGTGGGTGGGTAAGTGAGTTATTGACTGGGTGGTTGAGTTAGTGACTGGGTGGGATGATTGAGTTAGTGACTGGGTGGGTGGGTGAGTTGGTGACTGGGTGGGTGAGTTAGTGACTGGGTGGGTGAGTTATTGACAGGGTGGGTGGGTGAGTTAGTGACTGGGTGGGTGAGTTAGTGACTGGGTGGGTGAGTTAGTGACTGGGTGGGTGAGTTAGTGACTGGGTGGGTGAGTTAGTGACTGGGTGGGTGAGTTAGTGACTGGGTGGGTGAGTTAGTGACTGGGTGGGGGAGTTAGTGACTGGGTGGGTGAGTTAGTGGTTGGGTGGGGGAGTTAGTGGCTGGGTGGGCGAGTAAGTTAGTGACTGGGTGGGTGGGCGAGTGAGTTAGTGACTGGGTGGGTGGTGAGTTAGTGACTGGGTGGGTGAGTGAGTTAGTGACTGGGTGGGTGGTGAGTTAGTGACTGGGTGGGTGGGTAAGTGAGTTATTGACTGGGTGGTTGAGTTAGTGACTGGGTGGGATGATTGAGTTAGTGACTGGGTGGGTGGGTGAGTTGGTGACTGGGTGGGTGAGTTAGTGACTGGGTGGGTGGGTGAGTTGGTGACTGGGTGGGTGAGTTAGTGACTGGGTGAATGAGTGAGTTAGTGACTGGGTGGGTGAGTTAGTGACTGGGTGGGTGAGTGAGTTAGTGGTTGAGTAAGTTAGTGACTGGGTGGGTGAGTTAGTGACTGGGTTTATTGACTGGGTGGGTGAGTAGTGAGTGAGTGGGTGGGTGTGTTAGTGACTGGGTGGGTGAGTTAGTGAGTGGGTGAGTTAGTGAGTGGGTGAGTTAGTGTCTGGGTGTCTGGGTGGGTGGGCGAGTGAGTTAGTGACTGGGTGAGTTAGTGACTGGGTGGGTGGGTGAGTTAGTGACTGGGTGGGTGGGTGAGTTAGTGACTGGGTGTGTGACTGGGTTGGTGACTGGGTGAGTAGTGAGTGAGTGGGTGGGTGAGTTAGTGACTGTGGTTGGTTGAGTGAGTTAGTGACTGGGTGGGTGAGTTAGTGACTGGGTGGGTGGGTGAGTTAGTGGGTGAGTGGGTGGGTGAGTGACTGTGTGGGTGAGTTAGTGGGTGGGTGAGTTATTGACTGGGTGGGTGGGTGAGTGAGTTAGTGGGTGCGTTAGTGACTTGGTGGGTGGGTGAGTTAGTGACTGGGTGGGTGGGTGAGTGAGTTAGTGACTGGGTGGGTGGGTGAGTTAGTGACGGTGGGTGGGTGAGTTAGTGACTGGGTGGGTGGGTGAGTTAGTGACTGGGTGGGTGGGTGATTGAGTTAGTGACTGGGTGGGTGAGTTAGTGACTGGGTGGTTGAGTTAGTGGGTGGGTGGGTGCGTTAGTGACTGGGTGGGATGATTGACTTAGTGACTGGGTGGGTGGGTGAGTTAGTGACTGGGTGGGTGAGTTGGTGACATGAGTTAGTGACTGGGTGGGTGGTTGAGTTAGTGACTGGGTGGGTGAGTTAGTGACTGGGTGGGTGAGTTAGTGACTGGGTGGGTGAGTTAGTGACTGGGTGGGGTGAGTTAGTGACTGGGTGGGGTGTGTTAGTGGCTGGGTGGGGTGAGTTAGTGACTGGGTGGGTGGGCGAGTGAGTTAGTGACTGGGTGGGTGAGTTAGTGACTGGGTGGGTGGTGAGTTAGTGACTGGGTGGGTGGTGAGTTAGTGACTGGGTGGGTGGTGAGTTAGTGACTGGGTGGGTGGGTGAGTGAGTTAGTGACTGGGTGGGTGAGTTAGTGACTGGGTGGGTGGTGAGTTAGTGACTAGGTGGGTGGTGAGTTAGTGACTGGGTGGGTGGGTGAGTTTGTGACTGGGTGGGTGGGTAAGTGAGTTATTGACTGGGTGGTTGAGTTAGTGACTGGGTGGGATGATTGAGTTAGTGTCTGGGTGGGTGGGTGAGTTGGTGACTGGGTGGGTGAGTTAGTGACTGGGTGGGTGAGTTAGTGACTGGGTGGGTGAGTTAGTGGGTGGGTGGGTGAGTTAGTGACTGGGTGGGTGAGTTAGTGACTGGGTGGGTGAGTTAGTGACTGGGTGGGTGAGTTATTGACTGGGTGGGTGAGTGAGTTAGTGACTGGGTGGGTGAGTTAGTGAGTGGGTGAGTTAGTGAGTGGGTGAGTTAGTGAGTGGGTGAGTTAGTGAGTGGGTGAGTTAGTGAGTTAGTGAGTGGGTGAGTTAGTGATTGGGTGGGTGAGTTAGTGACTGGGTGGGTGAGTTAGTGACTGGGTGGGTGAGTTAGTGACTTGGTGGGTGAGTTTGTGACTGGGTGGGTGAGTTTGTGACTGGGTGGGTGAGTGAGTTAGTGGTTGAGTGAGTTAGTGACTGGGTGGGTGAGTTAGTGACTGGGTTGGTGACTGGGTGGGTGAGTAGTGAGTGGGTGTGTGTGTTAGTGACTGGGTGAGTGGGTGGGCGAGTGAGTTAGTGACTGGGTGGGTGGGTGAGTTAGTGACTGGGTTGGTGACTGGGTGAGTAGTGAGTGAGTGAGTGGGTGGGTGAGTTAGTGACTGTGTGGTTGGTTGAGTGAGTTAGTGACTGGGTGGGTGAGTGCGTTAGTGAATGGGTGGGTGAGTTAGTGACTGGGTGGGTGAGTTAGTGGGTGAGTGAGTTAGTGGGTGCGTTAGTGACTGGATGGGTGGGTGAGTTAGTGACTGGGTGGGTGGGTGAGTTAGTGACTGGGTGGGTGGGTGAGTTAGTGACTGGGTGGGTGGGTGAGTTAGTGACTGGGTGAGTTGGTGAGTGAGTTAGTGACTGGGTGGGTGGATGATTGAGTTTGTGACTGGGTGGGTGAGTTAGTGACTGGGTGGGTGAGAATTAGTGACTGGGTGGGTGGGTAAGTGAGTTAGTGACTGGGTGGGTGGGTGAGTTAGTGACTGGGTGGGTGAGTTAGTGATTGGGTGGGTGAGTTAGTGACTGGGTGGGTGAGTTAGTGACTGGGTGGGTGAGTTAGTGACTGGGTGGGTGAGTTAGTGACTGGGTGGGTGAGTTAGTGACTGGGTGGGTGAGTTAGTGACTGGGTGGGTGAGTTAGTGACTGGGTGGGTGAGTTAGTGACTGGGTGGGTGAGTTAGTGGCTGGGTGGGTGAGTTAGTGACTGGGTGGGTGGGCGAGTGAGTTAGTGACTGGGTGGGTGAGTTAGTGACTGGGTGGGTGAGTTAGTGGGTGGGTGGTGAGTTAGTGACTTGGTGGGTGGTGAGTTAGTGACTGGGTGGGTGGGTGAGTTAGTGACTGGGTGGGTGGGTAAGTGAGTTAGTGACGGTGGGTGGGTAAGTGAGTTAGTGACGGTGGGTGGGTAAGTGAGTGATTGGGTGGGTGGGTGAGTTAGTGACTGGGTGGGTGGGTGAGTTAGTGACTGGGTGGGTGGGTGAGTTAGTGACTGGGTGGGTGGGTGAGTTAGTGACTCTGTGGGTGAGTAAGTGAGTTAGTGACTGGGTGTGTTAGTGACTGGGTGGCTGAGTTAGTGACTGGGTGAGTTATTGACTGAGTGAATGAGTGAGTTAGTGACTGGGTGAGTTATTGACTGGGTGAGTGAGTGAGTTAGTGACTTGGTGGGTGGTGAGTTAGTGACTGGGTGGGTGGGTGAGTTAGTGACTGGGTGGGTGGGTAAGTGAGTTAGTGACGGTGGGTGGGTAAGTGAGTGATTGGGTGGGTGGGTGAGTTAGTGACTGGGTGGGTGGGTGAGTTAGTGACTGGGTGGGTGGGTGAGTTAGTGACTGGGTGGGTGAGTTAGTGACTCTGTGGGTGAGTAAGTGAGTTAGTGACTGGGTGTGTTAGTGACTGGGTGGCTGAGTTAGTGACTGGGTGAGTTATTGACTGAGTGAATGAGTGAGTTAGTGACTGGGTGAGTTATTGACTGGGTGAGTGAGTGAGTTAGTGACTGGGTGGGTGGGTGAGTTAGTGACTGGGTGGGTGAGTGAGTTAGTGGTTGAGTGAGTTAGTGACTGGGTGGGTGAGTTAGTGACTGGGTTGGTGACTGGGTGGGTGAGTAGTGAGTGACTGGGTGGGTGAGTTAGTGACTGGGTGGGTGAGTTAGTGAGTGGGTGGGTGAGTTAGTGACTGGGTTGGTGAGTTAGTGACTGGGTTGGTGACTGGGTGGGTGAGTAGTGAGTGAGTGGGTGGGTGAGTTAGTGACTGGGTGGATGAGTTAGTGACTGGGTGAGTTGGTGGGTGGGCGGGTGAGTTAGTGACTGGGTGGGTGGGTGAGTTAGTGACTGGGTGGGTGAGTTAGTGACTGGGTGGGTGAGTTAGTGACTGGGTGGGTGGGTGAGTTAGTGGTTGGGTGAGTTAGTGGTTGAGTGAGTTAGTGACTGGGTGGGTGGGTGAGTTAGTGACTGGGTTGGTGACTGGGTGGGTGAGTAGTGAGTGAGTGGGTGGGTGAGTTAGTGACTGTGTGGTTGGTTGAGTGAGTTAGTGACTGGGTGGGTGAATGCGTTAGTGAATGGGTGGGTGAGTTAGTGACTGGGTGGTAGAGTTAGTGACTGGGTGGTAGAGTTAGTGACTGGGTGGGAGTTAGTGACTGGGTGGGAGTTAGTGACTGGGTGGGAGTTAGTGACTGGGTGGGTGAATGCGTTAGTGACTGGGTGGGTGGGTGAGTGGGTGAGGAGTGAGTGACTGGGTGACATTTCCCCCTCCCCCCCCCCACACCGGAGGCGGCAGCGGCGGCATGAAGCTAGAGGGCAGGCCGGCATCCCCCCCCCCCCCCGCACCCCCCATACCTCACGTGGCAGCGGCATGCAAATAGTTAGCGTCCCGACATCCCCCACACCTCAGGCGGCATGAAGATAGCGGTTAGGCATCCCCCCCCACCTCACGCGGAGAGGAACCTTTGGGGAGGGCGACAGGGAGGTACGGGGAGGGGGGGGGGAGTGAGGACAGTCAGCCCCGCTGCGGCCGCCACTGCTCTGCTCCCCCGCCGGCATGTTAAGGGCGTGCCGAGGTGTGTTTCAGGCGGGAGAGGGTGGTGCGGCTGTGTGCGCCCATGAGGTCTGTGAGGTGCAGGGAGCACCGTGATCGGGGACAGTGCAACTCCGCGGCAGTGACACCCCCCCCCCCCCCCAACCTCTACTTCCGGCCGCCGCCATCTTAGGCACTTGGCGCCGCGAGGGAGGAAGGGGGTCCTTCAGGCCGCCGCCGCCATCTTGGGCACTCGGCGCCGCGAGGCAGCCTGCCTGGCCACTGGCTGTTCCCCCGCCGGGGAGGGGGGTGAGTTGGAGCGCCGGGGAGGGGGGGCATGTGGGGGAGAGGTGGGAGATATAGAGGAGGGGGGGGGTCTCGCACGGCCGCTGACACTGGAGGGGAGGGGGGGGCACCTCTTTATTTTACATAAGAGGCACTGTGTATGTGTATATGTATATACATACTATCGTTTCCAAGTAACTTGGAGAAGAGGTCAGCCGCTCGTCCTCCCACTTCAAGTAGCAGTCCTGGGGCGGGTCGGCGGGTCGCAGCGCTTGCGTCCGCCCTTATTACTTTCAAGAGTGTTTTCCAGCGCTGAAGGGGTAATAATAGTGTGTGTGTGTGTGTGTGTGCGTGTGTCATCACTCCGCCTCAGGCCAATGAGAGGTGTGCGGGGGCAGGCGGGCCAAGGGACCAATGAGATTTCCCCTAGGGACACAGGAAGATGCAGACAGGCATACAGGCATAAAGTGCTTTCACTAATATATAATAAGATAGGCATTAGACGTACAAAGGGAGGGTAACTATGTGCCCACTGCCATGGTTCCAGGAAAAGAAAATTACGGTAAGTTGTTTTAAATTTTCTTCTTAACTGATCACACTGGCAGTGGGCACCTTTGGGACATACCCCAGCAGTGACAAATTTAGGGAGGGATACATAAGAAATAAACCACCGGTCAATGCCGTTATCAGTTTTGACCTTTATTAATTCACATTACACTACAGATTGTAGAACTCTACGCCCAAACCTTGCGTCAGCTGATGATTGTAGAATGAGCTTTAATGTTCAAAGGTTTATCTTGTCCTTTGCTCTCATAAGCTTTTTTAATACAAGACACTATGCATTGGGAAATTGTTGTCTTGGATGCCGCTTGACCTTTCTTCGGTCCTTCTGGTATGATGAATAATCTGTCCGATTTTCTCACATCTCGCATCCTTTCTAAGTATACCTTTTAGGCAGGGTTGAGCAAACTTTTTATGCCGTTCCCCCCTTTTTATCCATGAAATTTCTTGAGCCCCCCCTGCCTGATGTAATCAAAATCACATAA